>NC_048548.1:3313767-3672597 GCF_902806685.2 Maniola hyperantus | reverse complement strand
CAGACTTCACACACCTTTGAGAACATTATGGAGAACTCTCAGGCATTTCCTCACGATGTTTTCCTTCACCGTTAAATGAAATGAAATGATTTATTTGTTTTAAAAGGTCTTTTTAGTTAAAGCAAGGTAATATTTCATTACTCAAAACTCACATAGTTATGTGCGTCTTTGAAAACAAAATAATGAGGAGCCTAAAGTAAGTAGCCGAATGGCATGTCACTATTTTCTTAGATTTCAAAAAATTTACTGTCCTTACGGCCGGCACTCTGAAATGCCGAATATTTTCGAATTGGCTGTTTCCCTAATTAATTTCAATCATAGTTTCTCCTCCTCAGTCTGTCCTCGTCACTAATCCAACGTCATTAATTATAAAGTGTCTAGTGTACCGCATTTCGAAACATTGATTTAGAAAAAAAATCTCTGCTATGAATTTTCTGAGACTCTTCCAGTTTTGAAGAATTTTATTGGTCTACAGACCGTTGTCTTATCTTCGTAAACTATGTTAGCATCCATGTAACCCGTTGCCATTTATCCAAAGGGAATTTAGTTTGCTCAGCACTAAGTAATGCATATATTATGTACCTATGTATGGTTATTCGAAATGTCTCGAATAACTACATGCCAGCAAATAATTGGCAAAAAGCTACATACCACTTTCTCACCAATCGCACATATCCACTGGTTGTAGGTTGCGAAAGTCTAATTTGTGTAATAACGCTTGCTTCGCTACAATAGGGTCACTTGGTTGCGCGTTTCAACACAAACCAGTTGCTAATGTAGACGACGTCGTTCGGTTATTATTATCCATTGAATATTTACTATAAGAATTCTTGTAGGTAGGTACTATCCAAGTGCTATGGACCTATTATCATAATTGTGTTATCTCAATAACTAGTTTTTGGCCCTATGAATTGATTATAATTTAATGCCTATTATGGAACCTTTATGTTACGTATTTACGCATCATCAATTCTTACTTTGAGAGTCGATACAAAATATCTGGAACCTTTTGAAGTTGTTTGCCTAATAAATACAATCTAGGGAAGTTTTTTTATCCAAGTTAGTTCACGACTGTGAGCTCACTGGTCACTCATGTAGTACACTGGTAGATGGAAGCGGGCTACTGGCAGTGGTAGGCATGGCAGTGTTATTAACCATATACTCCTTTAATGGTTTAATTTATAATAGACTCTATTCCCATACGTGAACTTCAAAATCATTTCACCGTTCCATATATTCCATATACATATTCCTGTGCGTTTAAAGACTCGAAAGTATTTTAAAATGAGAATATGGTCCTTGTGAAATATAATTTTGAGTATTTAAAATAATACCTTAGACCACGTATAATAGAATAATAATAATTGTTGAAAAGCTAACGGGTTCTTGAATCTCGCTTCTTGCCAAATAGTTAACTAATCTTTGTGTTCGCGCATTGGCTCCCATCATTGTTCTGTTGCGCTATTTCGGGCGACTTTCGTGATTTCGTAAGTAAATAAATGGAATATTTTAATTAATTAAGTTGTGAAGTTAGTATTTAAGAGGCTCGTTTTTTAGTTTAACTCGCAAATATTGTATCTAAGTTTATCGTTTGAAATAAGTACGTAATAATTGAAATAAGTCAATCGATGATTGGTCTAGAAATCTAGATATTGTGTCAACAAATATTTTGCGAAGCTTTGTATACAACGTGATGGTATACAAAATTTATGCCAAATCTAGCAATCAAAGGTTGTTTACAGTAGTGGCTATTGGCGAAGACGTAGCACACACACACACGTATTCTTCATATAAATACTTCAATGCCGTTGCTGTGAATTAAAACGCTATTAAAAGCGTTGTTATCAAAGCAGTTGTTACATAAATTAAAAAATTAAAAACCCCCGACACAAAAAATCCTCTTAAGGTGACGCTGGATGCACGTCCGAACTGCTCGGCCCACGTGGGTAACCTGTATGCTATTTCACCTAACATTGTGATAGAAAGAAATAGACTCAGTGATGAGCAGTGTAGCGAGTGCATGCGCTCACACTAGCGTCCGGATATATTGATGATGGCACACAGATAGTTGGACAGATGTCACCGATGAATTTTTGTAAATATATGATTTATGAAGGAACTACTTATTTCAATTATTATTGTATAAGATTTTATGGAAGAGCGGGGTCGCCTGCCACGAGTACTCGTAGCAATACTAAAACAGTTACTGGGATGGTCCCAATTACTACGCACTATGTGAAATTGTTTTACCTACTGAAATAAATATTTTTTAATTTTTTTTTGAATGATAATGATTACCTACTTATCTTTTGATGAATACTATAAAATCTCACTTACATACATACCTATTAGGTAACTACTGCCTCAGCGTGTATAAACAACTCGTATATATTATAGAAATCCATACTTCTATGAAGTGTCTGTCTGTAATTTCGAAATAACTACCGCAAGCTCATAATATTGTTATTTGAACTGTACCATAACAGCTGAATCAAACGTTTTTAAAAACTGTCTGTCTGTCTGTCTGTTTGAACGGGCTAATCTTCGGAACGGCAGAACCTATTTTGACGGGACTTTTACAGACAAGTAGAGGATTAACAAAGGATACTTTTTTAACCGACTTTTAAAAAAGGAGTTGTGTTTTTCTACCTATGTACACAGAAATCTCCGAGATTTCTGAACCGATTTGCGTATTTTTTTAATTGATAAAGAAACTTTGCAACATTGTCCTATATAAAATGTCATTTTATATAGGACACACAGGATTTCAACTCCTCAATCCTGATGCTGCAGGGGACATGACCACCAAAACTTATGGGATTTTGAAACTGTCGGTTATAAATTGATATTGGAGGTAGGTACCTATATCTACCAAGTAAAGACTTTATCATTGAACTCGAAGACCCACTTCTCGACCCTGATGCTGTACCTAAGGAATTGCATTGCTAAATCGTGGTGATCCCACGGAATTTTAAATGAATCATCGCCCACGCCCGTTCGGTACCCTCATTCCGCACATTGTTTTGATTAGTCAGTCCACCAATCACAACAAAGCATTCTCCCCTGTCCCCCGCCAACATTTTACGATTTTGTTTTCATGTAAAACCTTGTATATGCGTACTCTAGGAGTTGAATTCTCTGTGCTGGCGGATTACCTATTAGGAACACATGATTACACATTCGTTTGTCTGTGAAAATAACTTTTGTTGCCTACACTTATCTATTAGTAGCGACTAAAAACTATATATACTATCTACTTGTGTATACAAAAGTCAAAATAAATTCCACTTTGATCTCAAAAATGAAAATTTTATTTTTATAAGTAGGAAGTAGGTACAATTCAATTTCCCTCTAAAAGCCCACTACACACATAAACACAATATGTATCATTTTCTGTTTCAACAGTCACATTAGATGTATCATTCGACGCAGAACTATTGAAGCTCTCCATTTCATTTCTGGAATTAATAAACATACAATCAACATAATTATATTGTGAGTATTATCTATATAGAATGTATGCAAAAAACATAGCATAACAACTTACAAGTATGGGATGGTAGACCTTTCAATATTTAGTACAGAATTGAATGTTGCAGTATCATGTTGGATTTCAGTGGTACGTATATTGGGCATATTCATTTTATTTTCCTTGTTTTCTTCTAAAAGGAATGTCTTGAGTCACTAAAATACAACATAATTCAGCATTGACAAATCTGACAACAAATAGTAAATCTCTATATTATATAAAAATGAATCGCTGAATGTGTTGCTGATCGCAAATCTCGAGAACAGCTGCACCGATTTCGCTAATTCTTTTTGATAATATTCCTTGAAGTACGGGGATGGTTCTTATGGAGAGAATTTTTTTAAAAAAGTCCTGAAAAAGAATCGACTGTAGGCGGTGCGAAGTTCGTCGGGGCAGCTAGTAACATAATAATTATATTATCCTAATCCTAATCTAAATATTTAAAAGAAAAAGGTGACTGACTGACTGACTGACTGACTGACTGACTGACTGACTGACTGACTGACTGACTGACTGACTGACTGACTGACTGACTGACTGACTGACTGATCTATCAACGCACAGCTCAAAATACTGGACGGATCGTGCTGAAATTTGGCATGCAGATAGCTATTATGACGCAGGCATCCACTAAGAAGGGATTTTTGAAAATTCAACTCTGGAGGGGGTGAAATAGGGGTTCGAAATTTTGTGTAGCCCACGCGGACGAAGTCGCGAGCATAAGCTAGTCTATAATATAAAAATGAATCACTAAATGTCATCGCAAATCTCGAGAACAGCTGAACCGATTTCGCTAATTCTTTTTTTAAATTAGGTATTCCTTGAAGTACGAGGATGGTTCTTACCGAGAGAAAAATTTAAAAAATTTGAATCGACTGTTAGGCCGTAGGCGGAACGAAGTTCGCCAGGGCAGCTAGTGGAATTATAAATGTGAAAGTGTAGATGTTTGGATGTTTGTTACTCAATCACGCAAAAAAGGCTGAACGGATTTGAATGAAATTTAGAATTCTTAACTGGATTAACACATAGGCTACTTTTTATCCCGGAAAATCAAAGAGTTCCCGCGGGATTTTGAAAAATGTGAAATCCACGCGGACGAAGTCGCGGGCATTAGCTAGTATCTAAATAATATCAACTTACAAACACAGTGTCAAATTTTCAGAAGCTGGCTCTAAATGGTACGGTCTGATAGCATCATAATCTAATTCAATTCGATTTTTTGCTTTGTCGTTTCCTTGTCAAAGAAAATCCTGTGATCCACTAAAATAGAAGTATAATATATAAGTATTTATTGAAAATAAATAAATGTCATCATCAAATTCACCATCCTGGAGAACCTTGAAAACGACACTCGCGTCTATTTTTTATAAAAAGTGCTGGCCCGCCATCTTAGATTAAAAAATTAATGTCATTATCAAAACCAGCATCCTGGAAACCCTGAAAACGACACCCATTTCTATTTTTTGTGAAAAGTGCATGTCTGCTATTTTGGATTTGAAAATAAATGTCATTATCAAATTCAGCATCCCGGAAAAGTACATATTCAGTCAAATAAAATTCCCCTCGAGTCACATTGTTACTCACGTCGGGTGTGACTCACAGGAATAACCCCGAAAAAGTAATGGCATTATCATCACAAGATAATATTATGGTTTGGAAAGATTCTGATGAATTTTAATAGATCTCCTCTTTGCAAGGGATTTGCTTTTGCGAGTCTAAACCGTTTCTTTTTCCTCTTCCGCCAATCCATTTTTGTTTCTGTTACATGAAAACTCAAGTATATAATTAAATTGTCTAAGCACACAATATGACCTACATACTTATATTTGAAATGAAATGAAATGAAATGAAATGAAATGAAATGAAATGAAATGAAATGAAAATCTTTTTGAAAATGTATTTGTGTATTTGTAACTAGATGATACACGCGACTTCGTCCGCGAGGATATAGTGGTTTTTTAATCCCGCGAGAACTCTTTCAAAAGCGATCACTATTTCAAATTTCAGCCAAATCCGTCTTGTACTTTTTGCGTGAAAGGGTAACAAACCTATACACACACACACGCAGATACAAAATTTCGCCTTTATAATATAAGTGTGATTTGACAACCCTGACTTTCGGAATTCGGATAAGTCCAAATTATATTTTATTACTAGTTGATGCCCCCAACTTCGTCCGCGTGGAATTAGGTTTTTAAAAATCCCGTGGGAACTCTTTGATTTTCCGGGATAAAAAGTAGCCTATGTGTTAATTTAGGGTATACCCTAAATTAACACTTTTATCTATCTCCATTCCCAATTTCATCCAAAACCGTTCAGCCGTTTTTGTGTGATTGAGTAACAAACATCCAAACATCCACACACACACATCACTACACCTATTATAAATGTGAAAGTGTGTTTGTTTGTTGGTTCGTTGGTTTGTCCTTCAATCACGTCGCAACAGAGCAACGGATCGAAGTGATTTTTTGCATGGGTATGGTTGACCTGGAGAGTGACATAGGCTACTTTTTATCCCGGAAAATCAAAGAGTTTCCACGGGATTTTTAAAAATCTAATTCCACGCGTACGAAGTCGCGGGCATCACCTCATCATCATCATGATCAACCCATCGCCGGCTCACTACAGAGCAGGGGTCTCCTCTCAGAGTGAGAAGGGTTTTGGCCATAGTCTACCACGCTGGCCATGTGCGGATTGGTAGAATTCACACACCTTTGAGAACATTATGGAGAACTCGGCATGCAGGTTTCCTCACGATGTTTTCCTTTACCGTTAAAGCAAGTGATATTTAATTAATTAAAACGCGTATAACTCCGAAAAGTTAGAGGTGCGTGCCCGGGATCGAACCCCCCGACCTCCGTTTAGAAGGCGGACGTCCTAACCACTAGGCTATCATAGCTTCACCTAGTTTATAATATTAGTAGGATATATGTAAACTACTACCACCAGCTGTCGATACGATGCATTCTAAAATAAATCGACCGACCGACCGACAGACCGACCGGCCAAGTACGAGTCAGACTCGCGCCCCGAGGTTTCCGTACTACAATAGTAAAATGTTTATCTCTAAATCTCTGTTTAGAGATAAGCATTTACAATGTAACTTAATTTATTACTACTATGTAACTAGAATTTCGGTACATATAAAAATGAATCGCTAAATGTGTTGCTGATCGCAAATCTCGAGAACAGCTGAACCGATTTCGCTAATTCTTTTTTTATAATATTCCTTGAAGTACGAATATGGTTCTTACGTAGAGAAAATTTTTAAAAAAATCCTGAAAAAGAATCGACTGTTAGGCGGTACGAAGTTCGCCGGGGCAGCTAGTGAAAAATAAAAATAAATAAATAGGTAAATAGTATTTTTTGACATTTTGCATGATAAATCAAAAACTATTTAGTATGCACTAGATGATGCCCGTAACTTCGTCCGCGTGGATTTAGGTTTTTTAAAAATCCCGTGGGAACTTTGATTTTCCGAGATCAAAAGTCAAAGTCAAATGATTTGTTCAAAATAGGTAATAAATTACTCTTTTCGATTGTCAGTTGTTGGATTTGTAAAATATAGTGGTGATAATTATTTCGCAAACGCTACGAGGGTTCAAAACGTGCCCAAGACTGAGAAGAGCCCACAGCTAACTCAGCCGGGTATTCTTTTTATTATCACCACTTTACAAAATCATAAATTAAACTTATTAGAACTATCACAAAGCCGAGCAACTCATTCCCAAGCTTGCTTATCATTTAAATAATCCTTTACAATGTAATAGGATTTTTTAATTAGTTTACGTTTTATGAAAACTTTGAACTTATGACAGTCACTTTTTTTTTTAATTTATTTATGTTTTTATATACGTACAATAAATTTTCAAAAATATATTGATTATGCACTGTCATAATTTTAACTTCTCTAAATTTAGTTCTCAGCGACTCTCGTGGTCCCATACTATATATGGCTCGAACAGCCCTTTTCTGCAGCACAAAAATAGAATTTATATCAGCAGCATTACCCCATAATAATTCCGTGGTGCCATCTGAATCAGGGTTTCTACTGAAAACCAGCGCTGTATGTTTTTGTACTTGTGCAAGACAATATGCATTTATGCTGAGTAGGGACCTTTTTTTTGGGTTGTGCCACACATGACATACTTTATTCCGGCGCTTCTTCTACTTGAGGTTTTTTGACTTTATTACTCAAGTATAAGAGGCGCTGGGATAACCTAACCAGTTGGTAACTGGTAATGTGTGGTACAGCTTTAAAAAATAAACGTTTTTTCTTTTCTTTCTTTTTCTTTTCTAATAATATGCCATATGACATAATGCTGTGAAAGTAACTAAAATATACTAGTCTCGCCGTTTCTATGTCTGTCAACTGGCGAATCTTTTTTACCGCATTTGCAGCAGAACTGTCTGTTCGATAAGTTATTTATATGAGAGCCCCATTGAAGTTTCGCATCTAACGTTATTTCCAGAAAAATAGCGGTATCCACTAAATCTTATTTATCATAAAAGTAGCCTATGTTCTTCCCCGGGATGCAAGCTATTTTTGTACCAAATTTCATCAAAATTGGTTAAATGGATGAGCTGTGAAAAGCTAGCAGACAGACAGACTACGCGTACTAGTACGCGTTGCGTACTTTATTTGTAAGACGGACAGACAGACAGACAACAAACTGATCCTATAAGGGTTCCTTTTTCCTTTTGAGGTACGGAATCCTAATGATCTCTCTTTTTGCACTGCATTTAACCTGAATCCAAGAATTTCCGATCCGAAATAGTCGTAAGCAAGACTGTATCGTCACCTACCACCAGGTGAGATTGCAGTCAAGGGCTAACTTGTATCTGAATCAATATTATTATTATTATTTTATTACTTATAATAAAACTGTAACAGGTGAAATTCTGTACATTGAAGATATTTTGAAATTTTTTTTTCGAGGGCACTCTATAATCGATACTGAACCCAAAACTGGATTTTTTTTCATTTTTGTCTGTCTGTCTGTCTGTCTGTCTGTATCACGGCCGCGCATCACGCTGAAACTACTGAATGGATTCCAATGAAACTTGGTACGATTTGACGTCATACTATGAGGATATAGGATATAGGATACTTTTTATCCCGAAATTCAGCATGGTTCCCTTAGGAGAGGGGTTGAAAGTTAAAATGTATACTGAGCTGTAATTCATTAACGCGTAGTCCGATTTCATTCATTCTTTTTTGTTAGAAACCATACATGTTAAAACTTCAAGTTCCAACTTCTCAACCATCATCATAATAATGACGGGTAGCTTTTGTACTTTTGGATTTCAATCAGCTGTTTTAGGAATAGTTGATGTTGAATTGATATTAAAGGTACGCTTAGAATAAACTATCTCTGGTTTAGGTACCAAGCAACGACTTCATAATTCAACTCGATATCCCAACTCTTCAACCCTGACGATGCAGGGTATTGCACTCCTAAGCCACTGTTGATTGTGAGATAATATTGTAGATGCCAAACATATATACCATTATTGAACTTTAAGTTCCAACTCTTCAATACTGATGCTGCAGGGTACTGCACTCCTATTCTATGGGTTTTAGGAACTGTTGTTGGTGAATTAATATTGTACCATTTACTATTGTACCAAACCACGACTACATGGTTGAACTCCGTTCACAAAAATCCACGCACTCCATCGAAATCCTATTCTATTCCAAACTTATTCGCCAGCGTGACAGGAGTGGAGAAGGCGGATAGGGACGTGTGAGGGGTGCAACGGATCAACGTGATTTTTTCCATCATCATCAGCCTGCGGTCGTCCACTGTTGGACATAGGCTTTCCCTAAAGAGCGCCACCACACCCGGTCCTCAGCCTTCCTCACCTAGCCACTTCCCGCCAGCCTCTGTATATCGTCGGTCCATCGTGCTGGAAGGCGTCCCACACTACGCTTACATATACCTACGCGGTCTCCACTCAAGAACTTTCCGGCTCCAACGGCCATCACCTCTACGACAGGCATGACCTGCCTTCTTTTATCCCAGAAAATAAAAGAGTTCCCACGGGCTTTTGAAAACCTACATCCACGCGGACGAAGTCGCGGGCGTCAGCTAGTAAATAAATAAAAAAGTACTATTTGTACGAAGCGTTGCGTACTTTATTTGTAAGACGGACAGACAGACAGACAGACAGACAGACAGATAGACGGACAGACAGACAGACAGACAGACAGACAGATAGACGGACAGACAGACAGACGGACAGACCGACAGACGAACAGACGGACAGACGGACGGGCAGACGGACCGATGGACGGACCGACAGACGCATGGACGGACGGACGGACTGACGGACGGACGGACGGACGGACGGACGGACAGACGGACGGACGGACAGACGGACCGACAGACAGAGGGTTCCGTTTTTTCCTTCTGAGGTACGGAACCCTAAAAATACAAAGAAATACCACCAGGTAGGTACCTACCTACCTATATTATTATACATATACAGGTGCCTTTTTAGGGTTCCGTACTTTATAAGGAAAAAAGGGACCCTTAGGATCACTTCGTTGTCTGTCTGTCTGTCCGTCTCTCCGTCTGTGTCCGTATCTGTCACACAAACCTATAGGATACTTCCCGTTGACCCAGAATCATGAAATTTAGTAGGTACGTAGGTCTTAGAGCACAAGTAAAGGAATAAATCCGAAAACCATAGATTTGTGATTACAACTTACAAAAAAAAATTAAAGTGTGTTAATGAAAAAATAATTAGTATTTTCAATTTTCAATGTATGATAAGTATACCAAGTGGGGTATTATATGAAAGGGCTTTACTTGTGTATTCTAAAACACATTTTTATTTATTTTTATGCATAATAGTTTTTGATTTATGGAGCAAAATGTCAAAAAAATACCTGAGTACGGAACCCTTGGTGCGCGAGCAACTCGCACTTGGCCGGTTTTTTAAAATTAGATAAAATAAATAACTAAACAAAGTTACTTACCTATTGTACTAGGACCACACGAGTAGATATCCCTACTAGGACCTCAACAACAAAGTCAGGTCAATAAACCAATGAATAAAATTGGTGTCCAAATTTCAAATTCCAGAGGTCAATGTACAAAATGCAATAAGTATTTGAAGGACTTATTGACTCTGCTCTGCTCAATCTTCTACACATTTGCATAGCCACTGAATAAAAATTAATTTTATAAAATCATTACGACTTTTGTTTTTGAAAACATATTAATAACAACAGTTGTCGTCATAGAAACCACAATATTACACGCGCAGCCGCGCGCCGCTGGGCTGGCCCTTCCCTCCGCCACCCGCGCGGTGTCTAATGTTTTGGGGTGAGAAGCATGATGATTTTAGCCGAAATCTAGCGCTTGAAAAGGGTTGAACAGTAGTTTGGGAAAAGTATTTTTGAGAAAAAACTACTGAATTTAGGTTTGCAAAGTAAAGTTATTTCAACTAATGAATAAATAAACTATGTCTAATGATAATTTTTTTTAGAATTTTCCTATTCCTAATCTTATTTATTTACGCCCAAAGTTGACATAAATTTAGTGTTAAAATAGGAATCTTTTGAGGCTCGTAACTTTTAAATCAATATTTTTTTCAATGTTTTAGATATCATTGAACCTAGATAATGACGAGATAAATCGATATAATTCTTAGTTTTGTGCGTACAATATCGAATATTGTTGTATTTTCCCTCCTACGTTTGTATGAAGAAAGCACCGAACTGAGCTGCCTTAAAGTAAAAAAATAATACATATTGTAATACATATTTCAATCCAAACCTCGTCGCTTCGGGGGACCCCAAAAGTTACACATTAAAGTTATAGCACGTACCTACTTACTAGCTTTTCCTTCTGGCGGTAAATACTTGTAACACCCCTCTTTTTGTGTCGGGGTTGAAAACGTGCGATTTTAGTGCCTTTATTGATGGCGTTTAGTTGCCGACACGATACATTTATTTTTTCTGTATTGTGCTTTATTAATTGTGCATTGGCCCTAACGCCATATTATATTGTGGTCTATGGTGAACACGATTGTGAAGATGTTTAATTCTTTTGTCGAATGTCACGTCCCCACTTCTGATAAATTGTGCCCAGCGCCCAGAAGTAAGTTCATAACCAGTTAATAAAACGGAAACTATAGTATTATGGCAATGTATACTTTGGCCGTATCCGTACTAGGTATTAAAGCCTTTGTATCCAGTACGGAGTACGGACGATCAGATAAATATTAAATTACAAATTAGCAGATGTCGCGGAACACGTTCGCAGGTGGGAGCTATTTTTATACCTACTGTATTGTATCCAGTAGGTAGAACACTTAAGATGAAACTAGTTTTATGTACCTAGTACATACATAGTATGATGTACGATGTAGACCTATCGTAGTATCGTTCTATAAGTTCTTGAGGTAAAAGTTCATTTTACTGAGCTAGGGGGTATGTTATAATGAGTTAGATTGGTTTCAAAACCAAGAACGTAGGTTGGTATAACATTATTATTGAGAACTAGAAACATAATAATTGATCGAAATATTGCCTTCTAAAAGTCTAAAACAAAAGGAACTTTAGTTAATAAAATCCCTAAAGTTCCTATGTCATACTCTAGTTATCTATAATATAAAAATGAATCACTAAATGTGTTGGTCATCGCAAATCTCGAGAACAGCCGATTTCGCTAATAATTTTTTATAATATTCCTTGAAGTACGAGGATGGTTCTTACGGAGAGAAAAATTTAAAAAAATTGAATCGACTGTTAGGCGGAACGAAGTTCGCCAGGGCAGCTAGTATACATATATATTTTTAGAATCTTGAGTCGGATTATGCCGCTATACTTACTCATATCAAGACATCTGACTCTCATCTAAATACAATGTCAGGAAGTTGATATATACTTATTAATACAGAAAAGTCAATGTCGTTTGTTGTATGTAATGTAGGGATAGTTATCTGAATATGAAACCTATTGTTCATATTATTTACAGTCAAAGACCCTATTCACAGTGTTATGGAAATAGTATGTCATCACTCATCTATCATCATATTATTTGAAAATGATTTTCCCTCTTTCATAAAGCGTGTTTTAATTCAATTTCACACTGGCGAAATATTTTTTGCTTTGTAGAGACCTGTCATCACTATGGCACGGAAACATACTGATAAAGGGCTTGATGCAAAAAAATCACTCAGCAAGCCATGGAGAGGGCTAGAAGAAACTCCTAAACGGTTTCTTCTCCTAAGATAACATTTGAAATGAAGAAGCAGGAGATCCAAGAACCCTCAGTAAATTGAAGTGGCAGTGGGTACCTAGACCATGTTTGGCGTAAGAGCGATGGTTGCTGAAAATTCTTGAGTGAAGATCACGCACAAGTATAATCATAGTGAGGGGAGATGATGAGATCCTCCAGCAAGATGGACCGACGATATTTTAAATAGGGTGCCGGTAAGTGGCTAGAATCTAGATGATGAAGGCTGAAAACCGGGTATGATGTCGGTTTTGGGATATACCTATATTTAGCAGTGGACAAGCCGCCTGGTTGGAATAATGAATGATGAGCGAATATAGACCTAAAAGCAAAAAAAAAAAAACAAAAATTCAATTTAGGGGCATTCCTTACTTAATAAGTAACGGCATTTTGTCATTTTACTTTATAATCGAGCTCGTAAAATTCAACTTGAAAGAATTGTATAACACATATTATACAGCACAGTGCCTAGATAAGGTTTTTGAACTTAATGCTCGAGTACGTGATAGTAAGGGCCAGTGTTCGAAGTTCCAACATTTATGATGGCAGTGTGTGTAGGTGTAGACAGTAGGTATCATTGTGTGCAGTCTGTGTAAAGACATAAAGGAAGAGCGGCGGCATTGCAAGGTGATCGGGATTCGGGACTGGTCCCGACCTGTTTTCAACCCGATCATATTCTATACTCTATAGATTTTAGAGCAGGGTTTTAATTGTAGATGGTAGGAATAAGGATCAATAATTGCCTAATAAGAAATGAAAAAGTTATGTCTGGGACACTGAATTTTAAAACTCAAAACTTGAAGTTTATGTGAGTGTACTTAATAAAACACAAAGTAGTGCTATACAGATGATTGTCATAGGCTACATTTTAAATGAACAAAATCAATATGGCAGATGTTGCACTCAAAAAAGTAGGGGTCTCAAAACATTTTTTTTTGATATCGTATCGAGTGGGGTGTCAAATGAAAGAGGAGAAAACTTTGAGTTCATTAATATAAATATAACTACAGCATTAAAATATATCAAAACGACAGAAAAACTTTACCTTAATATTTCAGCGTTTATTAAGGCGATCGTAGTCGGGTTTTAGTTTTCAACTTTTTTTAAAGACTTCATGTATTAACTGAAACCGATTATGCAGTTATAAATGTTAGGTAGATCCCTAAAAAAAGTAAGAATCATTAAACCTATTGTAAAATCATTTAGTTCAGGTGCCTGCACTTCTATCTGATATATTGGCCGCAATAGAACCGGAACTTGATTTAAGTATACCTGATACAAAATATAGAACTAACACATCATATCTGCAGCGCGTGTTTGTTTGTGTGTGTAAGGTGTAAAGGATCATCGGCATTGCAAGGTGATCAAGTACGGCCGGTACGCACCGCCCAGTAACCTCAGAACATTGTTTTTAAACGAGTCTAATGTCGAGAAGCGTTGATAAATATTGATGGTGTTAACAGTAGAAGAAAAAATAAATTTGCGCTAAATTGAAAACCTCCTTATTTTTGGAAGTTTATTAAAAATAATGAAAAAACATTCAAATATTATTGAATACGAAATTTATGATACGCTATTGATAGAGTGGAAGTTGGCACTTGGCATAAACATTTCCTAAGAGAAACTTAGGTGTGGTTCAATCATACAAAAATCCCGGATACTTGCAAATTAAATCAACATGCCAAAAATTTGCGTTGTAATTTAGAATTATCGATCGTTTGTCTTAATTATTGTAAAAGGTAGGTATACTTAAGTAATTTAGTTTTCCTTAGCTGACAACTGCAGATAGCTTCTCGGAGAAATCCGTAAGCGATGCGATGTGCCCGGCGCTTTAGACCGTTTAGGGTTTTCCCCGGTTTTTCACTCGTAATAATATTATGATTTCATTGTCAGTTCGGGGTATCAAGGTCCTATGGGCCGCGTATATTGCGCCTAATTCGTATTTCAGAGATAAGCTACTATCTATAGTACGCGATGGGTCGACATGACGACCGGGGTGGGGACGCCCCGCACGCCCGCACAATCCCCGCGCTAACTCGATGGTTAGCCCGGGATAGCCCGGGTGACGTGCGGGTGTGCGGGGTGTCTCCCCGCCTCATACCCCGTTTTTTCATTTTGACCTGTCGCGAACTGTACCTGTACTGTTTAACTCAGTTATGGAGAAATAGATTATAGGCAACTTCTTTACTTTAATTCATTTGCCCAATCCTGCTGCAAATAGTAGGTAATAACCTACTCGAAATGCGAGATAATATTATGCTCTTTATTAAACATTGACTGTCGATTAATCTTAGCACATTCCAAACCACATTACAATAAGCTGACTCATAAATGTTTGCAGAGTTAAACTGTGCAGGTGTGTTTTGTAATAATCACTGAATTTGTTCCAGTTTTAAAGATGGGCAACGCCTTATCACTAAGCCTCCACTTTCCGTCCGTCCGTGTATCATCGGGCTGTAACTAATCTCATGAACCGTAATAGATTATTTTTTTACAGTATGCCGCTATAAAAACAAATAAAAACAATTTCAAAATGGCCGCCGTAAATTTAAAAAAAGGCATAGGCATTTTACTAGGCATTTTTAAACGATTTATATGCAACACAATCAACTGGATTAAATGTTAAAAACAGTGAGTCCATACAAAAGACATCAACGGGATCACATGTTTTTAACCAATTTTATATTTTGCCATATTTGAAGTAGTATTTTGAATCTATCAACTGTCTACATAGCCAATAATACTTTAAAAAATATCGCGTAATTTAAAATAAAATCATGGTATCATCAAAGGTATTGTATTATATTTAACCTACTATTCTAGTCTTTGTTTGCGGTATTTTTTTAATTCTTGTAATAGATTAGTTTCAGAGCGAATAGTTAATAATTATGTGGAATTGTTATTTTTCTTTTTTCACCATTAACTGGTATAGCGTGTGGTATTTACTTGCGTGTGCCGTGGAGTATTTTACTTTATTTTTTGTGGGTATACAAACCGTTATGTATGTATCTAACCCATAAAGTAGATATTCATGCAAAAATTTTTAGATACCTTGTTTTGTTGTGATTTTAATTTTACCTCTTTGATATAATTATGAATTCCGCTTTCTACATTTCGAACTCTATTTTTGTGTTTGATGAACTGTTGAATAAATAAATAGGTTACATCATAAATTGAGTGTTCTTATTGTAAGTCTATCCAAAAACATCCACTAACTAGGTACTTAAAGTATTTTAAGAATTAAGTAATGATAAATGTTTTCTTTTGAATCAAACAGTTACCTACCCTTAAATGTAAAACTATTACTTAAGTATTTCTTTGATTGGCATTTTAAAATACTTTTATTTATTTACTTAAATAAATTTAAAAATAGTTATGAATGAAATAGGAACAGCAAAAGGTGTCTATATCATAATATCAAATTAGTTTGTCTATTACAAAAGGTATTTTCATGATAACAATAAAGATTTTTTTATCATGCTATCTTCCTTATTCAAAAAATCCCTTTTACACGATAACACAAAGTATGTGTAATGCATCTTCACCTACGTATAGTACGTGACAGGTCGAGATAGCTAAGCAAGTAAGCGCTTACACGAACATATTCGGAGACTGAAAAGCTGTTGGAAATTTTAATATAATACATATAATATAATATAATATATCAAATATATATTACATTATATACATAATATACATTATTATTATTTACAAAATAATTATATAATACACACACACCCACACACACACACACACACACACACACACACACACACACACACACACATGCACGCACACTAATAGTTATAGTTCTAATAGTTATAGTAAACATGTTAAATTTTATAATATCTACTTAGTTACATGCAGATTCCTTTTCTTTTGTACATAAAATGAGCCATCAATTTTAAGGAGAGTGCTGTCGCCTAAAACACAGGTGTATACCTAGCTTAGGGACAGTCGATTTTTCTGTATACCTACCTACTTAACAAATTGGTTTGTTATTATGTATAAGTATGTTTTAGTTCTCGTAAGTAAGTATGTATAATTGTACCTATGTTTGATCAATAAATAATAATTTAATTTAAGTGCGGGATAGCGCGGGTGACGTGTGGGTGTGCGGGGCGTCTCCCCGCCTCATACCCCGATTACCATCTCGACCTGTCGCGTACTATACCTACCTTATTCTAAGAATTCCTTTAAAATTTAAACACAAGGGTGCATCATCACCTATACCCAGACACTAGATAGGTAAGTTCCTAAGTACGTTTTTATCTCAGTTACGTTGATGGTTGGAGCGACGCGCGACGACGCCAGAGAGTCGGGCTCGTGTCTGTAGTACGTTATATTTATAAGTGCTAGTGTTTTTGCAGTGTATCTGGTTTCTTGCAGGCTTCTTACAAATTGTATAATATCGTGATGTTCTTCGAACTGTAGAAAAAGCTTAAGAATGTTTATTAACTTCCTTTATTCAATTAACAAAGCGTCTGTAATAGTACTTATGTAGCATCTGTAAGTATAATTAAAGTGAAAATTGATAGACGAGCTGAGGCTTTTCTAATTTACTAGATAATGCCCGTGACTTCGTACGCGTGGATTTAGGTTTTTAAGAATCCCGTGGGAACTCTGATTTTCCGGGTGTAGCATATATGTCACTCGCCAGGTCTTAAACTAATCCATGGAAAATTATCACGGCAATCCGCTACTTCCTTGCGACGTGATTGAACGACAAACCAACAAACACACTTTCGCATTTATAATATAGGTAGTGATTTTATAATAAGTATCTAATAACGAGCAAATAAGCAGGCGGGTTTAACGCCGCCTATGAACATTTGCAGCGCCAGAGGAACCGTCAATGCGATAGCGGCTTTTGAAAAATTTGTTTATCCACCCTTTGTTTGTTTATTAATTTTTGATTACTTACTACCTACTACCACTTACCTAGATTATAGCCTCGATAGCTCAACGGTTAAAGGGGCGGACTGAAAACCGAAAGGTGGCCGGTTCGAATCCCACCCGTTGCACTATTGTCGTACCTACTCCTAGCACAAGCTTTACGCTTCGTTGGAGGGAAAAGGGGAATATTAGTCAGCAATTAACTTGGCTAATATTCTTTAAAAAAAAAAAAAAAAGATATTGTGGTTTTTAGGGAATGCTGAAGGTGGCAGGTACGTAGAAAATATGACCTGGAATAACTAGAGATATAGGAAAACCAGTAATACAGGTGATATTCTAGTCAAACTCGGCGGCGGGCGGTCGCTAGTTAAAGTAATTTACTTTAAAAATCTGAGGAGGTAAAAGTAAATATATGCATAATTCCAGTTTAAAAACAAGACAAACGCTAGATCGCAAAAGTAGACATATTAACGTGTTCGCTCGCTCATAAAGATTCTCGATGGAGACAGAATAAGACTTTCGCCTGATGCTAATTTTCCACCTACGAGTATCCACCTAATTTATTATTTGACCACTAGCTAATGCCCGCGACTTCGTCCGCGTGGAATTAGGTTTTTTAAAAATCCCGTGGGAACTCTTTGATTTTCCGGGATAAAAAATAGCTTATGTTACTCTCCAGGTCTTTATCTATACCCATGCAAAAAATCACGTCAATCCGTTGCACCGTTGCGACGTGATTGAAGGAAAAACCAACAAACAAACACACTTTCGCATTTATAATTAGGGTACTGAGGGTACTGATTGTCTACTAAGTATTACTTAAGAACTTGATTCTCACTGATTTACAAGCGTAGATACTAGATATGCAGCAATAAAATCTGAGTAAAAGTAATCAAACATATTACTCTAGTTAAAAACAAAGACCAAAGTTGAATCGAAGAAGACACATTATAGTGTTCACTCGCACATAAAGATGTAATAAATGTTTATTTATTTATTTATTTATTTTACACTTTATTGCACACAACACAAAGTAAACATTGAAAAAACACAATACAGGATCTTAATCTAATAGCTGTTATATAATAATGTTGTTTGACGGAGACAGAATTTGCCTTTCGCCCGCTGCGTGTGAGGTGTAATTATTTAAAGAGACTGACCATTGTCTACTGACTTTCACTCACCCGCTCGACTACGGTAAAACGACAGCTTCAGTGTGACGATCGCAATCACCTATGATTGGCCGACAAAATTTGAGCCTCAATAGCTCAACGGGTAAAGGAGTGGACTGAAAACCGGAAGGTTGACGTTTCAAACCCCGCCCGTTGCACTATTGTCGCACCTACTCCTAGCACAAGCTTGACGCTTAGTTGGAGAGGAAAGGGGAATATTAGTCATTTAACATGGCTAATATTCAATAAAAAAATGCTCACTATTGGCTACAAAACGGCTACAATGCAATGTGGCGACAAGTATACCATTTTAGCCAATCACAACAATTGCGATTGTAATAATAATTGATGCAGGTTTTCCGGAATCGACTTGCAGAAGTCTGACAAGACTCACGTCCGTTCTTATTACGCCCAACTAATATTTGGTCGAGTCGCTAACGGATACTGTAATAAGGTTACTCATTAATTTTTTAATGCCCGTTATCACCATGTTCACTTTATAAGTTGTGACACTTTTTTTATTTAGTGACAAATCAGCTCTATACTGTGATCTCACGTGGTGAGACCTGGAAGAGTAGATACGGTAAAGGTTTCTAGGCGGCATCATATCGGAACGCTAAATCGCTTGGCGGCTTGATAGTTCTTAATACACAATTAAATGCAAATTATTTAGAAAAAGGAGAAAACATGTTAAATACAGGTGAAATTCTCTTCACTTGTACGACTTGTTTACGTAAACAAATTTTCTCTTTGTCGAATGAGCTGTCAACCTGGTAGTAATTCTCACTGTGTAATTGATATTAGCGTATCTCAACTATCCACAGCATCCCTAAATCAGTATCAGTCAGATTTTTGCGTCCACTGTTGCACATAGGCCTCCCCGAGAGTGCGCCATCATACACGATCCTCCGCCTTACTCATCCATCCAATCCCAGCTACCTTCTTAAAGGTCAGTCCAACGAGTCGTCCGGCATCCCAAACTACGGTTGCTGGCACGCGCTCTCCACTCCAGACCTCCAGAACAAGTCTGGTCCAGCAGTCATCGATTGTCAGTGTCATGTTTCGGTACCATACGTCATCACAGGTTGGACACACTCAAAGAATTTCGTCTTTAGGCTTATCTGCAGGTAGGTAACTATTAAAAGCACGTGTTCAATAATATGGATCATTAGTAAGTTTTCTCGTTAATGATTTCAATTCAATTGCAGAGAGATAAAAACTACGTGCGATGAACTCGAGTTGAAGGAACGTCTCGCTCCGATAGCTGATCACTGTCGACTTAGTATTTAACGAAAAAAAAAACATTCGCAACCAGAATTGAATCTCTTTAAGCCTTGTACAGATAACGATGCTATAATAAAATTGTGCTGTGTGCGGATTTTTTTCATCGCTCAGTGAGCTATGGAAAAACGTAGGTATGTTAGGAGTATCTCTAAAGGATAAGATTCGAAACGAAGAGATCCGCAGGAGAACTAAGATCACTGACATATGCCAAACTCTCAGCAAGTTGAAGTGGCAATGGGCAGGCTATGCTTGCTGTAGGAGCGATGGCCGATGGAGCCAAGAAAGTTCTGAAGTAGAGACCCCCAGCTAGATAAAGCGACGATATAAATAGGGTGGCAGAAAGTGGCTGGATGAGGCAGGTTGAGGACCGGAGATGACCTCATAGGTGTATATATATTATATAGAACATAGGCCTTTCCCAAAGAGCGCCTCTTGAGAAAGGCCTATGTTTTTATCCAGGGCAATCACAGTTCCCACAAGATTTTTAATAAAACAGTAATCCATGCCGAAAATTCTTATTTCTTCCTTTTTCTTCCTCATCCACTCACTTCCCGGCCATCAGTCCAGCGTGCGGGATCCTATATGGCTATAGCTTACACGCCGTCTCCACTCAAGTATACCTACGTCTGCCACAGCGGTTATCGGTTTTGCGACAGACGTACTTACTACTTAATTCGTTCTATAATTCTGTCATACCAGCAGTGCGTGTATGCACAAGTAGCTAACACTTATGAAAAAACTTGCCTCTTAGTTTCAACGCGGCTTAAAGTTACAGCACAAGTACAAATAGACGACAGTCCGTGAGATGCGTGTATCACTTGTGTCGTGGGAATCAATAATTGCGTACCGACTGCCGATAAAAGTGCAATGTTGAAATTACTTTGTTGCACATATCTAATTAAGAAGATTGATTCGTCGTTTTTTGTAGGAAATTAAAGCAATCATGGTAATTAGATCGCGGTATTACATTTTTTGTTGCATAGCTCGTTTTAACTATGTGTCATAATATATTTATTGTGTCACAAGTAACTAATGAGTTTATGCCCTATTATTTTTACCATTGATGTTGGAAGGCCACTACCTACAAAGATGATGTGAAAGGCAACTGTTTTTGAAAGAATAAAAATCATGAGAAGTCAATAAATAATCTGAATTTACTTTTGTTTTAAAAATGTTTTTTTCCTTTAAGTTTATAACTAAGTATAGATATTTTTTATCACTTCGGTAGTCCGAAGGTACGTATCTAGTGATAAAGCTCGAGGAGGAGTAAGGAGTTAGGACAGATACGACGGTAGTCAAATAGGTGATATTCGAACTTACGACGTGTACAATTTCAATCTATGATCATAGATCTGTAAATTCTATAATTTTAAACGTTGAGACTTCCTTTTAATAATAATATATATGAATAAGTATTAACCTATCCATTTAAAAGTAAACTATACGTAATAATCAAAATCCTTGCGCAACTGGTTACCTAGATATAAAAACTGGGTTTCCGCTAAATTAGTCCTATTTACTCACCTACAATATTCGTTTGATATTATTAAAATGGTTTAGGTATGTACTCAACCTTGGTCTGAAAATAGACATGGATTCGTTGGAACAATAAACAATAGGTACATATGAATTTCCTGTTGATGAACAAAACATATTTATACCTATTTAACTATTTAATAAGTAGGTATAAGAAACGCATTATTAATAATTGCATGTGTTTTAACTTTTTTTACCGCCTCATCAGAGTTGAGAATTTTTCCTCCAAGAAACCAGTCGAAGCAAGGTCTTCTGCGAAGAACTTCGAGCTCTTATAGCTCCTATAATTTTGAATTGGTCCTTTAGCTCTATCAAAATAATAACTATAGCTCAGAAGCCATACTAATATTATAAAAGTAGTAACATACTAATATTAAGAAAGTGTGTCTGTCTGTCTGTCCGTCTGTCTGCTAGCCTTTCACGGCCCATCTGTTCAACCGATTTCGACGAAATTTGGTACAGAGATAGCTTGCATCTCGGGGAAGGACTTTATGCGGCATGAAGTCCTTCCCCGAGATGCAAGCTATCTCGGCATAAATTATGCCGGAAAATCAAAGAGTTCTCACGGATTTTAAAAACACATCCACGCGGACGAAGTCGCGGGCATCATCATTCATCTGGTACATAATAAGTAGAATATCTATACTATATAGCTAACGCCTGATTCTCTTTGGTTTCATAATATGGGTACAACCATAATTTTTTAGTAAAAACTTGGTTAAAATACCGTTTAGAACTGTTTGAAATAATAATCGCTTACAATCAGCCAAAATTAAAGGAATAATAATATATTGAAGGTGTTTTAGATTTCCCACAGAACTCTTATAATCTAGATAATGCCCGCGACTACTGTGTAGATATATAAGTTTTTGAAGTCCCATGAGATTCATGGATTTTCCGATGGTAAAAGTATCAGGTCCGTTTACAGGATGCAAGCTACGAAGTATCTCTGGGCCAAACGTCAAAATCGGTTTAGTGGTTGAGCCGTGAAAAGGTAATAGACAGACAAACACACTTTTGCATTTAAAATATTAGCATGAATAACACTTCTGTGATTATCTCCTTAGGAAATTACCAGCTTTATAGCTATTGAGACGGGTTTGAGGTTTCTCGACGTAAAATGATTTCTACTGTGACTGGTATTGCATTCCGATTTAAATGTAGAAAATCTTTTTATTACGAGGTACAAAACTGGTCTAAGTATGTACCTACCAACTTACTTAACTAACTACCTACATTTTTTTATTTTTCATAGTTTGAGCAGGTATATAGAGTAGACGATCATATTATATTTATAACTATAGTGGATAAACAAATCGCAGAAACCTTCTTGGAGATATGTGTAAGCGCCGTGATTTACCCGGCCTATAGACCTGAAGTTAGGATTAAATCATAAGCTCTTTCTGAGGAAATCTCAAAAGGGGTTAACGAGCCAACCCGGGGGACCCGAGAGCTGGCAGCTACCTTGGTCAAAGAATTAGTTCGGCCATCCAAAGGGGTAATGCTGCCAGCATCTTGGGTACAATGCCTCGCTGCGGTGGTCTCGATGAGGTTTTAGATTTAATTTAATTTATTTTAGTTTTATGATAGCTGGTGATCGTATGCAGCTATCATGAAACCAGTGCCTAATAGAGGTTCTTCTATACTAACGTATTATACTTAACTAGTACCTACATATATTATGAAAATTATTTCCCACATACTTTTTACGTAACAATCATCACATAAGTTTATATTTCTATGATTTACCTATACCAAGCGCCATAGATTAGGTACTATCCCATAGTGAAGTACATAACACTACCATTGTTATCGATAGCCATGAGATCATGGCTATAATACCTTGTCAATCGTTCCATCTTCTATCACGCAGGTGAAGTCACGAGCAACAGCTAGGTCAACGCAAATTATAATGCACGTTACACAGTGAGGTAGCGGCTGTCTGTCTACTTTCTTTTCCACGTAAAAGCCGCGAAGGCACACGTAATACGTGTGTTTACTGCTCGTGACAGCTAATTTGGAATCGGACGATAACCAAACGGAATAAATTATAATTAATATTTTGAGAAAGCATTTCAAAATTTGTGGGGGGATTTCCAAGTTTCGTAAAGCGTTTCGAAAACAATTAATAGTCAGAAAGTTTTAGATACCATACTTATTAAAACTGCATATTGGCAAAATCTAGCGCTGAGTGCAACTTCACAAAGTAAAGACTCACTCCATCCCACTCAGAGTTGAATAATGTAATTCTCATAACTTCTATTCTAGCGAAGCCCATTTATATTGTTAATCATTACCGGTTTCTCACGGCTAATACCTGTTTGTTACGATCTGGCGTTCTACAAATTCCGATGACGAAGCTATCGGAACAATTCCGGTACACAATGCTATCTATTGAACCAAATTGTTGTATTGTCTTAGTACGATTAAATAAACGGGACATGAGCTATTTGAGAAAATACACTGCTCTATTGCTGACTTTCGTCCTATTTAAATGAGTGATTTTCCAAAAAATATATATCAACAGCTTCACGAAACTGTAGCCTGATTAAATACACGGAACATGATCTATTTCAGAAAATACACTGATCTATTGCCGACTTTTGTAAGGTCTTTGAATTCAGAGTGCTTTTCACAAAAAATTGTATAAAGCCTCTTGAAATTGTAACCAAATAGTTAGGTACCTATTATTTTGGAAGTCAGTGATTCAATCGTTTTAATAAAATTCATCTATTTGTTAATAGAAGAATTCGGTCTAAGAAACCATGACGTCGAATTTAAAGAAAATAAAAACTATATTTTTCCAAGATTTTGAAAAATCTCATATATTACAGAGTAAGAGGCGGAACCCTCATTAATGTTGATATAATAATATATTTCTACCTATAGTAACGATCTAATTATATAGTTTACCGTGACTACGCATCTATAACATTATATTACTAGATGATGCCCGCGACTTCGTCCGCGTGGATTTAGGTTTTTGAAAATCCCGCAAGAACTCTTATTTTCCGGGATCAAAAGTAGCCTATGTCCTTCCCCGGGATGCAAGCTATCTTTGTACCAAACATCATCAAAATCGGTTAAACGGATGAGCCGTGAAAAGCTAGCAGACAGACAGATACACTTTCGCATTTATAATATTAGTATGGTGTATGGATATGTTATTTTCAAGGCATATTAGGTATCTACCTGTTACGGATATAAGTCGCGCTTAGTTTCTAATATCACAATAAACACTAATATTACTGCCTACTTGATTGTAATTAAATGTCGGTCGTTGTGTAATTAGTTTTGAAAGTTGAGGATATTTGGTATAAGTATTATTTGCAAGTTGAAAACGGATATCTTGCGTTGCGCAAAGCTACATTTTGAGTTATGTAAAAATAACACTTGTAATTTTTGTTATTATTAATTTAGTTATTATGTAAGTCTGTTTCACGTCTGTTACATTAATTTATTCTTAGATATTCAACATGTTTCTTATATTTTTTAGTAATTAATTACAACCGATCTTATGCATTTCTGGTGATTGTTTGAGACGACGAGATAGGGTAGATGGCAATCGGGGTATGAGGCGGGGGGACGCCCCGCAGACCAGCACGTCACCCGCGCTATCCCGCACCGGGTTAGGCACTTCGGATACAATACACAGCATCGTACCGGGAAACTAAATAGCTTGGCGGCACGTCTGTGCCGGTAGGGTGGTAACTAGCCACCGCCGTAGCCTCCCAACAGACCAAACCAGAGACAATTTAGAAATTCCCAAATGACCCCTGCCAGGAATTGAGCCCAGGACCTCCTACTTATAAGACTACTGCGCTAGAGAGGTCGTCAAACATCTCTCCTTGAGAAGAATCATTATAAGATCGGTCCCGTATGAATAAAAAATACAGTCAAATGTCGATTAAGTAGATTCCTGCTGATTCCTGATACTTACATAGATTCCTTCCGCACCAACCCGTGCTTTCGTAATTCCTTTCGTCAAAGGTTGCCTGGAAGAGATCGCTTTAGCGATAAGGCCGCCTTTGCATGCTACAGCTATTAGATTAAGATCCTTGTATGTTTTTATTGTTTACTTGTGTTGTGTGCAATAAAGTATAAATAAATAAATAGAATTTTATTTGGAGGTTGTTACAACCCTTTATCCTTGTTTCAGACATACGTGACGGAGAACACGGACATCAACTCGCAGGCGATCCTCGACAGCCTCAACACAAAGTACTACTTCTTCACGAGGACGCGCGGCCTGTTCCGGATCTGCTACCCTAAGGAACGACCTCCTACGGGTAAGTTTCATTTTAACCTAGCGTACCTACACGACGGAAGATAAAGATATAGACCACCGAACATGAAAAAATCGTTTCTAATGTGGAATGCCCTTCCGGCATCAGTTTCCCCGTCCACTTTTAATATAAGTATACCTTTAAGTCAAGAGTGAAAAGGCATCTTTTAGGCAAGCGCGCTCTATTTTAGTCTCCATCATCACTTGCCAGCAGATCTGATTGCAGCCAACCGCTAGTCTATAAATAAAAAAACAATTTAATAGGGATTTTTACAATGTAATTTGCAATAGGGACTTGTTATTTTTGTAGTCGGAAAATTTCGCGGATGAAGAATTTGTAGGAGAATAAATTAGTATGGACGCGTAACGTCCTTCTGTTCTTTGAAATTCGAATAAGTAATACTTAATTATTTATTAATTTAGCCGTTGTCTGCGTTGTCAATAATACAATTAATTTTAATTTTATTGTTTAACAATAAGTACATTTGTATTTAGATTCATGTTCAAATGGTCTCAAATTGCCTATTTAATATTTATTTAATTGTTATGGACAAAAAAGATAACAGTTGTTACACTTACCCAATTTAAATACGCAAGTTCAGCTGTAAACAAATATAATCAACCATTTGATTTGGAAACCAACCAAGTCAAGGCGACCATTCTTTTATAATAACTTGTTGAAAGTGTCTATTTCAATGTTTTCTTTTGTAGATTTCTATGTTAAATCTTCAATTGAATTTTTGGTTAATTCAAGTTTGAACAATCAACTGAAGTTGCATAAATAGGAAAATCAACATAATTATTGTGTTAGCGTATAAGTTTGTTCGTTTCAATGAAAATATTAGAATAAAACTTAAAGCTAGCCTTATCTTGATGTTCTATAGATAGAAGTTGTATGGGAATTGGTTTTTTCTTTGGCGTTGCTACATCTCCGGTCATTACCACTATACTACTATTTGTTTCCTGTTAATGTACAAACTACAAACACCATAACTTATTTCCCGTAATGATTTTGTAAGGAACTCATTGCGTATGCCCGGGTAATGGACTCTGCGGAAAGGCATAAATATTATTTCCATCTATAAATTGGTATGCGAAAAATAAGCAACCAACTTAGTAGTTTGCGAATAAGCATAAATTGTAAGAAATGTTTTAAGATACAAAGAGTTGTCGATGTGGTTGTTTGATGTACCCCGGGACCCTAGGGCGCGTTTGGAACCCTCGTAGCTTTAGTTTTATCTTACAAACTCAACGATTGACATGACAATCAAAAAGTGAACAATGTTTCGTACCTATTTTGAATAAATGCTTTGAGTCGTACCTTGCAAATTATCGTGGTTATCGATTATAGACCTTCCAAATATAAGTATAGTAAAGTTGGACAATATACATGTGTCTAACTATATTAGTAACTAGACTGAAGAAGACGTTTAAATTACAAATTGTACAGTAGCGCGTAATTTTTACCCCAATTACCTTTGCTTACAAATACTTTCATGGTAACAATTAGAACCTATTGGAGCAAGGAGTTGCATGATTTATTGACAGGGGAAATTAGCTATACTGGTGTTTACATTAATGTCTATATTAGCGTGTCAAGGATGTACTGGTCAGAAGTAGTGTATACGGTATAAGACAGGTGTCTAACTGCACAATAAGTATTGTTAGCAAAGCACCATGTTTATGAGTAGGGAGATATTTTACCTATTCTTTTGTGGACTCATTGTCTTTAGAATAACCTGCTGCGCGATTGCGGGAGAATGACAGCTACAATATCACGATCGCAATCTTCACTGATTGGTTAACGCTCGCTCACTATTGGCTACAGTGCATTGTTGCAACAAGAATCGCACAAATCCAGCCAATTAGAACAATTGAGATTGTAATAATGATTGATGCAGGTTTTAGACAATCGGCCTACGAATTCGTCTGGGCTCTTAGGATGAGATCTATAGAGCGCACTCTGACTTAGCTTAGACTTAAGACAGAGTTAAAATGAGACAGAGCTATATATCTCACGCTATAAGCTGTGATAGCCTAGTGGTTCGGACGTTCGCCTTCTTATCAGTGGTCGGGGGTTCGATCCCGGGCACGCACCTCTAACTTTTCGGAGTTTTATGTGCGTTTTAAGTAATTAAATATCACTTGCTTTAACGGTGAAGGAAAACATCGTGAGGAAACCTGCATGCCTGAGTTATCCATAATGTTCTCAAAAGTGTGTGAAGTCTACCAATCCGCACATGGCCAGCGCAAGACTATGGCAAAACCCTTCTCACTCTGAAAGGAGACCCGTGCTCTGTAGTGAGCCGGCGCTGGGTTGATCATGATGATGATGATATCTCTAATATAATTCTGTCTTGTTTTAACTCAATCTTAAGTCTGAGCAAAGTCAAAGTGCGCTCTATAGATCTCAGCCTTAGTGACGTGCGCTCTTATATATCTTTTGCTACTTATTTTTCTATTTTTAATGGTTTCTTCACTGATGTACACCGTGGTCCTGACAGTGTACATCAGTGAAGAAGTATACTATACATTTTGCCAAACAAAATAATTGAGATTGTAATAATAAATGATGCAGCGTTTCCATAATCGACCAGCTGATGATTTATGGCTATTTTCGGGACAGTATCAATTTAGGATTTTTATTTCTTCACTTTGTCTAATTCTAATATTTTGTGAACCGATTTTCTATTTTTTAAATTATCATAAGAATTTTGTATTCTTTTAGATAATACAGATGTACTTAGATTAAATTAATTTGCAGTCGGTTGTGAATCGACATCATTATGAAAGGGATATGGGCTGATAGTAACTAAGATTGCATCTATTTTTAATCTAGTAATGATGCTAATTTACAAACATTTTTGAAACGAATAGATGAAAAAGCAAAATTTATGATCCGTTACAGTTATAATTCATATGTAGGCTGGGTACCATCTTCATTTGTAAAATAAAATAAAAATAGATGTTTTATTAAGTGAGGTTGAGATAAGTCAAAGATTTATGAAAAACTAGGTGATGTAAGTGGCTTCGCCCGCGTGGATTTAGGTTCAAAAATTCCGCGGGAATTCTAAGATTTTTCAGAATAAGAAATAGCCCATGTCCGTCCGCAGGATGCAAGCTATCGCAGTACCTTTAAAAAAAACCGGCCAAGTGCGAGTCAGGTTCGCGCAATGAGGGTTCCGTACTAGTCGTATTTTTTCGTCATTTTTTACGATAATTCAAAAACTATGATGCATAAAAATAAATAAAAATCTGTTTTAGAATGTACAGGTGAAGACCTTTCATATGATACCCCACTTGATATTATAGTCACTCACTTCGAAAGTTGAAAATACTAATTATTAGTTCATGACCACAATTTAATTTTTATTTGTGTGATCTAACCCTAAATTCACGGTTTTCGGTTTTTCCCCAAATGTCAGCTATAATATCTACCTACCTGCCAAATTTCATGATTCTAGGTCAACGGGAAGTACCCTGTAGGTTTCTTGACAGACAGACGGACAGACAGACAGACAACAAAGTGATCCTATAAGGGTTCCGTTTTTCCTTTTGAGGTACGGAACCCCAAAAAAGATTTTTATAGTAAGCTGTACACTGACAGTCTGACACACTTTCGCATATTTATATAATAATAATTAAGTAGGTATTTATTGATTAGATTTCCTCAGTCACAGTACCTACAATGCAGTAGTAGTAGTAAAGAATGTTCGGTTCCTAAATAATGGCCCGAACTTGAAAATATCAAATCAATTAAATCAATGATATATTTTATTTCAATAATCTTAACCGCTAAACTCTATACTGTCACAGATATAGCTTTTATATAGAAGTCTCAGAAGATGTAGATTCCATTACCATAAGTGTGGATTAGACGAGCAATTTATTTGGTGTCGTGCGAAATTTCTCCACGGAAACCGGTGTGAAAGGCTTGTTGGCAAGAATTTAACCTGCGCTCTGCAGTTCACTGTTTAGCCTAGAATTACGCACTATGAATGGATAATGAACTGTCGGTTATCTTGACGAATTTATATTTTGAACTTAGGACAGAGATGCTCTTTATGAAATCCAGTAATTATAGATATCCCATGCTTTAACGATGAAGGAAACTATCTAATCTCCATAGTGTGTGAAGTCTGCCAATCCGCACTTGGACAGTGACAGTGATTCCGTTCTCATTCTGAGAGGAGAACCGTGTTCATTAGTTGGCCAGCAGAATTGAGATGATGATGATGATGATGAGAAATCCAGCGTCATTATACCTTTTATTATGTTGGATAATTAAGATAGGTATTTCCTTTTGCAATATTTATTTGGGTTTCTATAAGGAAAGAAAAATCATTAATAGGAATTTCATACGTATCCAGTTATTTTTATTTTGCTGATTACTTCCTGTCTTATTATTTGAACACCCGGCGTTATGTGATTCCTTATAGTACCTACCTATTACCTTTTTAATAAAACTGCACATTCCGTGTAATATTTAAGTGTCTATTGCACTTGATTTCTTTACAATGTCTATTTTTATAGTTACAGCACTTTTAAATGCATTTTTTGGTTTTCAGCTTGACGTTCCATATTGCTTACAAATTACAACATATCCATGCTAATATTATAAATGCGAAATTGTGTCTGTCTGCCTGTCTATGTGTCTGTCTGCTAGCTTTTCACGGCCCATCCGTCAAACCCAGCGCGCAGTTCTTTTTCTTGTTGTGTGACATATTTTCCAGGTCTTACAAGTCTTACATCAATTCATTAACTTCTCGTGTCATTTCAATTACCTGCATCATTTATTCTTGCGTTATGGAAATAAAAATGTCCCATCAACATTAATCACAATTCCATTCTTCGCAACCATTTTTCAGTTGACGTCCTGCACCTGTGTTAATGACTTCAGAATCGTTCACTTCATCTTAACATTAACTTCTTTCGTGTTAAAGATGAAATTGGCTAAATCGATTTTGTAGATCTTGTGTTTTCGTGTGACCTCTTGTTGACAGCCTTTCAATGTTAACGTGGTCCTGCTATTTCAGCTTTAGGTCGTTTAAAGGTTGATTCGAAAGTAAGGCCCTAATGACCGATCGTATATTCAGTACGAGTTTCCAGTCCTTATACAACACTTCGCGACATTGCTTCAGCTATTTGGGACAATTTGAATATGATTTTAATGCGTAGCTGAAGGTCTAGGCCGAACGTGGTTAGTATAACAATATAGCTGTCAATGATAGAGTCATGTCTAAAATTAATTTGATGATAAATCGAAGAATTATTTTCCCTAACACCAAGCGTCATTTTATTGAAGTTTACGTATTCTATTTTAGCTGAAGGTGGCTGAAGTAACATTAATAATGGTTAGTTTAATATTATAGTTGATGTATTATCTAGGCTCGCAATGTTAAGATTTTTTTAAAAATTCGGATACAAGTTAGTCATTGCATGCGATCCACCTGGTGGTAAGTGATGTTGCAGTCCAAGGTGGAAGCGAGCTAACTTGGAAGGAGCATATCAGTTTTATTAAACCCATACTCCTTATTAGTTTCTACGCGACATCTTACTAGAATCGCTTGGCAGCACGGCTTTGCTATAAGGGTGGTAATTAGCCACGGCCAAACTAGACACTAGCGTCGGTTGCTACTCAAGTTAGGTACCTTATTTCATTCTAAAGCTTGTAGTTAAAGATACGTTTGCCAAATCATGAATGGATAAATGTGAACAAAATTTTTAGGCTTCTAATAATAACGCAAGTTGTTCAAAAATATTTGTCTTCGTTGATCATTAAAGTCGCTGATTAAAGCCTACTTGTTAGCTCTAGTCTGGGCTCAATTTACGTGATTGGTATGTAACCAAGGCTGTCCGTTCTTAGATTAGTCACGTTCATATTGTCACTACTACGATAAGTGATACGACATACATTTGAAGCTAAACTAAACATTATATTGAATGCAGCAAACACGCGAATTCTTATAATAAGTAGATATACCTTGAAAGGCAAGGTTTTTAGTATTCAGTAATATCAACTTCCTGTATTTAAGTACTAACACATTATTATCACAGCAACTAGACTCAAGTTCGATCAAGTTCTGTAAATCTATTATTATATAATATAGATAGGTACTTACTTAATGTATCGCTTAATTTCCTCAAACATTAGTCAAATCTAGTTTTAATTCATATCTATCACGTAATTGCATCAAAGTACCTATTCGCTAAAATGTTGATTTTGGTTTGATTGAATTGATTAATTGTTTGTGTATTAGCACTGATTCTAGCTACAGTTATTAGGCAAACAATAACAGGAACCGCGTAGGCCTTCGCCCACTCTTTCCGAATTTACACCTCGACACCGACCTTGACCCCAACGAGGTTTGTACGCCTGATTATGCCTTTACGGATTTTCCAATTTCAATAATGAATGAAATGCTTAACTACTTCATTGTATAGATAAGTTGGAAGTGAAGACCCTGATGCCAAAATACACCTACTGAATAAGGTAGATGGAAGACAATTGATTATTATTATTGTTTAAATTAAGCATGATAAATATTTTATTCATCGTAAATAATAACGTTGACAAATAGGAAGGAAGTCTTTGCTAGGTAAATGGCATGAAATAGAAAAATCATGGAAACGTGAAATGTTACAGACTTGATTGGGTAGTTTGGAGACTTGATTTGTCTCAACGCTTTTTGTGAAGTGTGAACCCTTTCTTCAGTGCATACTCATACTGTTCTATAAGAGAGAAATCAGAGCGGTGGTTTTGCGAGATACTTAATCTAAAATACGTAGCTTTTGGACGCCCTAATTGGCTCTATCATTGATTTCAAATCGATTTACAGCAATCGCATGAATTTCAATTACAGATCCGATGATACTTTCTCGCTAATCGAAGAATTTACGTTTAGTATCGTTTTAAACTCACCGACCGCTGTCAGGTGAAATCTTTGTTCCACAAACCGATGAGACCGGTCCTACGAGAATAGCTTCACTATGTGCATCTCGCTCATGTGAAATGGGGATGAGTAAGAGACAAGATAATATATTTTTTAATGTTAGAAAGGTCGCGGGATCCGTGAGTAAATAATGAGCAAAAAAGCTTTAGGCCTTAAAACTCTTGAGAGGATGTTTATCTTTTTTCCGTTGATCAAAAAATGTATACCAAGCAGACACAGACCTTTAGAGATTGTAAATAGATAGGTAAAAATATGGAAATACACTGTTTTTGTTCGGTATTTTTTGTTACATTTTTGTTCCGTAAATATTGTAGAACAGAGTTTATAATGTTTGTATCTTTACTTTTTTACATTTTCTTTGGTACGGATGATCTTCTCTTGCACGATGTTTCTCCATTTTAATTTATCCTCGATATTGTGGAGAGCATCCTTCCGATTAGATCAGATTAACCATTGGGCTCCTCTTGACTTTTCCCTTCAAATTTTCCCGTGGCGTGACAAGCAAGTGAAATTCAAGTGTTCTGGGTTTTCTAGTCTATAGACGGTATAGACGTCTCAACGGCGTCAACCAAGGCGTCAACGGGTTTGCGGTCTGTAGAATGTTTGCTAAAGATTTTGGAATATATTTTGTGAGGAATTCTGTAAAACGTTTGACGGTTAACTACTCCATAAACAAGTGTCTAGTCTGGTATGTAGAACGCATTAAAACTCTCGCATTGATAGCTTAGTGGTGCAGCTTACCTGCTGGTTGCAAACTTTAGACTTATCTGTGAACCTTGTCCGAAGTAAATACCTACATAACAAAGATATAAAGCAGCATATTTTCGAAAGACCTGAACCTTTTGCCCTTTATTATTCAAATGCAAGGTCTCTGACTAATTCGCTTTTCATTTTTCACACGTGTGCAAAACACGACTCAGTCAAGGATTAGCACTGTTTAACAGGAGCATTCGCTTTTGATTCGACTTTTCGGTTTCATACATATAATGCAGAACTTAGAGTTGTAGACCAACAATTTTTGTGAAGGTGCATGAGTTTTGTAAGTGCATTTTGTGGGTTCTACTAGATACGTAGTTTATGCCCGCCTCAGGTGCATATATTCATACTGATATAGTCATTTTCATCTTCATTCTGATGGGCAGGTTTCCGCACTTAGATTTTCGTCTATTGTGCGAGAAGTGGAGTCATCATTCCTTTTCCCACTGGGATCGTCACTCCAGCCATCCAAGCTCACTCCGCCGTCCTAGCAGGCTGCTCAAGTTGCTTTAGATTAGACTACCTGAAGTGAGACTGTGGATCTCAGGTAAATATAGCGTTGGTTGTTATTCCATACTTAGTCAATAGTCATGAGCTCGTTGGTCCTAAGCTACAGCGTAATTAGCTAAACTAAGTTTAACTAAGTAAATAGTCGATGTACGACTAGTAAGTCATTCAAAAACCAATTATGTATTACGAATTCCCACCTATTTTTCTGTCTTGTGTCTTCTTGTTCCGGTCCTTACCCCACGCTATGTGGGTTCGGCACGACATGTCTTCTTCTTCCACTCGCTTCTGTCATCCGTCAACGCATTATCCACCCCTTTTTCACGCATATCCTCTTTCGAGCAATCCATAAAACTTTTGCTTGTGCTTCCTCTTCTCTTTTTCCTTCCACATGCATATTGTCTGTCTTTATCAGTCTTGTGTCTGTGTTGTCCAAATCCTAAATATATTTTAAGATTTTAATCGTTTCACCAATTAACACGGCATTTCAAATGGCGTCAAGTGGACATTAGACCAAAATTACCCGCCAGACGGTTATCTACTTTATCTTGAACATTATAAAGTTTAAATTCTATAGCTCTTGTGATTTTGGAGTAAGGTCAATAGCTCTATCGAAACTTCCAAATAAAGTTCAAAAATTTACTAATAGCAGACCTTAGCAGACTGTATGTATAAATTTCGACCTACGCATGTATTTCGAGTTGGTTTTCAACCGACTACGGTGAACCAAAAGAAGGTTTAGTTAATTAGACGTGCTAGCTAAATAATTATGTATCGTATAGACGTTACATATCACATTGCTTTGATAAAGTTTGTTCAGAGATTTATTACATAAAATTATTTAGGTGTTTACAAAATCCTCTTCTAGAAAATAGGTTACGCGTTGCTGAAAACTGTATTAAAATCGTAAAAAATTGCAAACATAAGTATAAACATAGGTTGAACTATGAAAACCTCCTATTTTTTAATCCATCCATATTTTTTCCATAGGTACAATATTATAAATGCGAAAGTGTGTCTGTCTGTTTGTCTGTCTGCTAGTTTTTCACGGTCCAACAGTTTAACCGATTTCGATGAAATTTGGACAGAGTTAGCTTACATCCCGGGGAAGGACATAGGCTACTTTTATCCCGGAAAATTAAAGAGTTCCCACGGGATTTTAGAATTCCTAAATTCACGCGGACGAAGTCACGGGCATCATCTAGTGTCCTGATAAAGGGTTGTTCCTAGATTTAATTTCAAAGTTCATATAGGAATTTTAAATTAAAATTCATATTAGGTACATAATATATGTATAAATAAAATAAAATTTAAATAGGTGATAGAAAAGTAACGAAAATTTCAGAAGCCTTATAAAGGCCCCATAAACAGTGCCAGCAGCTAGCTATTTTACAATATGATTGAGGGCCTTATCAACAAGGCCAACTCTGTCTAAGATTATCCGTTATAAAAAATTGCTTGTTTGAGGTCGTAAACTATGCATCATCTATTATTATAAACACGATGATGCCATGGCATGATTGCCTTATAAATTTTATCAGTAACTAGGTAGGTACTATGGCTTTAAAGTTTAAACAATAATAATAATCTTAAAACCGGTTCGTATCGTAGTACTTCATTACAAACTAGAGCAATCAAACAAATTAACATAGATTACTGTGACTACGGAGCGTGCTATGTTGGGTGTCTCTCTGAGGAACAAAATCCGGAACGAGGAAATCCGTCGGAGAGCCAAAGGGACTGACGTAGCTCAACGAATTAGCCAGCTGAAGTGGCAGTGGGCAGGCCACGTCTGCCGCAGAACCGATGGCCGCTGGGGCAGACGTGTTCTGAAGTGGAGACTACGTATCGGCAAGCGCAGTGTGGGACGACCTCCAACCCGCTGGACTGACGACCTTAAAAAGGTAGCAGGAAGTGGGTGGATGAGGAAGGCAGAGGACCGTGTGTGGTGGCGCGTTCTTGGGAAGTCCTATGTCCAGCTGTAAACGCAAACAGGCTGATTGATTGATTGATTGACTGTGGCTACATTTTCGGCAGAACTGGCAATTTTTGTTTTAGCTCTTGTATTTTAAAACCAAATGTTTATATTATTACGAAGAAGTCAGCGAGAATTAGGTAGGTACCTACCTGGTACAATACCGTTTATATTCGTGGTTTTGCCAGCGAATGGCCCCAGTGTAGTGCAGTGAATCTGAACCCATATCATGTAAACTGCGTTTTGTAACCGGCCAACGTACCGTGAAGGAATGCCGACCTCATACTTCGGATGTGCGATAGGTGAGACCTCGGACTATTTACATGCGCATTAGTTTCGTACAGTCTCTTAATATTTTTAATGTTTTGTTGCAAAGTAGTTAAAATATTGGGTAACAAGTGCTGGATAACCTTAATGTAATAAGGTTAAATTGTGGTTAAATAATAATCACTATCCATATTATAATAATGCGAAAGTGTCTCTGTTTGTTGTTTGTTCTTCAATCACATCGCAAAAGAGCAACGGATCGATGTGATTTTTTGTGTGGACATAGTTAGACCTGAAGTGCGACTAGATTACTTTCTAGAAAATCCTCCACATCCTGAATACTTCCTAAATCATCAACGATAACATCGCTATCTAAATTCGATGGCATGATTTTAATTATTATTATTTAAGTAGATACCTATCCTCCTAGGACATTACAAGAACTATCAGACATTATAATTTTGGTTTCCAGATCTTGAATTATTGTTAATAAAAAACCTCAAATATCTTTTAAAGAGGGCGAAAATCTAAAGAAGTAATTAGATAGAGTCAATCGCTGTAATTGTGGAAAAAAAATGTTTGCAAATCGGTCCAGAATTAGGTACATTAAAAAAAACGGACCGACCCACCTCCTTTTTGGAAGTCGGTTAGCAAAAGATTGCTTCGTATCAATCTAAATATATTTTATCTATGTAGGTATGTTGTGTTTATATGTTAATATTAAGTAGTGTTAAGTTATTTTCGAGTGATGTTGATGTTCGTGACTTCATAATATTCATCATCAAAGGCATCAAACTTGTTTGTATTATTCAGCTGTCGATTGTGCACGCTATTTTTATTAAGATTATAATTTAAGATGTGTCACTCGGTCGATGTTATTTATTATTGTTTTTTGTTATTATGTAGTGTTAATTGCTCTGTGTAAAATGTTAAACAAGATAAATCATGTTTTTCTGACTGTAGTCCTTTCCGGAACAAAATATTGACATACCGATTCATGGATAAAGTTACTGAAGTCGTTAGTGCACCCATAGGTACTGGTTATGATATTGTTAGGACCTCCAAAAACTAGAATTGAATACCTAGTAAAAATTGAGATTATATTATGAAAATAGCTATTAATGCTTATAAACAAATAAGTAAATCTAATTGATGCTGATGACCACCACACGCGCCTAAGTACCTACTCGTAACTATAATGAGGAAGAATTTAATGAAAACCATAGGTTTTTCCTGTTTATTCACAATAAATAAATGTAAATGCATATTTAGATTTATTTATAGTGAATAAACAGGAAAAACGACGTTTGAACTCAATTTAATGCTTCGACAATGTATACAAAGGTATACTACTTTAATAGAAATTCCTGAAAATCAACAAATTCCTGAAAAAACCGGCAATGCATTGGAGGTTCCTTTGGTGCTACAAATATGGCCTACAGTCTTCCCGTTCGTTTGCTCGCTGCTTTTTTTTTAAGTATCAATTTATTAGTTCAGAAAAAAACGGGCCGAATTGAGAACCACCTCCCTTTTGGAAGTCGGTTAACAATAACTCGTCGAGCTCAGACAGGACTAGTTACAGCACATGGGTTTACTAATACTTTTATCTAAGGTTAAATCCCATGGGAACGCTTTGATTTGCTGGGATAAAAGTAGCTTATGTCCTTCCCCAAGATGCTATCTATGTGCCAAATTTCGTTAAAATCGGTTAAGCGGATGAGCCGTGAAAAGCTAGCAGACAAACACGATTTCCAATTAATTATAATAATAGTATGGATTTAATTGGCAAAGCGGTAACGGTAGCAAAACTTTTCTATTATTTTTGCTAAGCATTAAGTTAAAATATTTAAATGACAACGACACACAGTGGCACAATCCCGTTGCTCGACCGCATAGTTTACTTTGTATGTTTAGCGTAATTTGTACACATGGAAGTGTACCACATATTATTACGTCTTATCTTTAGCTACATGATTTACGATAAATTCCTATATATGTTAGATACAAAGTTTTCGGATCACACACGTTTTTCTGGTGTTCGCAAAGCTATAGCGATGCAAATTTAAGAACCCAGGGAAAATATTTCTTATGAACTACCTTCACAAAGTACTGAAACTTAACTTAAAAAATCCGTGAAGTAGGTAAATATTATTAAAAAATTCTCAACACATTACTAAATTATTTTTATTTGTTGTAGTGCTCTCTGGAGTCTAGGTAAAATACATACTTATCGTTTGAGAAGGCCCTGACTCGATTTCAGTGTATGAGTTTCACTAGATTTTCTAATTCTAATACCTATAAATATTTTATTTAATCTATTGCACCTAGTCAAGCCAAGTTTTAGTGTTAAAACTTGTTGAAAGCTGTGTTCAACGTTTAGTTCGCTGACCGTTCAACGTTGACTGGGTAAATTAAGAAAATTGAAGCCAGTCAAACAGTAGACAACCAAAATTCTACCAAGAAAGTAATGTACATCGACCTTTAAAAGGAGATAGCAAATTTGTAGAGCACTGTCTCTGTCGTTGAGACCGACAAAAAGTCATATAGGTATGAGTGACAGAGATAACGCTCTACAAAGCCGAAAGGTCATTCTAAAGGCCGATGTACATTACTTCCGGCCGCGTACTGTATACATATAATAGAAAAACATTCTATTGCTATTCGTATCTATGAAACAATTCGTGTAGGCGATCAAGCTAACCCACCTATCAATGAATGCGTGACGCGAATCGGCGCGGCGTGTGATGACGAAAAACATGCTCGATCACCAAATCACGACTTGCTTTGTTACTTACTCTAATCGTACTTACCGCCTTATATTATGTTCACGACGTTTCGGTCAGCTTTAATATGATTACATCAACAGTTCAAGAAGTCTAAAAAGTTATACCGGTTTTTTTGATACGAAGTTTTTGCGACTGCTAATAAAGCATACCTTCCTAAAGCATACCTAATATTGCTAATGTTTTAACAATGTATTCAAATTAATTATTATAATATGTTATAGGTACAAATTACTTCTAATTCCTTGATACAAATATTTGATAGAAGATACGTATATCAACACAAATATGCGATCTATATTCGACGAACATATAAGCAGTTATAGGAAGTCGGAATACATAAACTCGATTGGTACTTTGGTACATTTTTTATCCGTTCCATATATAGAAAACCAGTTGCGATCAGCGTGCCAAAAGAGTGCCGCAATTAGCAATGCCTCGGAAAAGCAGTGAAAGTGACTTGTCAATAATTGGCGGGAAAAGTGAGGTGGGCGCCGCCATCTTGAATTTTCTTTCCGGACCTACCCTAGTTTAGTGGCCATTCACATCTTATTTCATCCGTTTTAATTACAATAACAACTATTATAGGTACAAAGTCCAAATAGGCTGTGTGTAATTAATTAATTTTATCATAAACCGGCCTTAAACTGTACCTACCGTAAATGTACAGACCGTAGATACAACCGAGCTGGATATTTCGTTAAAGCCTTTTTTATCCGATAAAATGAAAATGTTTCTAAATTATTACTAAAGAACGATTTTCATTTAAACGAAAAACAAAACAAGACAATATGTAATCTTTTACATAATAATAATAAAGAGTATCAAATAAACAACATTAACTAAATAAATAGGTAGGTACATAACCGTTGAAACTATCGAAACATTAAATCCTATATTATCGTATGGGAAAAGCAAGTCACGGTTGACAACATGACACCAAGTTGCTACGCAATTGCAATAAGGTAATAGTAAAAACATAAGCTAGGTACATTATAACTCACGCAACTATAAGGTACATTCAAATTAATGCTTTTGCAACCTGTTATAATGATTTCTGCAGCGAATTGCTTGATATTGGAACGTTGACAATTACTTAACACGCAGTAGGTCTAAACTCTAAGATATTTCGTAAGAATCTTATATAGGTAGAAGTTTAGATACCTAAGTAAATATAATATCATAATGATTATCTATTTATTGGTTAAACATTCTTAACTATTTCTTATACTTATATATATCGTTGGTGTTACATTTTGCTTTTAGTACGTCCTTCTTCAGTCTATAAATTGTGTTGAATTTGACAGAATATACTTATAATAAAACTAACGTATATAATAAATACTTTAACTTACAAGTAGGTAAGTTTATCAGAAACCGGATTATATAGGTACATAGTTACTTACTAGTTCTTCATGTTTTTTTAGTCTTGTTTAATATACATGATATATCTATAAAAACAGCTGAGCATTTCATATAACTTTCATAGTGTTTCGTAATAAACTGCAAGAATGTTTCACGCACACATAACATACGCATGTGATAAGTCGGTACCTTTATAACTGCTTTCTTTTTGCCTATCGTTTTGTTCCGCATCGCTTCAACCACGCTTCAATTGATATAAAGTACCTATATATAGTAGCTGGGTCTTTTTGATATCACATTATTTGACGTGCTTGATTTTCGACATTCTCGCATTTTCAAGTCCAAGTCAAATATTGTACCAAACATTACAACACAATAACAAAATATAAAAGGGCCCATTGATTGCTGATATTAATATCCTACCTATTTCATTCGTAATTTAATACCTTTGCGAATTGCGACGTCTAACTTGAATTTTTTTTCTATGAAAATGAAAAGGTGTCGGAAATGCTTGTCGTGCAGCGTGCTTACGATGCCAACGTCATAGAAAAAGAACTGCGAAGTAAGCGAAAAGGCATTTATGGAAAAAGGGTGAAGAGAAAATCAATGACAAATCAGAAAACGAAAAATTATATGTTTGGGTACCTATAGCACAGTTCACGACAGGGAACTTGCAACAAAACGTCGCAATTATGTCTTTTGTAACAGTTTTTACTTAGTGAAGGTTATGTATTATTTTTTGCGTTACCTCTCAATAATTTAATGTCACACATTTTATTGCCGTTATCTTTAAATCATTCGCCAAACAATTGGTTCTCTCGTTGGATAAAACATGACACCGTTGTTGAGCACCTGCATCGGCAACTTATCGGCTGGAGAGTCTGCACGCAACTCACAAGGACGTCCTCGCGGTCGACGAAGACTTTCTCTGACGCCGCGCCCTCTTCTGAAATGGTTACCCATTTAATCACAAAATTATTTATAATCGCAAGATTAGGTAGTCACGATAGGGTATGTTTGAATTTTAATAATTATTCATAGTTTATCACGGTTTAGCCAAGGTCGGCAAACGTAATAGAATCGTCTTTAATTAAGTACCTACAAGATATCACATCTACCTACATTACGTAGAACAAAGTTACTCAAGGTTATAATTTTTCGTTAGGTAAGTAAGTAACTGTCTGCTCTACGTTTGTACTAGAACTATGAAATCAAACCTAGGTGGGTAGGAACTAGGAATACCTATCTATTAGAAGATATCGATCATTTCCAACTCTCGTTCTCTCGATCTTTCACTCAGATGAAACGATATCAACCAAACTAATGACTGGCAAGTGCATAAGCGATTAAAATAGATTGCCTTGTCATCTTTAATATTATATAGAAGTTTCTAAAGATATTAAAGATTACTTTCTCGATTATTATGGCTTTTATGCAAATGGGACTATAATAATTAATTAGGTACTATAGTGATAAATAAGATGTTATGAACTATTTAACGAGTTATATATAATTAATGGTTATAAAATATGTTTAAGTAAGTAATCAAATCGACAACTTTTTCCGCAATTTCTATTTTATTTCTAACGTTATAAAGAAAGACTTGTATACTCGGTATTACCTATGTTATACATGAAAACGCGTGTGTAACTGAATACTTAGACTAATATCTATAGAGCGCACTTTGACTTTGCTCAGACTTAAGATTGAGTTCAAACGAGACAGATTTATGTGAGAGATAGCTCTGTCTCATTTAACTTTGTCTTAAGTCTAAGCTAAGACAGACTGCGCTCTATAGATCTCACCCTTAGTCTGCCAATCTTCACTTGGCCAGCGTGGTAGACAATAACCATGCTTATTGAGACGTGCTTTGCTGTAGTGGGTCGGCAATGCGTTGTATTGTAGATAATGATTAGTATTAGGTCTATGGATCTTTGTCTAAGTAGCCGAAGCCCTCGCTCCTCCAACCTCGCTGATTCAGTTACAAGGTTTGCTAGTTGAAACTTGAATTAATCAGGAGATCTAGATAACAGATCGCTCGCGTAGAAAGTCTTAGCGGCGGACCATTAATCAACAAAGTTACACCATTCTGTGAGTAGATTAAGAATATACGATAACTATATTTAGTTTAAGTTTAAGTTTAATATTCTTTATTGTACACCAAAAAGAAAAGACACAAAAAGAAACATGTATATATTTACGTACCATTAATATCTACTGGTCAATATTGTGCAGGTTGACGAAATAATAAGTTTACTGGGGAGCAGATAAAGGATCAATAGAAGTGTCGGACCTAAATGGTAGTTAATAGGTACGTATGTACAAATGCAATAGGTATGTATACATGCATACCTATTGCATTTGTATCTTTTGCTGCCAAATAAAAATTTATGTTATTGAACATAGACGTCGTTGGTACAAACTATAAAATCATTCACTTATTATCTCATCTAATGTACGATTTATGAGCAGGTACCTAAGTACCATTTATATTAAAATTAACTAAGTAATTATTCTAGCAAGTGCCACTGTAGGTAACGTTTCATGTGGCTAGCCGCTGGATGCCAGGCTATGTGGGCAGAACAATGCATATTATTGAGGTCTATTAAATATTCATTGTCAAAACACTGCAGTAATTGTTGTTACCAGCCTTGTGTTCATTAGTTTAAAGTTATTTCAGAGTTAATGCAAAATTCTTGCATTTCAGCGATTGATTGCGAAAGGTGACTGATTGATTGACTGACTGATCTATCAACGGCCAGCTCAAACTACTAGACTGATCGGGCTGAAATTTGGCATGCAGATAGCTATTATGACATGGTATCCGCTAAGAAAGGATTTGTGAAAATTCAACCCCTAAGGGGGTGAAAAAGGGGTTTGAAATTTGTAGTCTACGTGGACGAAGTCGTGAGCATAAGCTAGTCCTTACATAAATTAGTAACATAAAGACGCGAACGTTTTCAAATTTGCATGAATCTCAAGTAAGTTATTCATCTCGTACATTTTTCTAAAAGAAAGTGAAAATTGCACGGAAAAAAGATATTGTAGGCAAGTACACTATAAATATAATATTTCTAGAAAGCTGTTGACGATGTTAATAATCACATCGCGTTTTATTCGTTAATAACTAAAATCATTCGTGAGAAGTCTACGAAGAGTAGGAAGCGGGTAACAATGGCTTATTGCATTAAAATCGCGTATAGCTACCTACTTCTGCAGATCTGAATGGTAGTAAATGCTTAAATCTAGGCCTGCTTATGCCGCTGGGATTTTAGTGAGTATCATATAGAGTACATATTTATGAGTGTGACAGTACCAGTGAGTCCCACATACCCACTTTTGTGCGGGATGCGAACGTGCATTTTCTGCAGCGACAAAAAGATCAACTTACGATAAATATTTAGGTGACAAGAGAAATGATAGGTAGTTACCCTAAAATCTGCTTACTAAAAAAACAATTCGGTCCCTTCGGCCGTGATACCTACCGCAAATCTTCATCCAAAGGTGGATTAATCGAAAAGCCTTCTAATGTAATCTAAAAATAATGTCCCGCCACACCCTTTCGGCCACGGCAGCCAATCTCCACAGCGATTAGCCCTCACTCACATACCCATGGGACGACATCCCGACATGACCGGAGAGAGCATTGTCTCTGTCACTCATACCCTATCTTTTGTCGGTCTCAACGACAGAGACAACGCTCTACAAATCCGCTATCTCCTTCTAAAGGTCGCTGTACGTTACTTGTGTGTATTGTGTAGTTTTCTCGCAAGTTACTTAGTCATTTGGAAACGGATATTGTGAGCGAATAATATGACTCAATATGTTGGCATTTATAAACTTGAAGTTGAATATTATTTAAATTTTCATAATCAATAGGTTCTAGAGCTTTTTGTTCCGAGTAATAATGACATATTGACCTTCTGTCTGGTGCAACGATGAGTCGGTTACGTTTTGTGCAAGGTTCAATTCTCAGTTTTGTTAATTTGATAAATAACTAAGAATTTAGACCCGCACGAGCGTGTTGTCCAAGATTATATTATATCCATCACCAATCATCATCAATCCATCGCCGGCTCACTACAGAGCACGGGTCTCCTCTCAGAATAAACTCCATCATGCTGAGCAAGTGCGGATTGGCCGACTTCGCACCTTTGAGAACATTGTACAATCGAAGAGAACTCGCAGGCATGCATTGGTTTCCTCAATAGTCACGACACGACGTTTTCCTTCGCCCTTATACATTTATAATTGTTTAAAACGCACATAACGCCGAAAAGAGTTGTTCCCGAGCCGACATCATAACTACTTGGCTATCAATCAGTACCCTTATTATAAAGGCGAAAGTGTGTTTGTTTGTCCTTCAATCACGTCGCAACGGCGCAACGGACTGACGTGATTTTTTGCATGGGTATAGATAAAGACCTGGAGAGTGACATGGCTACTTTTTATCACGGAAAATCAAAAAGTTCCCACGGGATTTTTAAAAAACCTGATTCCACGCGTACGAAGTCGCGGGCATCCGCTAGTGATTATATAATTTTATAGAAATTACTTAAGTCTGGTCTAAAATAGCGCTTAAACCTGTCGCGTCATCACACTATAGTAGATATGCCTGCATCTTTATCTATCTGATGATGGCTGGCTTTCTGATGACCTCTCTGGTACGTTCTTGCTCAACAAAATGTCAAATGCTGTTGCTAAAAATGGATGTTCTCCTCTTTTCAGTCGAAATATACCTGTCACCGGTGGAGACGCACTGCAGCAATGTTGACTACTTCATTCCCGACGAGAACAACGAGACCAAGGGGCTGTCCGACGATGCGATGAACAGGTACACATGCTAACCTCCTTCTTTTATTGTTTGGTGGCTTTTTGTAGTGCCAGACAACTGACAAGCTCAATGCACTTTATCCGTGTCAAGTAGCTAATCTTACCCTCTTTTCTAACGCTTGTTGACACTATTTGATCTGAACTTTAAGCTCATATCTATAGTACGCGACAGGTCGAGATAGCGATCGCGGTGGGGACGCCCCGCACACCCGCACAGACCCCGCGCTAACCCGGTGCAGGATAGTGTGGCTTTAATCAGTACCCATACTATAAATGCGAAAGTGTGTTTGTTTGTTAATTTATTGGTTTGTTGGTTTGTCCTTTAATCACGTCGCAATGGAGCAACGGATTGACGTGATTTTTTGCATGAGTAGGTACAGTTAAAGACCGAGAACATAGGCTACTCTTTATCTCGGAGAATCGAAGAGTTCCCACGGGATTCTTAATAATCTTAATCCACGCGAACGGAGTCGCGCACATCACCAGTAAGACAAGAATAATCAATAAAGCAAGTTCTAACTTTTCCAACAAAAAACTGTATAGGGTTAATAGGCAAGCAATATGGTTAGCGGTCACATGTCGACGCAACAAGGCCTTGCAATAAACAGAAGTGGGCCGGAGTCGCCAATCTGATCAATTGGTTTAAATCAATCGCAATAGGTATTAGGTACACATTGTTTTTGTTCGCGCAATTGATTGTTGTTAGACTTGTTAATGTTGCGGGGCGAACGATGACCTACATAGGATGACAACTTTATTATATCTAGAGTTTGTGTTGAGTCATTGATCTTCAGATAATCCATATCTATACTAATATTATAAATGCGAAAGTGTGCCTGTCTGTCGTTTGCTAGCTTTTCACGGCCCAACAGTTTAACCGATTTTAATGAAATTTGGTACAGAGTTAGCTTACATCCCGGGGAAGGACATAGGCTACTTTTTATCCCGGAAAATCAAAGAGTTCCCGCGGGATTTTGAAAAATGTAAATCCACGCGAACGAAGTCGTGAGCATCAGCTAGTTCATAAATAAATAAATATTTTTTTGAGTCTTAGTGCTAAAAAATTACGAGACATTTCACCGCGATTAGTTAGCCTCATCTGGTGATGGCGGCCATATAAAGATGGCGCCATACAACATACGGCAATATTTTGGTGTTAGCCATAGATTTCGAAATTCGAATATAAAAGATAACAAAAAAAAGATATGTCTCATTTCTGTCGGGTCTGGGTCACAGCACAGATGATCGTTCTTCTTTTATCTTAAGTTTACCGCTTGAAGCGGTTAACCGTATTAAAGGGTAGCCCAAATAGAGTAGAAACATTTTTAAAAAAACCCTATCGAAAACCCTTTCAAGGGGTAACTAAAACGGTCCCTGATTGTAAAGCCGCGTACGCACGTACGAATATGGCCATCGCGAATACGAACAAATTGAATTGCCACGAACATGGACATACACAATGTTCGATGTTCGGTGCATGTTCATGCAACGCAACTTCCTACGATGCTTTAGTTTACATGAGTTCTTACTATGCACTTGTGGTTTCCAGGCTACACATGGCGCGGTCCACGGTGGCGCTGTTCATCGTGGCGTTCCTGTCACTGTTCATCGCGTTCTGGACTGGCGTGGTAGGCTGCTGGAAGCGCAGTCCGGGCAACATCACTGCCACCGCCATTCTGATGCTTGTCACATGTTAGTATACTATATGGCATGATTTTTCTCTCTGTGCCATTGTTTGGTATAGGATTGAAGTAAATCAATGTACCTAAAAAGAAACTACCATCCCGTACCTACCCACTTACCTAATGCATATACATTTGTCGTCGTCTTCGGCCGATAGAGGTGTACTGCTCGACATAGGTCTCTTCTAGATTTCCACACGCCACGGTCTTGCGCCTGAATCTAACGGCTCCCTGCTTGATCTCATCTGTTTGCCTGGTATAGATAGTTCAATCCACGAAGACGCGCCCCACTATTTTTCGGTGCGGGGAGTGATCTTTACCTAATTTATCTTCTTTGCGTGTGCCCACATCGCTGATCGGCGCGTTACGACTTACGATAGAACTCACACTACGATAGCACAACACAGTTTCTTCAAACTAATGCCCCGTCCGATACTTAGAAAATACTTAGTAGTGTGAGGTCTGCTGTGGTGGAGTAGTGCAAGTTGACTTCAAATTGCAATTTTACTATTGGCTTGCATTCTAAATGCAGGCCGTTTATATGTACCTGCCCTAAGATACGCGAAGTTAATTTAGGTTGGGTATAGTTATCGAAGTGCGATTTCATAGGAAAACCCTTACAGCCCTTTCACACGGCGTCCAGTTTTTTGCAGAATCCCGTTTTCTGCAGGATCCCGTTTGATGGCGAATGTGTTTAAATATGTGTGTGAACGCTAGCATACAAACGAGATCCTGCAAAAAACTGGACGCCGTGTGAAAGGGCTGTTACCAGTACCTAATCGAATTATAATTCAGTGCCATTAAGAAACAGAAAAACTTTAAAGTCTTGGGGCTATAAACAGCAGATTGCCAATGATATACATACTGCACCAGTTTAACCCAAATAACTCCAACGAGGATATAGTTCTTGCAATTCACGAAGGCGAGTGAGCTTTACTTGTGGTTACGTTGTATACACAGACATTACGTACGTGTGCGTGCACGTCGGACCAATCAATCGCGAGCAAGCGCTCACACACACACGCGAGCGCACATTTAGTGTACCTTACTTACACCTATACGACTTAAATACAAGCATGAGTCACTCGCCTTCGTGAAATGCAAGAACTATACTCAAGTTAGTTTCCAAATTGTATACCCTTAGTTTGCAATTTGGGATTAAATCTTCTTCATTGTGATTTTCAGGTTTGCTATCCGCTGGGGCAATGGCGTTATGGCACGGAGTGGAGTTCTACGAGAAGGAAAAAGTTGTAGGAGAAGAATATTTCCAGCAATGGCCTCATGTAAGTTCAATCCATTAACAAACTTTTTATAGTTAAACTAAGTACCTACTAATAATATAGAATCAATTCTTAAGAATATAAACTTGAAATGAGTTACGACTAACGAATTCATTGGAATATTGATTCGTTTATTTCATAGAACAATCTGTTATTTTTTCACAAGCAATCCTCTTTGACTTTGACAAATTTTATAAACGATTTTTTGCTTCGATCTTGGTATAAAGGTAGGTTTTCTCTCGTTTCTGACTGACGAGTTAACTTGTAAATGGAGGTCCTTATTCAATCTCAATGTGTCCAGCCTCTTGAACACCTGCCCAACTAGTACCTACTTACAACTTCCTATGCTAATAAGTAGTCATAAACCTCTGTACCAAGTGATCTATACTTTCAAGAATACTAGATGAGGTATAAACAAAAAGAAGTCCACAGCCTGATATGAAGAGATGGAAAAAAGAAAATAAGTACTCGATTTTAATGTCTGAAAAATTTCTGAAATTTTTTCGGAACTGTTAGTTATCATTATTCCCATTGCCGTTAATCATTATAAATACAACATTAAGTAGTTGAACAAAATAAAACAGGTGTTAAAAGACTACTCGTCGATTTGGTACGACTGGTCCTACATCCTGGCTTGGTTATCTGTTGGTGTGTCCTTCGGGAGCTCCGTACTTTTCTTCTCCGCGGCCATTTGCCTCAGCAAAGAAAAGCGACGCGAACAGCAAAATAACGTGCAGTATATAATGCCAGGTTAGAGGGCCGCCATTTTGTGTCCGCCATCTTGTGGAAGCGGTGATTGAATAACGCTTGGCGGTGGATTTTTTAAATTTTAAGATTCAAACTGTTGTATATTTTTTATATGCCTTCATTGTGTTGTGTATAGTTATTTATTTTACATATTATATTTTTAAGAAAATTTATACGATATTGTATAATTACTTAGGTAGGTATATTATGTTCATATTATTTCTAATAACATTTAATACAATGTGATTTATTTATCTATCTTCTAGAGTACCAAAGACCTTCTGAGTTTCCTGTAATGTAAGAGGAAGCAATTATGATTTAAAAATTACAAGTATTTTATATAAATTAATGTATTTATATATCAATGTAAGGAAATAATTAGCATATCAAACATATATTTTTATAACTCATAATATGATCTAGGTATTATTTAATTTATTATATATACATATGATCTAATATGAAGGCAGTTTTAATTTAGATATAAGTATTAATACATAACGGTAATTATTTCATACTAACAAAATGCTTTCTTTTTCTTTTCATGTTTCTTCTGAAACGTGGCTACTGCGTATAACGGACGACGGATACGCGACCGAAAAAAAATAATGAAATTATGCATTTATAATATTAAAAATAATGCATTTTAATAAAATAAAACGCGCTATCTTAATATCTGGTTTACGCCAACGCCATACTAACTCGCTTACCAAATTATTAACACATGGTATTTGTATATATTAAACATAACGAACTCTTCACATGTTTTTAATTCATTCATGAATTTTGTCTTATAAAATGCACATCTTGGTCACGCCAAATATTTTTTTCAAATAAATTTTATAAAAATGTAAAACACCTCTGCAATATTATTGTATAAAAATTTATTTTATATTTGTCATAACAACTATTGTTACTATTTTTTCTTTGTAAATATATTATTACACCCCCAAATTAAATGGCTGAAAATATTTGAAAAACAAAACACGGAATACACAAACATCAATTTAAAAACTGAACACACGAATTGAAAAATATAAAAAATATATCGTGTTCCCATTTGGCAATTAATTTCACACAATCTACCCTCATCCCTAATATTAAAACCTTAAAAACTAATGAAATTAACTAATTCTGTTAAAATACCCAATCGATTTGGCCACATCAATGTATGAATCGCACAATATGATGTTATGCCAATCTATTTGATCATACTAATTCAAACCACTCATCCTATTCTATTCGACTACCTATACCAATTTTAAAAAATCTACAACATAATCCCATAAACATTTGTGATGTTAAATGCTACACCATTTTAAACATACTCATCCTAATCTATTTGGCCATATCAAATTCAAAATTATAACATAAATCCCACAATTTTTTGTGATATTATTGTGCCATTTATTTGGTCAAACAATTCATACACGGCCATACTGATTAAAAAATGCATAAATCTAAACTCAAAAACGTGACACTATATCCCAATCTATTTGGCCATACCCATTGAACCCCGCAACGTATGGTGGACGGTATAAACCAGGTATTGCGTCAGTTTTCGCGCGTGTGGTATGACTGGTCGTACATGGTGGCGTGGTGCGGCGTGGCGCTGTCGCTGCTGTCCGCAATCTTGTTCTCGTCGGCCGCCATTTGCTTGCGCGGCGAGCGCGAGAGGGAAGAGGCGCTTAATATGCAGTACCTCATGCCGGGTAAACGCTTTTATCATCAAGCCACGTCCACACCAATACAAATTTTCATTGGGCGTCATATTCGGTGATTTTTTTTTGTATCGCGGCTCAAACTTTTGGTTCGTCAATGTGGCTAATTTTATTGTACATAATCTTTAAACATAAAACTAAAATGACATGTCTTTTATTGCTTCCCATTTCATAATGCTCTCTGCGGAAAAACACAGCACTAAATCTGGACCTATTAATTTATTTTGAGACAGTGTACAAAAGAATTGCCTTTTTCAATGAAAATTTTCGCCGAACACGACGCATTTTTATTAGTGTGGACGCGGCTTTAGGTATTACATACATATTTACAAAAAACATTATTCATTGGCTTTACTACTATACAAAATTTTGATTGACTTCCGCCGCTGATTCGGTTGTACAGAAAAGTTACACTTTAACAAATTGACAGGGCTTAATTCATCGCCCACGATCGCTCTCAATCACTTTTTTAATACTGAAAATGCGAATGCAAAAAGTCAGCCGTACCTAGTTACCGCTGATGAAAAATGGATGATGTCAGCAGAAGTCAGCACTGAAGTGACCTCTGCTGGCAAGCCCGATGCAGCCGATTTGTTTTATTGACATAATTCGCATTTTTAGCATATATAAAGCGCTTCCTACGAGCACTAGACCATATGCCGATCACTTTTAACAAAATTTGTGGTCCTAAAAGCATTGGTACCGACTCCAAAGTATTTATATAAATGACAAGATCATAGAAAAGCGCTACATAATTTTTAGTGCTGTCAATTTAGTTTAAGCTTAACGAAATTATAACTGAATCAGCACAGACTTATTTTGACCATAATTTTATCTAAATATTTATAGAAATACGAGTAGGTATCAGTTAAACAACGATTCAAAATTACAAATCATCACATTTTGTACATAAATCTGTAATGAATGGTTTTCTGGGTGCATGATGCTGAATGTGGAATGTTATTTTAAAGGTGAACGGAGATATTTTGAATCTTTTACGATAGCTAATAAACTTTTACTTTTTACATTTTCTTTTTTACTTACAAAATAATTCTACTTAATGATTTCATTCAGAAATATTTACTTAACTTAGATCTCATGTTTTGTTAATAAGTTAAATTTTTAATTTCATAAAATGTACTTAGGTACCTAATTCGAATATTTTCATAATAAAAATTGTTGATTTATTTTTTAAATTTTGCAATAAATTTTCAAAGAAATATTTATTATCAAAGTTCAGAATATATTATTTTCTATTTTGTATGTTGTCACGTTAAGGTACTAACAGATATTTTACGCATTCCACAGTGTATCCTCAAAAGCAACAGTACGCTTACGCCGGGTACCCGCCACCCCAGGCCTACCCCGGACCTTACTACCACGGCTCCCAGTACGGGCCCTACAACTACTGAGCATGCGACCAGATGAGGGACCTCGTGGCGGCGCACTTCGCCAACGCCCCCGCCCCGCAGGCACCCGCGCGCAACCCCTCCCCCTACCACAACCCCTATCGACAACCCTCTACCTCCTCCGTCGAAACGTACAACTCCCACCGGAAAATAAAAAGACCCAAACTCGGTGACAAAAAAGTCTACAGACCCGTCAGACGTCACACGTTATCGCGAATAGACGAGACCCCTCCGCAGACTTTAAACCGACCACGATCCAAATCCCTCCAACATTCCACGGATTTCTCGTCCACTAGAGCCATGATACGGTCTAGATCAAACGTCTCAGCCGATACGAGTCGAAGCGTACCCGTCTGTAACCAAAGTCACGATATAGAAAATCAGATAGAAAGCATAAGTCCTCAGTACGCTGAACCGAAAGGTTTCGACTCCGGTTCCTCTGACGAAAGACCCGCTTCTATGATGGACTTACCGATTATGGTCCCTTTAGACCCCGTGACGGGCGCATATATCCCTTACCCGGAATACGCGTATTACCACGACGACGATTGCAGATTAAACCGTTTCAAGTGGAGGTGCAATAAGAAGAAACCGTCTTCCAAAGCCAACAACCTGTTTCTAGCTTTCATGTACTGAGCGCGGATGTTTGCAAGGAGTTATATATCGAAATGGTTAACGAGTTTCGAACGAATGCTGTTACAGTGTATGACGCCACACCCATGGTATTTTTTTCTGTTGTTGTAGGTTTTTCGGGCTGTTGAGATAAAATTAATGACCAAACGCCAGTATCTAGCAACAAACTGATGAATAGTGATTATTTAATTTTTTACATGATGACAAGTAGGTGTGATAACAAATTAAATTATTAGTTCATTTTATTTCAATATGCCCTAATGGTGGAAATCTTCGTACACTAGTAAAACAATCATACACTGCTTTTGTAATGGGTGGCCCAAATCTGGTAGAATATGAATTAAAATAGTAAATACTTATTGGCACATTTTATAACGGCAAAAGCAAAGGTTGTTCGAGGGCAAGATGTAGGTGCTTGAAATTAAATTATATCAATTTATTTAAGACAGTCGAATGCTCAAATAGGTATGTAGTAATATTTACTAGTAATAGTAGAGACACTTGGATTTGAAAATATAATACATAGGTTTAAATATGGCTTGAATTATAGTCAACAGCTAACCGATAAGCTCGGGTTACAAATTAAATGCAAAATCGCGGCCATACCTACATAATATACAGGTCGAATTGTGATATTCCCGAGCAATTTCAATTAATATTATGGTCTATGTGATGAACTAGACATTTTGGAATGAGGGAGTTGTATAAATTGTACAAAAATTTTTGGTTCAGTGAAAACCAAAGTATGGGAACTTCGCTTAATTCTAGAAGGGGAGGTTGACATTATGTAGCCAATAAATAGTGATATATATTAAAAACAAAGCATCGAACATACTTTTGCTTTTCCTCTGATCACGGCTTTACGAAACTCTAACACCACCGTCTTCGAAACTTGACGCGTTTCCATTTTTTTCGAACAAAATGTTACGAATTTAGTAAATAATATATAATTGTATGTATGTCAATATGTACTTGAGAAGAGTAGGTACTTTTAAATTAGGAGTAAGTCGTCCACGACTCCGCCATAAGTGTATCGAAAAAACAAATCTTTTAGTGTTTAAGATCTTCGTAAGATGTTTTATTTTAAGAGATAAAGGGTGAATGTTTGAATGTTTTGAATCGGAATCAGTGCCTTGGGACTAAACAATGCTCATTATACATATATGTATGTATACATATTGAATAAGAATAAAACATATCTTATAGTAGTCTCTTGATAAAACTCTTACAATAAACAAAAAAATCAAAATGGCGCCGGTCTTTAGTATATTTTTACTGAAATGACAGGACTAAGAATCAAAATTCCCTGTAAAGAGCGTGATGAAATATTTGGAATTGAACAAGCGAGAGGCAAATAGAATCAGCGCCATCTTGAATTACTTTGTTAATTACTACTATGGAGTAATACCTAGTTAATTTTATTCCAATTATATACTTAATTTGTATTTTAAGGTAAAGCAAAGAACCGAAAGAAATAATTTTGTATAATTTTAGTTTTTTTGTACAATAAATAAATAAAAAATTTCTATTACTATTCCTTTGATTAAATTACGACTGATATATTTTATAGTCCGTCCTATATGACATAATATCGAAATCAAAATTTGCCGATTTCCTAATACATAATTAATTACTGTATTTAATTATCACATTATAGTCACTTCGAATAAATATTTCTATTAGTTAAGCGACACTGTAAATTAATCAATTTAGATTTATATTGGTACTATTATTATTGGAGATTATAGTGTATTTTCAACTTGAATTTGTATTTATAATTTCAAAAATAAAAATTGAAAAATTGAAACATGTTTTTTTCTGAACCCTTTGAGCATCCTTTTCGTTATAAATCATAGACGCAAACCTCTGAAATTGAGATCTATAGAGCGTATTTTGACTTTGCTTAAAACTGAAGCATAAATCTGAGCAAAGGCAAAGTTAAAAAAAAAACACTTGCAGCATTCAATCGCTGGCAGTAAAAATGAAAGTAAATATTATAGTCTTAATAAAATATCTTTTATACTAGTCACAATACTATAAGACAAGACTAGTGTTAAAATGATATCTGTAGAGTGCACTCTGATTTTGTCCAGACTAAAATACAAATCTAACTCGTTTTAACACTTGACTTAAGTCTGAGCAAAGTCAAAGAGCGCTACATCTCAGGCCGAGATCTATAGAGCGCACTTGACTTTGCTCAGACTTAAGATTGACTTAAAACGGGACAGATTTATGTGAGAGATATAGCTCTGTCTCGTTTTAACTTCGTCTTAAGTCTAAGATAAGTCAGAGTGCGCTCTATACAGAAAGCCCTCAGGGCTCAGTCTAATACAGTATATTGTCCAGTCATCGTAACTTGACGCGTGAGTAATATGTTGGCACCATTGCTTTGTTTCTTTATTCCTTAGAAATTAGGGTTTATTGTTGTGTGATTTGCAATGGTGACAACATATTACTCAAGTTACGATGAACGGACAGTAGGATTCAGGTAGTAAATGAAAATGCATATTAAAAAACTTTATAAAATGTATATTTGTCTCTATAAAAATATTTAATATGGCGTATGGATGGAATGGATTGCTTGCAATATCACATCACTATAGGCTTACTATTAAAATGACTTTATAAATTACTGAATCAATACTTAAATTATTTTTTATAAACACTTCAAAAACACACACGCACACAGAATAGTAATTCTTTAAATACATTAATTCAATATTTTATCGAAAGTTTATAATTTGTACCCAGAATATTAAAAATCAAAGCTTCATATTTTGATACAAAAATATAAGTAGGTAAGTACTTTTAAAATATTAATTAATTTACATAAATAGTCACAATGAACAAAATACATAAGAAAACATATTATTGAATGATTTATGCATTTTTTTCGTATTTAAAATTACATAGTTGTTCCTAAAACGTTTGTACAGTACTTGGCCGAAAGTAATGTACATCGATCTTTAGAAGGAGACAGCAGATTTGTAGAGCGTTGTCCCTGTCTTTGAGCCCGACAAAACGTCATAAAGGTGTGAGTGACAGAGATAACGCTCTTCAAAGCCGAAATGTCATTTTAAAGGCCGATGTACATTACTTTCTGCCGCGTACTGTACATTTAAATGAATTCGATTTAATATAATTGGCACCGATTCCTTTGTCGTTCTCTAAACTAAATTTAGAGTATCTGCATCCTTTTCTTTTGAACAATGCTAAAAAAGGAACGGAACATGACTTTCATATTTAAAGACTCTAAATTTTAGCGCACAATACAATTTTAAACAGTAGGTTCGCGACTGCGCGCTAAAATCAAGGGGTTTTCCCATCTAAAAATTAAATTTAGAACTGTCAAACTGTGTCTGTCCTTTTCATATTACATTAGTAAGAAGATCATGCGAATACTCTAAAATTAGGTTGTGCTCAGAATCAGTGCCATTGAAATGAGAACCAAATTAAGTTTGTATGAACAGCTTTGGGAAACTTCTAGCAATAAAATGTCTGACAAAAAAATTCCTACCTATATAGCAGTATCAATCATAGGTCCAGGATGTGACAGCGCATGTTTCCTTTCTTGCACAGCAGTTACCAGTTTTCTATACGGGCCGAGGGGTAAGCCAAGGGACTTCATATCGCTCTCCGTGAGGAGCATGAGAGCGTCCAGGTCGATCTGTTCATCTTTGAACTTCTGCGTGTACTGCGCGAGGCCCCAGGCTGTGAGGAATCGTTCCAGGGAGGAGTAGCCTGTTTCGTCCGCTTCGCCTTCCTCATCCGATGTTAAGGTTGAACTTCCTGTATAACATCATAGATTGTTAATAGTACATAAGTTGATGCCGGCGACTTCGTTCGCGTGGATTATTTAGATTACAGATTGAATTACTCTTTATCTCTGATTTACGCTTGGTAGTGCTGTCAATCTACACTTGGCAAGCGGGGTAGACTATGACCTGAGAGTTCTCCATAATGTCCATAACGATGTATGAAGTATGGCAATCCACATTTGGCCAGCGTGGTGGACTATGAACAAACCCTTCTCAGTCTGAGAGGAGACCCGTGCTCTGTAATAAGCCGGCGATGGGTTGATCATGATGATGATGAAGATGACACTTGGTATACAAATTGATCTATCTTCGTAATTGTAAATTGAACATTTGAAAAGAGCAATTACCGAGTTTCTTGCTGGTTCTTCTCGGTAGGAAGGGCATTCCGAACCAATGGTAGAATCTTTGGACGATTCAAAAGCACTTGTAAAAGTTTATTTAAAAAAAATCTTTCTATTCTATTCTATTTTATGCACGCTAGTATTCAGAAGGCACGTCTAGAAACACGGTGCCAGTGTAAAGGTGCACCCACTGGCACACATGCCGCCGTGTTCGACCGGTGATATGTGTTGATATACCTTAACATATTATCACTTACCAGATTGTGTGGAGTTCCACTCAGCGGGCTGGTACGCGTGCCTGGCGGCTAAGGAGCCCGCTGAGCCTATCGATAACTCTTCGCTTGCCGGCAGTGCGCTCAGGGTGGCTGTTATAGATCGTCTGGAAAACACAAATACTACTTATGAAGAAAAAAAAAACCAGCTAAGTGCAAGTCAGACTCGCGCACCGAGGGTTCCGCACTCGCGTATTTTTTAGACATTTTGCACGATAAATCAAAAACTATAATCATCATGATCAAGCCATAGCCGGCTTACTACAGAGCACGGGTCTCCTCTCAGAGTGAGAAGGGTTTTGGCCATAGTCTACCACGCTGAGACCATGTGCGGATTGGTAGACTTCACACACCTTTGAGAACATTATTGAGAACCCTCAGGCATGCAGGTTTACTCACGATGTTTTCCTTTATCGTTAAAGCAATTCAATTTTTTAATTTAATTTAAACAACTTAATTGTTGAAAAAATTACAAAGAGTAAGAATACCGGATACACTTAAAAAACAAAGGGCGACGTTATCACTAAAGTGATCTATCTCTTCCAGCATTATTATGTATTGATAAGTGGAATGACACACTTCATCTAAACCTTCGTGGTTTTATTTGCTGTGTCTAAAGTAGACTTGTTAAGCATTTTTTGTGCTTTTAGTTGATAATATAAAAAGAAAAAGGTCACCCATACTTTAGTGACATAATTGCTTAAAACGCACATAACACATAAATTGATTACAAATACTTACTTTACCTCTACAGAATACATGCTTATTGCAATAAAGTAAGGGTTAAGACAGAGTTACCTAAAAGCAACGCTGCCAAAGCCAGGCCTGTCGAATATGCTAGCGGGTTCCTGCAATAACACCTCTTGTCCGATGCCGCTGTCTTCGTTCTGCGCCGCCATGAAGTCAGGCTGACTCGCGGACCTGTGGGGGACAGTGCACAGTGCAGGTGATATTGTGAGAGTCCTTACTCTGACTCCTTCTAATAATAATGAAGATAATATTGCAATGGGCTTCAGTCTTTTTGTCAGTGACTTATGTAGTTGAACCTAAATCGATTGTTTTCAAGCCTACCTCGTAAGCGCAGGTTTCCTCGGCTCTGCTTCGTTGAAGACATCAGCGACGGCGCCGCGTTGCTGCGGGCCCGCGCCGAATGTTCCCACGTACATCACCTCCGAGTCGCGACGCAGACCGCTCAGCGAGGTTATCGATCTACGTCCAGTGGTTTCCACCTCACCAACCTAGGATCAAATTATGATTTCTAAGAATAATAAATGGGAGAGAAACAGATAATATTGTATGGAACCAATATATGACAAAGCAGTGTGATGAAGAAAAAACAAGCCGACAAACAAGTGCGAGTTAGACTCGCGTACTGAGGGTTCCGTATTACCGTACCGTATTTTATCGACATTTTGGACGATAAGTCAAAAACTATTATACCTAAAAATAAATAAAATCTGTTCTAGAATATACAAGTAAAGCCCTTTCATATGATACCCCACTTGGTATAGTGATCTTACTTCGAATGTTGGAAATAGCAATATTTGTTCATATACATTTTAATTTTTTTCTTGTGATGTAACCACAAATTTACGGTTTTTAGATTTTTCCCCTTATGTCTGCTATAAAACCTACCTTCCTACCAAATTTCATGATTCTAGGTCAATGGGAAGTACCCTATAGGTTTTTGACAGCAGACAGACAGACAACAAAGTGATCCATAAGGGTCCCATATTTCCTTTTGAGTTATGGAACCCTAAAAATGTAGAAACGTAGTGAAGTTCTATAATTATTGCCGTAGTTTGGGACAGTGAGAAGATCGCAATCATCGCTGATTGACTGACACTCTCTCACTACTTCGCTACAATACACTGACAAGAATACCCTAAATTCAACCAATCACAAAAATTGAGATTGTGTCCTATCTTACCTTAAAATCATCCTTAGAAGCTGTGGTCTTTCCTAATGTGCCGTTACGCATTTTGCTCGCTAGAGCCTTTTTGTAGACCGCGCCCCGACCCCGCGCACCCGAATTCACAGTGCCAACCAAGGCGCTGTACGTTGGTCTAGGCTGCTCGTCTAAAAGATTCCCTGGGGAAGAAATTATTCACAGGTCATTTTCAGATCATCATTATGCATAGATCAGATCAATTAATCTATATCTCCCGAGCCTCAATAGCTCAACCGGTAAAGGAGTGGACTGAAAACCGAAAAGTCGACGGTTCAAACCCCGCCCGTTGCACTATTGTCGTACCTACTCCTAGCACAAGCCTGACGCTTAGTTGGAGAGGAAAGGGGAATATTAGTCATTTAACATGGCTGATATTCTTTTAAAAAACAAAGAAACAAAGATATCTATGTTATAGTAAAAGACTCGGCTTCTGCTTAGCGAGTTTTCAGACCAAACAATATGTAAAAGAAGAAGCAGACTGTTTCAATTAAATTTAATAAATAAGTCTATCGGCCGCCATTACTTTTGTTTATTCCACATACTTGCACAGCCGCCATTGCAGCACTTCGATTCTTTCGTAGCAGGCCCCCTTTTTAGGGTTCCGTACATCAAAAGGAAAAACGGAACCCTTATAGGATCACTTTGTTGTCTGTCTGTCGGTCTGTCAAGAAACCTACAGGGTACTTCCTATTGACCTAGAATCATGAAATTTGGCAGGTAAGGTAACGACACCAATTATGGACGGTTTAAGGACAAAAAAATATATATTTCAATATATCTCCTTAGATAAGAAACATATACAGTTAGAACTAAATGTAGCATGAAGGTTGGGTTTTCCTTTATGTAATTTAATTATAATAACTAGGCTAAGATAACTAGGTCAAATAAAATAATTAAAATATTCAAACTGTATTTAAAATATTCATTCAACCAATGATGTACAGTAAAAATCTGGTAATGGACACCCAATAATGAACAAGATCTAGTAATGGACGCCCATTAATTAACAAAATCCAGTTATGGACATCCAATTAATGGACAATGGACGGACAGATAGGTACCAACTTGTTTTTATATTTATGAAGCCAGCATGGTGGAGGATGCAATGGTAAAAATGAAGAACTGAGTTATGAGTATGATTCTTTCATATTTATTAACTAAAAACTAATTATTAACTAAAAATTAATAGTTTATAAGCTACGATGCTCTAGACAGCTACACAGATACATATGTTAAACTTATAACAACCCTCGTTTCTTTCGTCGGAGGTTAAAAAATAACTGAAATAAAATTGATCTGTCCATCACTGGGAACTGTAGAATTCCAGTAATGAACATAATATGTCTATAACTGGGTATTCTTTAGTTTCCAATTATGGACATTGTATGTCCATTACTGGATTCTGTAGAGCAAAATAAAAATAAAGTAGTTACTTTGAAAGAGAAAATTGAGCATCGCACAATAAAGCTCAAATTCTAGAACAGACAAAAAAAAGTAGTTGTGACACAATGTTCATGATTGGTAAATGCTTGAAAAAAAAATCCAGTAATGTACATCATCAAATTCGCATTACAAATCAAAACTGTCCTGGCTTATTGCTGTGGATTATTTGGTCAATTTATCATACTACACATAAAATAATGTCTCATTTCTATACCACACCTCTATTAGAGTCTATAAACAAAAGTATTCACTTACTTCCTTAATGATTTCCTTAATAGAACTGGATTATTTGTGAACAACTCACTGCACACGAAACTAACCATTCGCCATTTTGAAACAAAATGGCCGAGGGAAATGATAAGTCACCTTTTGACAGATGGGCTGTCAAAGTCTATGTTTAAGTGTTGCCAGAATTTAAAATCAAATTTGTACCCTTAATTTATAAACTTTTTTCTTTTTTTGTCCATTATTGGGGTGATGTACAACACTGGTGTCATTACCTTAGGTGGGTCTTATAGCTGGCTTTAGGGGAAAAATCTGAAAACCGTGAATTTGTGGTTACATCACACAAAAAAAAAATGTGGCCACGAACAAAATAAATACATATTGCTATTTTTAACTTTCGAAGTAAGATAACTATATCAAGTGGGGTATCACATGAAAGGGCTTCACTTGTGCATTCTAAATCAGATTTTTATTTATTTTTATGCATAATAGTTTTTGATTTACCGTGCAAAAAGTCGAAAAAATACGACTGCAGTACGGAACCCTCAGTGCGTGAGTCTGACTCGCACTTGGCCGGTTTTTTTATAAGTCCATACGGAATAGTTCGACCTCAAAAACATAGGTAGGGACATAGCAAAATCTCTTCCTACATCACAAAAACATAAGCCATACACACCTTGACTGGTCGACCGTGTCATCTTTTGCTTCAAAGCCATCAGAACGTTGCTGGGTCTATGCGGCATCGTCGACACCTCCTCATTGTAGCTGTGATCCCATTCCTTCGTCAATTTCTTCAACTCCTTTTCTGCCATAACCTCTGCTTTACTCTGCCTCTTGGTGTATTGTTTTTGTAGTTTATCGTGGTCTTTTTTCGCTTTTTCCTTGAGTGATTTGGCTTTTTTTCTGTAAAAGAAACAACATTTGAGTATATGCATGTTTTTGAGGTTAATCGTTGATTCTAATAACGCATATACCGAATTTCGTTTTTCGTTAATTATTGTGCTCCCCAAAACTAAATACTAAACAAAATTAAGTAGTTGATAAACAGCTGATATAGCAGTCAAATAATATTAGGTACGAAATATCTGAGAAAAATATTTGTAAATTCTAGGAAGTAACACAAGTACTGTACTGGATTGCGACCAATTGCGACTGCTTCGGATAAATTCTAGATACGGAGATGAGATTGCATTGCTCAGAAGATATTGACGAGTTGAGAGTTATCGCCGATACACAACAGTATAAGATCCCCGTTATGAAAACATGTGACTACGTCATATCAAAATTTACTGAAGTAGTTACTCGCAAATAACGTAATAAATAGGTACATAAGTGAGGAAGTTTTTAGGTCTTTACGTATTTAAAGCAATAAATAAAGCTAATAAGTGAAAGCGAGACTTCTCTGGCGATTATAGTACATATATAAAGCTCTCGGCTCTAAATCGGATAAAATGTTTGCAAAAAAAATGGTAGGTAAGTATTAATTTATCACTATTCTCTAGTTTTCCCGTGGCTTGGTCTCGGGTCGTCTCTGCCATTGATTTCAGCTAGTTCTTGAGCCGTTATTAATTAGGTAGTAGGTAGGTATTGCGAACATGTATACAGCTGTACGTACTCGGCAGAAAGTAATGTACATCGGCCTTTATAATGACATTTCGGCTTTGTAGAGCGTTGTCTCTGTCACTTCATACCTATATGACGTTTTGTCGGTCTCAACGACAGAGACAATGCTCTACAAACCTGCTATCTCCTTCTAAAGGTCGATATACTTACATTACTTTCTGCCGCATACTTTAGCAAAATTAATAAGCACACTTGTACTTACTTATCATTATTCTCTAGTTTCCCCGTGGCTTGGTCTAGGAAGCGCAGTATATCGTCTCTGCCATTGATTGCAGCTAGTTCTTGAGCCGAATGTCCGTCCACGTCCATCGCATACATGTTGGCACCGAAGTTTATGAGGAAGGTCACGCATTCCTTGTGACCTCTGGCCGCTGAGAGATGTAGGGCGGTGTTGCCGAAATAATCTGCTTTGTCAGGCTCACCTCTATAAAATATAATGGAAAATAGGAAGAAAAGAAGAAATATCCCGGGAAAATCAAAGAATTCCCACGGGATTTTAAAAACTTAAATCCACGCGTACTAAGTCGCGGGCATTAGCTAGTCTACAATAAAATTATAATTGATAGTATTATAATTAATATAACGCAATCAATGGCCTTTAAATTATGTACCTACCTACTGATAAAGAAATTTTTTATCTTGATACATTTAAATGACAAAATAATTATTTAGTAATTAGTTTGCAAAAATCTGTAAAATAGAAAAAATATTCTACAGTAACAAGAAAAAGTATTCTACAGTACATTAAGTATAATTTGTAAACAATCTTGAAATTCAAATGTATAGGTACTATCCAAAACAAGACAGCACTGTTTTAATCCTGTCTCAAAAATTTGGTATTTGACTACCTACATCAAAAATAAATTATTTCTCAGTGATTATTAAATAGAGGATCTTCCAAAATACGTAAAATCCACGTTCTTTGTTAGTTTTATATGTAATAACCATTTTAAATTATCGCTTAAACCACAAAAGAACGAGATTATGATGTGACGTCACATTCCAGTATTTCGTAGAATCTCGCATACAAAGCGCGCGTTTTGAAGTTTAATAAAAAGTTACTGATTTGAGTAGTTGTCAAATACCATAATTTTGTTTTAGTTAGGTACATGATTATCTCAATTCTTACCCCCTTCCACATAACAATCTCAAAGCTTCAATGTGTCCCTCGAATGCAGCCCACAACGTCGGCGTCATTCCCGATTCATCCTTGTTGTTGCACTCCTTCCTCGTCGCCTCCCTGAGGACTTCCAGGAGGCCATCTTTGGCGGCTCTGAAATGAAACGAAACGCATTTACTTTTCTTAGTTCTAAAATCGAGTGTCTGCAATGTCATTACCTGGCTAAGCCTTAACACTAAGTAATTTGCATACTCTGACTGTTCTCTAGAATGTTCTTGATACCTCTTCCTCTGGTTATCTACGATAGCGATTTCAACTATCCCTCCCTCCTACTGTCTAGACTCTAGACCTATGCGGTCGTGTGTCTCAAACAATCCTCTCGTCACTCCCCATTATAACACTGTCTTCTTATTACCCATTATAAGACGCGTCGTTTCAGAAACAAGAAAACGCTCCAATAGAAACTCATAGGCGTTGTCCTAATAGGTACAACGCGATTGTCGCAAGTTCGCGCGAGTTTTACTCGTAGGTACGAACTAGGGTCCATGATTTCTCGAGCTTATCAATTTCTCGGGTCTCGAGAATTCTCGAGGCTAATTTCTCGGGTCTTCTCGGGTTGTCGAGAAATTTATATTTACGTACGGATTTGCATATTCTTCGGTTCCAATAATGCGATTAATCAACAAATTCAGTGGTTTCCTCTCAAATAAAAGTACCAAAATAATTATAAGACTTTTATTGACAGTCTTCAACATAATTAGCTTCTTTTTCTTAAAGAAAACTAAAAAAATAAGCTATTCTGACATTTGTGACTTATACATAATATATACAATTACAGCACAAGCACAGCATTAAAAAGAAAAAAAATCAACTTAAAACTTCTAGCTTCTTTCTTTTAAACAAAACAAACAATAAACAAAAATTTCAACATGAAAACGTTAACCTTATCCTAACTTATAATTAAATTACAATCACAGCACCATTTTTGGCATGTTAATTAGAAAAAAAAATCCAATTAAATTTTTGCATTTAAAACAAACGGCAAACGCAAATCGTTTTATTTTATAATTTCATAGACTCAAATATGATTTCTCGAGTTCTCGAGTTTTCTCGAGCTTGATTTCCCGGGAACAAAGCCCAACGATTTCCCGGGAATTCTCGAGCCGAGAATTCCCGAACCCTAATGAATGAACCCTAGTACGAACGCGCGATCAAACATACTGCTGCGCGATTGCGGTAGAATGACAGCTACAATGTCACGATCGCAATCACCTCTGATTGGTTGATAATTGGTGGATGACAATGCATTGTTGCAACAAGAATAGCACAAATTCCGCCAATCACAACAATTGAGATTGTAATAATGATTGATGCAGGTTTTAAGACATCGCCTTACTTACTGATTTCGAATAGGTGTCCTACTTGATTGGCATTCGCGCGATGATCGCGAATTCTCGTTCTATTTGACGCAAGTACAGTACGCGGCAGAAAGTAATGTACATCGACCTTTAGAAGGAGATAGCAGATTTGAAGACGAAATTTCGGGCATCAGATAAAAGAAATAAAAGAAATAAAAATACAAAAATAAAAATACAGAAATGGGAATTTTTACCGTAATTTGTACAATTTTCTACCTATCCTATCTGTCAAAATTGATACAAATGATAATAATCAAAATAATTTCACCATGGCAGATAAATAATACGTATCAAACAGGCGGAAGCAATGAAAAGCGAAGCATGGCATCAGCGGCCGTGGTTGCCGCGCCGGTCGCTGGCTGTTACAATGGCTAATGACTTTCACCGAGATGAGGCAATGTCGCTGTGTGAACTAGACTTATTTACGCGCACTGAATCACGCAGATTACACGCAAGGATTAACATCTGAAGGCATCAATTGGGCTGTGAATAAATAAATAGAATTCTTCTCTTCTCTTCTGCTAATATTTCCAGGGTTTATGTATCAATGTTTAATCAATCAATGCAAGTGCACCGTTTCTTGACCTAACTACTTGTTTGATTAATTGAAAGGACCAATTCCTATTTAACTAATTTTTGTTATACCATACATGTTCATCGCATCATTTCAAAGTTGAATAACTAATCAATAAATAATCACTGTTATCAACGTTTACGATATCTATTTGCTTAGACATGCCTTTAGCATTTTGTGGTAATATAAACAGCATATTTTAGTATTGATTGTTATTATAGTCATCTCTATGACTGTCCACAGCTGGACACAGGTCTCTTGTAGGGATTTCCACACTAGCGGCTATCTGCAACTCGATTGATGTGTATTCCATATTAGGTACAACAGTATAGTAGGTACGCAGCAGAAAATAATGTACATCGACTTTTATAATGAGATTTCGGTTTGTAGAGCGTTGTCTCTGTCACTCATACGTACCTATGTGACGTTTTGTCGGTCTCAACGACAGAGACAATGCTCTACAAAACCGTCTATCTCTTTCGCGTACTGTATGTCGATGTCGACCTTGTGGAGGTCATTGTTATAAGGCGTACAGTTATAAGTAGGTACTACATAAAAAGTATATAAAACAAACAAGAATACTTTAGCCGACACGTGCGAAGCCGAGCCTTTTAGCTAGTAAATTAATGTAGCATAATTTTTATAAAGAGTTCATTATCCGTTGTTTTGGAATTCAATTTTTTTTAACAAAAAAATTCCGATAAGCGAGCTGTGAACTACCTACGGTACTAAAAATTTAAAGTAAGCCAATTATTGTCTAGTGTACAATGATTAATTCAAGCCAGCGGATATGGTTCAGAACTTAAGATGACTAGATAACATGCCCTCGCCGGTTATTGACCGTATAAAAGTTGCACGTAGTAATAGCTAAAACTACTTAGCTCACGATAAATTAGCCGTTGTCATAACTAATAATTATTATGTTAATTTAGTTATACTTATTTAGTCAGTTAATCGCTACATTCTAGCTTCTTTCAAATGTAAATGAATGAAGAAATCTGCATGGGTCATCGTCAACCGACAGACATCCATTGCTGGACTTAGGTCTTTTGTAGGGCTTCCACACTCCGCGGTTTTGCGTTCCAGCGGCTCCCTACGATTCGTTCCACCTAGTGGGTGGTCTGCTAATCTTGCGGTTTACGACGCGAGGTTGCCATTCCAACACCTTGGGACTCCAACATCTATCAGTTCTTCAAGAATCCAAGGAATAATGATACATCATGCAGCTAAGAAGAGTTTTTTATTCATGTTTGCTTTGAAAGTAGTTAATCCATATTAGCTGCCGGGGAAGAATCTGAGCTTACGATCGCCATATTCGCTTTAATGTTAGATTTTCTTAAATATCTCGGATTATTCTCAGCTGGATACTTAGTTACGTAATCAAGTAAATCCATACTAGCTGCCGGAGAAAAATCTGAGCTTAAGAATGCCATAGTCTCAGATTATTCTCAGCTGCATAATTAGTTGCTTAAGTTACCTTTAAGATAATCGCGCTCTCAGATCAAATAATCCTCAATCAAGCTACTTCTTATGTAGGTATATAAAAGGAAAAGCTGACTGACTGACTGATCTATACACGCACATCTCAAACCATCGGGCGGATCGAGCTGAATTTTGGCATGCAGATAGCTATTATAACGTAGGCATCTGCTAAGAAAGGATTTTTGAAAATCCAACAACTAAGGGGGTTAAAATAAGGGTTTGAAATTCATGTCCACGCGGACGAAGTCGCTGGCATAAGCTTATTCAAGATAATATAATGGTCATCCGAATGGACTAAAGATATCATGGTTATTCAAATAGACTAAATTGACAGATATTCTAAGCTAAACTCTTCTTTTAAAGGATAATGGATAGGGCGACGAATGCACGAAGCACGAAATGACGCCAATGAAACGAGTCCCGGTTTCCCAGACATAACTTGTCAAAAACACTCTCGCTAGCACTAAATTTGGTAGAGGCGTTATTTTCTGCATATACATAATTGTTAATATCAACATTTGAACAGTACCCAGTCACCAGCACCGGTAAACTAACACCTGTGCTGATAATAATCGATAATATAGAAGCAAGTGAATTTGACATCTAATTCTTATGTCTTTAGGTTCTAAGCTGTTTGTTGGTTTAGTTGCAATTCGTTTCCCTCATAGTGGCATAGTTGCTGAAGCATAAAAGTGCAGGGTAGTATTGTTATTTGTTATTATCGTGCATGGTGAAGTTTATGATAAAAATTTCAATACTAATAGTTCACGTTGAATATGAGTGAGTGGTAACTGGTAATTGTACGGATTGTGGTTCGTTCCTATCTTTTACCTCAGCGTGGTAAAAGATCGGATCAATCGAAACCGAAATCGGTTAGGGGATGATTTATGCTAGACCGTGCCGGGCCCGAGCCGTGCCACGTCCAAAGGCACGTCCGACGCGCAGACGATCCATGGATTGCAATTTTGTATAAAGAAACGTAACACGGACGAGGCTCGGATGACTCTGACACGGCACGGTCTGATGTGATCTCATACAAATTCCCAATCTGGTGCCTCGGACGTGGCACGGCTCGGGCCCGGCACGGTCTAGCATAAATCATCCTTTAATCAGTAAGTAAATAAATATATGTAGGTAGTCTGAATAATTCAGGTATATAACAGTGAAGAAAATAGCGACTATACTATTTATAATGAACACCTAAGTGATGATAAAAGTAGCTAACATCTAAATATGCATGCAATCACACACTCCCACTTACACACACACACACACACACACACTCGCACACACACACACACACACACACACACACACACACACACACGCACACGCACACACACTCCTCACACACGCATACACACACACACACACAAGCATACACACACACTGTTGTAATTTTGTTATTGTATATACCTACATTTATTCTAAATCTATTCTGTTAAAATAGTTTTAATTATAATTTTAAGTAATCTCTTTTGGCCTTCTGTTATACCTAGATTTAAATTTAAATAATAATTATGTATTTACGCTGTTGATTACTTTCAAATAAACAAAATAAAAAAAGTAAAAAAAATATTAATTGCTTTAAAAAAGTAATTAGAGGTGCGTGCCTGGGATCGGACCCCCGATTGTGATCGAAGGCTAACCCTACTACCCCTTCGACTCGTTCACTTCAACCTTTGAAATCCATTGAAATCCAAGACCTAACTTGGAAGTTGTGATATCCCAATTGTTGTGATTAGTTGTGAATGGCTCATGCTTGTGTTTAAGTCGTATCTGTATAAGTAACGTAGGTACACTGAATGTGTGCGTTTGCGAGCGCTTGCTCGCGACTGATTGGTCCGACATGCACGCACACTTACGCAATGCCCGTGTATCCGACGTAACCACAAGTCTAACTAAAGTCCAATCGCCTTCGTGAATTGCAAGAACTGTACCAGAATTTTTTCAGAGAGCTTGCATGCTAGTAATGCTAGTACATCCCGTTTACTAAAAGAATGGACCTGGCGTCGATTAAAAAAATAAATTAAAAACTCAACAAGTGGCAGACAAAAATTCGTAGTAGGTAGGTACGTGTATCAGTGACAAAGATGCGTCATGCGAACATACACGTACTACCTACGAATTTTTGTGTGCCATCACTTGTTGAGTTTTTTTTATTTTTTATTTTTAATCGACGCCAGGTCCATTCTTTTAGTAAACGGGTTGTATAGCTCTGAGTCTGGACTAGAGGACTCGGAAGGTTCAGTTTAGTTCAGGAGTAAAGTTTGAGTGACCCTGGCTCCCCGCTACCATACAGTGCGTCGACATTGGCAGTTGGCACCACACGCCACGGAAGTGTAAGGTTGTAGGAGACACGCTCTGCGGGTCATTAAAGCGGTTCAACGACCTGAATTCGAGATAGGTAACGAGTTTATTAGTCATATTCTGGCAAATTAGACATTGGCTCACACGATAGTACATGAGTTTATCATTTAGCATCTAAAACTAGGTAAAGCAAATAAAAATTCGCCATTGATTTTTTGCAGACGTAAAAGAGTTGTGACTATTCCAGTTGTGACCAGAGAAGTATTCGTTTTATAATTCTTGTCTTTTAGCAGACTATTAAATTTATAAGGTTCGCTTACTAGTCACTACCCATATTATAAATGCGAAAGTGTGTTTGTTTGTTGGTTTGTTGGTTTGTCCTTCAATCACGTCGCAACGGAGCAATGGATTGACGTGATCTTTTGCATGGGTATAGTTAAAGACCGGAGAGTGACATAGCCTACTTTTTATCTCGGAAAATCAAAGAGTTGTATGTAAGAATTGTAAAACCCTAAATCCATGCGGATGAAGTCGCGGGCGTCAGCTAGTAAATAATAAAGCCTCCGCTGTCCGTCCGTCTGTCTGTCAGCTGGTTGCATCTCATGAACCGTAGGTAGAGAGTTGACAGAGTGTATTTCTATTGCCGCTAACATTATAATAACAACAAATATAAAATGTATATTAATAAAAAAAAAACTAAATTTTATGTACGATGGTAAGGATTACGGAACCCTTCATGTGCGAGTCCGACTCGCACTTGGCCGATTTTTTAATCCGCTCTGATTTAGTGATTCCAGAATATTTGCACAATCTTTTAATTTGTAGGCTGGTATTTTTAGTAGCCGACAAGTCGAGTTGGCAATCGGGATGGGGACGCCTCAGTTCGACATAACCACTAGGCTCCCTCGTGGCTGGTGGTATCCATGATGGATTTTCCTCATGAAAAAAAACAAAAAGTCCTAGAAGATGCCTATTCACTATTCACCCAATCATTCAGGATGAAATATCTGTCAACTTAGTGTCAAGTTAAATACCTAATCTTGGAATCGGCATAAAAAATAACTAGCACCTTTTCCAGCGTACCTACTTGCATATAATGTGACCATTTCAGCGATTACAGCCGTACTCAGAGTCGCTTAAACGTTACTTAAGTTTAGTTAAAACGAGACAGAGCTATATCTCTCGCATAAATCTGTCTCGTTTTAACTCAATCTTAAGTAACGATTAGCGACTCTGAGTACGGCTGTTAGATGTAATCTATTTGTCAGACCATAGTTAAGTCGACATTGTAATTAGTTTTTCAACAAAATTGCAGGCTGCAACACTGATACAATCTAATTAATTACGTACCTAATTATTGGATTAAGGTTGCTTTTTAGATTGCATCCGTAGTTGCTACGTAAGAAGGCTGTCGGAACATCTAGCTAATTATAGAAATTGGATATCACTTCCAGTGTTTAACGAGAGAGAATTTCCGATTTCTACGTAACACGCACTTCAACACAAAGTTGTTGAGGTAGAGTGCACCTTAATTTGATTGCAAAAAGGTTCATGTTCTTTTAAATAGGGATGGGCCCTATTTTTTTTACGTATTGTGTACATTCACATCTCGTTTGCTATTTGATGGGAACATTTTAGATAAGTGGGTGAGCAGGTAATCTTTCCGTGATTGATATTATGCAAGGGTTTCCAATGCGTGCTCATGTGTGCTGCAAGTCATGGCCTTTATTTTTGTTCAGGGGGGAAATACGGACATAGAAATCTAAAGATACCCGACATCCTGGGATAGACATCGGGTTATGTAGGATTTCTACCTACCTATTAAAACCCCCACGGTGGCCACCCTTAGCGCATATTGGGAGGCTCCGAGACGGTTGGAAACATGGACATAGACAAAACAAATAACTATGCATAAAATTATATATTAAAACTAAGCAAATAATCATGCATAAAAATAAATAAAAATCGGTTTTAGAATGTACAGGTAAAGCCCTTTCATATGATACCCCACTTGCTATAGTTATCTTACTTTGAAAATTTTTTCATGAACACATTTGATTTTTTTGTGATGTAACCACAAATTCACGGTTTTTGGATTTATTCCTTTACTTGTGCTATAAGACCTACCTACTTGCGAAATTTCATGATTCTAGGTCAACGGGAAGTAGGTACCCTATAGATTTTCTTGACACAACGGACAGACAGATAGGCAGACAACAAAGTGATCCTATAAGGGTTCCTTCTTTCCTTTTGAGGTACGCAACCTTAAAAAATTAAAATGTAAAATATAGCGTTAAGTGAAATGCCGTGAAGCAATTAACTGACTCCATCTTAATTAGTTATGCCGAAAAATAGAAAAAATAATGATCTTTTTATGAATAGAATAATATGAAAAGTACCTGTCTGTCATTTACTCGCTTTAATTATTCAAATAAGTACGTACTTTACCTAATTTTAATAAAGCACGATCTACACAAGGCGTAGTTTTTACGAACGTTAAGTAGTTACTAGCTAGGTAGGTACGTATACCTACCTACTAAGATCTGACTAAAATACCTAACATGCTAGAATATAAGCACAATATAAGACAGTATGTACAATACATAAGGCATGCCATCGTTACAGAGTAGGTACCTACCTAGTAAATAGCTAAAAGTTGAAACATGGCGTTCCTAGGTTTGGCTAGGCAATCTTACGGTATAGTTGCCTAGGTCTGGACCTACTTTACCAAGTGAGCCCGACCTGGCGTAATTCACCCTCATCCCTCTTTAATTTTTAAGGTTCCGTAGTAAACAAGGAACCCTTATAGTTTCGCCATGTCCGTCCGACCGTCGCGTCGGTCCGTAATCGGGTCATCTAAGAGACTATTAGTGCTAGAAATCTCGAATTTGGCATGGGTATAAATATTAATCACGCCGACAAAGTGGTGAAATAATATTTTTTTGAGTGTGCTCAGGAACTTTTCGATCTTGTCCCCCCTTCACCATTTTACCACCGAACCGCAAGACGTCGGGCGAGTTTCCATCCTTATGTCGTCGACATTCCATCTGCACGCATGAAACGTTTTGCGTCATCATTCCTCATACGTATGGCTAAGGTTTGGAATACTCTTCCGCGATATGTGTTGCCTACCAATTACAACCCGGGTATCTTTAAAACAAGAGTGAATACGCATCTTCTAGGTAAACGCGTCCCATCTTAGGCCACATCATCACTTCCCATCACAATAACACAATTTTTTTTTAGGGTTTAATACAAACTGTCATACCCCTTCCAGGTTAGCCCGCTTCCATCTTAGACTGCATCATCATTTACCACCGTAAGATTGCAGTCAAGGGCTAACTTGTATCTGAATAAAAAAAACTTTAGACAGTAGGTTTCAATAGGTTGTACCTAGTGGCATTGTGTGCACAATTGTTACCTACTATGCGTAAAGGGAAAACATACTTAATTACGATTACTTTCCTACATTTTGCAATAATTATTATCGATGAATTTAATCTTATCTTCTGACGTAGATTAGGTATGGATAGATAATATTGCATGTTCCCGTTCGTACCTACTAAATTATACACCCATATTAAAAACTTGGGCAGCTCAGACGATTCTATCGAGATTCGAAGTTTCATCATTATCAAGATTCATGAACAGGCTAATATTGTACGCGGCCGCGACTTCGTCCGCGTGGATTCAGATTTTTCAAAATTTCATGGGAAATCTTTTTTCCTAAAATTTTCTGTCTTCAGGATGTAAACTGCTTACCTATCTTCGTGCCAAACGACAAGATCGGCCCAACGATTGCTTTCGCTTAGTAGGTCGGTAGTAGGTACCTACGTACCTAAATATTCATAGGTATGAAATATGATGAACAGCATTTATTACAAAATGAGCTAGGGATGCTCAGATGTTAAGATAAATTAAATAAGTAGATAGGTAGGCTCATTATCTTCATTCATCAGACATAATCTCAATATCGCCGGCCCACTACTGAGCACGGGTATCCGTTCAGAATGAAAAGGGGTTTGTCTACCATGCCGGCCAAGTGCGGATTCGCAGACTTCATACACCCTTAAGAACATTATTGAGAAGTCGCACGCATGCAGGTTTGTTTCCTCGCGATGTTTCTCTCTACTAAACTCAGTGGTTAGGGTTATTTACTTATCTACGTACCTACCTACCTATTCATTAAATTGCAAAGAGAAACTTAGAAGTTGTACTTACTTGTGAAATCTATCTGTAGTCATGTTGTTTATATTCTAGGCACGATTAAAAATCCAAAGAAACTCGAGCATAAGTTTATTCAAGTCATTTTCAAGAAACACTTTTTAGTTTGTTTTTAGTACCTAAGCACTCTGTAGTTGATACTACGAGAAAATTTCCGTTCGCAATTTTGTCACAGTTTACACCTCAATAATTCGACCAAATTTTAGTTGTTTTTTTTCTCATAGAATCTTCTCACAAAACTTGGTTTTTTTCGCACACAATCGTAAATTATATTATTTAACACACAACTATGGAAGGAACTAATAGTCAGAATAATTGTTTTATTACTTGTTACACAGATATAGTTTACACAATAAATAACTAATGTTTATGATTTAGAAATTACAAAAGTTACAATTTTTATCAATAACATACACCTGCTTTCTGGGAAAAGGTGAATACCTACCAACTGTAGTCTGTGATACCTACTAAAACACTGTGAAGTTAGTAATGAAATGATTCAATGACCTTAATTATCCTAGCGCCATCTATTAAAAAGTTATATAATTACGTTGGAACTGTTGGCAACCATAGATAATAGAAATACCATCGAAAACAGCGACATCTGTTATTGAGTAGAAACTCATAAGACGGCTTTGTAACAACAGATGGCGCTATATGTATAAAGCTGCTGTTAAGTACACTCGTCTACATATTAACATTTTCAAGCACACTTCACTATGTTTTCAAGATACAAATTAAATTTATTTGAAGTATAACAAAAAACGCAGGCCTTATTTTCATAGACTAGCGCTTGGCTGCAATCAGACTTGCTGGCAAGTGAAGATGCAGCCTGAGATGGAGCGCGCTTACCTAGTCTTTGCTTATTCATTCTTCACTTGAAAGTTGAAGGTATCTAAGGAAGTAGGTACATATTATTATATTTAATATTAAAAGTGGAGGAGTAACCTGATTATTAGTGCCTTAGTTAGAAGCCAAAACAATAAACGATAAATTAAAAGGATTATTATTAAAAGGCAATAGATAGCGATTCGCGATCCGTACCTACCTACTCAGCGATAACGTTACACAAATATTTGTGATCCATTAGACGATTATCGGCTAATGCGTTTCACATGTAGCTCTTCAGTGATCCATTGCCGACAATATGCTGAAAGAATCACCATTCGTTGGGCATTATCTTTGACACCATGCACAGCTAACTGTCATAGAATGTAATATTACTTATCTAAGTAATAGCAGAATAGATAGAAGTAAGGCCGCGGTTACACCTGTAAATTTTACTCACGTAAGTAGCTTACGTGATTAATTGACAACCAATTTACTGAAGTAAAATACTTATTACAGTAAAGGAGTATGCCCATGGATAGCACTCTGACAAGAACATTGTACCTTAATTGTACCTTGATTTTTTTATTAAAGCTAAAATAAAAACCTAATTTCTCAATAAGTTCCATGAATATTTGTTTTAGGTGCTAGTACGACTTGGCATCGCTGCAGGTTCCTTTAGTTTATAGGTGCCACTTGAAAATTACCGAACTTTTTTCAGAAGAGTATCGTAATTAGTGAAAGTTAAGTACTTACCTTACTTACTACTACCTAGTTCCCTAATTAAAGTTTTATTTACTTTTTAACCGACTTCAAAAAAAGGAGGAGGTTCTCAATTCGTCGGAATCTTTTTTTATTTTATGTTTTATGTATGTTCCCCGATTACTCGAAGACGCCTGGACCGATTTTGAAAATTTATTTTTTTGTTTGAAAGGGTATACTTCAAAGTTGGTCCCATTTAAATTTGGTGAAGATCTGGATGAACATCTTCGAAGATAGATAATGGAACTCCTCGACGGATAAGAGTAAATTGCTCGAGATCAGTGTAATAGCTTAGTAAACAGTAGATTTTTAACCAGGCATAGCATATTTTAATACCATGGGGCCACTAAAAATTGTGAATTTTTTTTTTACTTAAAAAATAAAAACCGACTTCAATACCTAGCCACAAACACTAAAAATTAATGTATTACCGAATTTATTATGTAACAATAGTTAATATAGTTCCATGATAATATTTTTTGGGGTCGGTGCCAATGAGGTGTCAAGTGTTGTGGAGTCTCATAAAAATATGAAGTCTAGACGATTCGCGCAGCTAAAGCCAATTGGCACCGGCACCAAAAAGTAAGTATTATCATGGAACTATATTGACTCTTGTTACATAATAAATTCGGTAATAAATTAAATTATTTTTTAATTTTTAGTGTTTGTGGTATTGAAGTCGGTTTTTATTTTTTATGTAAAAATTTTATTTTATACTTCATCCGCGCGTTAAGTTAACCTACACGCACTATTTTATTTCTTTCGAAATTTAGAGACGATTAACTGGATTAGAGAGTAATATGTATATAAGTAGATAGAGATTACTAGATACATCGTACATGGTATTGTAGTTACGTAGCTTATAGAAAACTATAATTTGCCACCTTAAGTTTATTTCCATCTGGAAGGCACCATGAAGGCACCTAGGCACTTAGTTATAACCAAAATCCCATTACCACTTGATCCTCTCCTAAGCCTCAAAAGCAAGATTTATCGTCTCCCTACACATCAGAAACCTAATTAGTAAAGCAAACCCGATAAAATACGAAACTCCGTAATAGGTGTAATGACGTCATAATCCTGCACGATTGCCCGACGCGATATATCTTTTTTATGCTCGTTTATCGCCCGATAATATAATAATCATATCACGCTGACAATAATGGCATGCCAAATAAAATCTACCTACCCTATATTCTGATCGACATAATGTTACGAATTTTATCGAAATAAACGAAAATAAACTTTAGTTAGAAACTTTAAAGTTGATTTTTAGGTAGTAGGTAAAAATCGTGTCGGTCGTATTCGATTATCCAAAAATACCGAAGCTTGAAACGGAACATGTACAAATTGGATAAGTTCGGGACGCGCGGGAAAGCAATATGTTTTTATTTCTTTTTAATTTCCGGTCCGCTTTAATGGCGTCGAAATCAATATAATGGTGAGGCGGGCAGCGCCATTTTAGCATCGTTGTGGTTTTGCTCATTTACCGTCATTGAGCTTAACCGACCACCCCAATTAATGTTGCCTGGGTATTTGCTTTTTGGCTTTGAGTTATACCTAGAACGTAGAGATGCGGCTCCTCAATGAGGTATCACGCATCAAAAACGTGCCCCACATCCATACTCCATAGACCTGGAACTAATAAAAACTAAAAGCCATGAGTCGTCCATGTCGTAGGACGCCCAACAGAAATGAAGCTTCTTACACATTGTTAATTAGGTACCTATCTATAACTACTGATTTTTAAGTAAGTCCCATTTTTTTTTGGCAACTAGCTTTTGCTCACTACTTCATCTGCGGTCTTGGTTTTGTATGGATTAAAAAAACTGAATAAAGAAGCTTTTTAGTAGGTAGTGAAATAATGATTCAAATTGTATCAGTATAGTTTCAGAGTTTATCGATTACAAACGAACAAACTTTCCTCTTTATACCTAATATAATTAGTATATAGATAAAACCGCAACACAGCCAATGCGGTGTTTCTTCGCTGCATTCATTCGTGTACAAACCTACCAAACTGACCATTAAGAAGCTTCGCTTCAGTATTATATCTTTCCTTTTTAATCTTGTTTGTTACAATAGCTAAAGATGGCGATATAATTGACATACCTACAGTATGATCAGATATACATAGTGCATAAATTTTGAGAAAAGACTTGCCATATTTGCTCTACAGTACGTACAAAATGACTCCTCACGCGCCATTCTCTAACTCTATGGGTCAACTGTCATGTTAAAAGTACGATTTCATGGACGTAGGAAGTAATAACTCTTGGGATAAACCATTAAGTACTATAATTCTTATGTACCTACCTAATAAGAATTATTACTTTCTATATCGATGGGGTAAACCGTTTTTGCATTATAACGTTTTGTCGCCTCTAGATGGCATGACATCTCTAAGCTTTTCGAAGATTATTTTTCAATCGGATTTCAAATGTTTACTTTAACTGTAAGTACATTAATTTTCATTAGGGAGAAAGTTTTAAGGTGCTACTTTGACGGGTACATTTTTCTTGTACTTTTTTAATTCACAGAATCGGTATTTTTATCGAAGCGATGAGAAATTTTGGTTTTATACATTTTTGTATATTCCTTAATCACTGGCTTGTTAAAAGCACATGGAAACTTTTCTCACGTACTTAACAGAATCTGAACGATTTAACTGTACTTTTTTCAAAGATTATTTTATTTTTAGTTTCATTCGTTTCAGACAGACAGACACACTTTTGCATTTATAAATTGAACTAGCCCGCGACTTCGTCCGCGTGGACTACACAAATTTCGAACCCCTGTTGTACCCCCTTGGGGGTTGGATTTTCAAAAATCCTTTCTTAGCGGATGTCTATGTCATAATAGCTATATTCATACCAAATTTCAGCTCGATCCGTCCAGTAGTTTGAGCTGTGCGTTGAAAGATCAGTTAGTCAGTCAGTCAGTCACCTTTTCTCATAGAGGGGATTCTCATAGTCGTTTCTTAGCTGACACCTAACCTCAAGAAAAAACCTACTTTACAAACAAGTTAATAACATCAATAATTAAAACTGTCCCATACAAACTTTCATCCCCTATTTTACCACCCTTATGGGACAATTTTCCAAAAATTATGAAACACGTATTTCTTCATTTGTGACCGAAAACCCAAATACCAATTTTCATGCAAATAACTTGAAAAATGACGGACTTTCATACAAACTTTCATTCCCTATTTAACCCACTTAGGGGTGGAATTTCGAAAAATCCTTTCTTAGTGGATACCTTCTCTTTAAAAAGAATAGACTCTTCAAATTTCATGTCTTTAGGACCAGCGGTTTAGGCTGTGCGTTGATATATTATATGTCAGTCAGTCAGTCAGGACTTTGAATTTTATAATATATAGATATGAAGTAGGTGCGGATGTAAAAAAAATTGAAGTATACCTTAGACAAGATTTCCCATGCAATTTTTCAGGTTCAGCCATGCGAATAGAGAAAATAAATAAAAACAACTACTTGGGGATGGAGGCAGTGCTTCGATGGAGCAATCAGGCGCAACAACGGCCGTAACAGGTAACAGAACGGAATTTTAAAAGGCTTGCGTTTTTGAGGCTGAGAATAGGGATCTATGGAGCTTACTAATTTGCTTAGAGTTAAAATGAAACAAGTTTATGTCAGAGGATATGGACTTCTTAGCGTTTAAACTACCGTGAGTGATTTCCATTATAAATACTATCTGTCCCGGCTTACTCACGTGTGTAGTCGACGTTAGCCCGACTAGTTTCGAACCCATCCGGGGTCCTTTTTCAAGGGAGTCCGTCCGCGCACGCGCCGCGGAGTCAAAACCGCGGCGCGTGCGCGGACGGACTCCCTTGAAAAAGGACCCCGGATGGGTTCGAAACTAGTCGGGCTAACGTCGACTACACACGTAAGTAAGCCGGGACAGATAGTATTGATATGGACTTCAGTGCCTTACTTAGAAAAATGAGTAGGTCTCTTTGATTTTCCAGGATAAAAAGAAAGATTTTCCAGCCTATGTCATTCCCCGGGATGTAAGCTACCTTCGTACCAAATTTCATCAAAATCGGTTAAACCGTTGGGCCGTGAAAAGCTAGCAGACAGACAGACAGCCAGACACATTTATAATATTAGTATGGATTATCATGGAACCGTTTGTATGATGACTTAATGAATATCTACATAGGTTTAGGTAGGGTAGGTACTCTACTATTAAAGCGGTATCTATTGGTATAGGTACCTGATGAATCGGGACAAACATCATCCCTCCTGGACAGAAGATAGTCTATCAATATGAAGAGCTAGTTCCTGTTCACTAATGGAGTTAGCGACAGTACAAACAGCGTTAAGTGGCGGAAGTCGGTAGATCGATTGCTTCTCGATGACTGGCGTTTGATATCTGTGGTTAGCCATTATGTTATTATACTTAGGTACTATGTAAGTAAGTATATGTAAATTAAAGTGGTTTATTTATTCATCAACTTATAGATTAGTTATGCTTTAGAGGTTCATCTGGAATCTAAATATATATAGGTAACTAAAAGGAAAAGGTGACTGACTGACTAACTGATCTTTACACGCTCAAACTACTGCACGGATCGGGCTGAAATTTGGCATGCAGATACCTATTGTGACGTAGGCATCCGCTAAGAAATATTTTTTTGAAAATTCAACCCCTAAGACGGTGAAATAGGAGTTTGAAATTTGTGTAGTCCATCGCATACGAAGTCGCGAACATAAGCTAGTAGACAATAAAGCAAAGCCTAAAGACTTATGAAAGAGATTTAAAAACCTTTTGTTTTCTCTTCACATTTAGCTAGGTAGGTAGATAGGTAGGTATCTACTTACTAACCAACAGGTCTAATATTATTTGTAATGAATAATCTAATTAACTGACTTCTTATTATCAGACATTCTTAGGTATTACAGTATATTTATATGTATTTTTGAATAAACTGAGTGAAATAGCTCTACCCGAGTATGGTTTACATTTTCTTAAATCCTGCAGGATTCCTTTGTTTTCCCGGATGGACCGGTCCCGACGGCCGACTCCAGGATGGACTATCTGTGTGCCTAACCAAGATCAGTGTTGAGATTTGGTGAAAGTGATGCATATAGAGCATTAGCATTAGAGCCTCAATAGCTCAAGGGCTGAGGAGCGGACTGAATTCCGAAAGGTCGCCGGTTTAAATCCCACCCGTTGCACTATTGTCGTACCTACTCCTAGCACAAGCTTTACGCTTAGTTGGAGGGGAAAGGGAAGTAAGAATATTAGCCAATCATGATAAATATTCTTTAAAGAATTAAAGTTTAATTAAATAAAATTATTTTAAACTCATATAGGTACTTATAAGTACCTACAATAAGTTTTATGATACTAGAGCCTGTCTGCATCATATTATACTCTGTGGCCGGCGACACCTCGATTGATTGGCCCCGATGACTCGTAAATGAGGATGATGGCGTCATTTCATATCGCCAATTACTGGAGCGCTCGTTAGCGACGCGGTTATGCACGCCGAGTTACGGGCACCGGCGATAACTTGACAAATGACGTCAAAAAACTGTAATGGAACTGTAATGGAAAGGAGGAACTATCACTTTCCTTTGCCATTTAAGCTTTTACTCAAACTTGTGTCTCGCGCCTGCTTTGCACGAGTTTTTTTAAAAGGTTTTAAGTAAAAAACCTTCAAGAAAAAAGAAGTAGTCAAGAAACCTTGCCAAATGCCTGCGGTGGTCTTTTCTGAAATGAATATTGTGAATAGTGGATATTCTGAAACTTTCATGGAAATAAGTTTAAGATTTCAGTCAATTCATTGGTTTTTAAGTAGGTTGGTACCTAGGGGAAAGCAGGTAGGATTCGTACACTTTTTACTCTAGGTCATGTAAAAACAAAACTAATAAATATTTCAAAATAATTTCAACGCTGCTGGATTACCTAGTTATCTGGCTTTAATTATAGTGTAGTTCAGTATTGATGCAAAGTAAGATGACAAAGCTATGATGAATTTCCCAAAAAATGGAAATCGTACGAAAGCACCCCACACGCGAGGTAGCTTCGTACATCGACTAGGGTACATTCGTACATAGTGGGGAGCCTTCGTACACAGGAATTAAAAAGGCTATTTTATATGAAATTAAACATTTATTGATATCAAAATTAACACAGAATCAACCTTAAACATAGTAATAATTAACAATATGGTGTTTACAAACAATTTGTTACAATTTAAGTCATTCATTAATCAACATTCAAATTTACCGTTATAGTAACTCGCGTTTCATCTCTTTAGCCTTGTTTTCTCTCTTGTTCTTCTTTTTTCATCTTTTTTGCTCTTTCCTTTTCTATCAGTCTATTTTTTCGGGATTATATGTTATATCCTTAATTTTTCTAATACTTTTCCTTTCTTTGTGTCTTTTTAGGTGCATTCTCATTCACTTTAGGCTAAGGTTGCATAATTTCTGGCGTCATCGTCCCACAGTTGATGTAGATGGTGATGGAGGTGGCAATCTTGATGATAGATCTTGTTGAGTAAGAGCTATTCCTTTGGGAGTTGAATTGGGATAGCGCCTATGTCAAAAATAAACGATTTCTTAGTAATTATTATTAAACAGAGGATCTTCCAAATTTCGTGAAATCCACGTCCATTGTAAGTTTTAACCATTCTAAACTGATTCTAAATTGTCGATTTAAATATAAAGAGTACGTCAAAATATGTTTATGACGTCATATCTATGTATATCTTTTATACAAGCTGCCATACTAAGCCAGCGTTTTGACGTTTGATAAGAAGTTGCTAATTTGACTTATAGCGCAGCTCACGACAGGTATGAAACTTGTAAAAAAACATCGAGGTTTCACCCACACTGGCAGGCGTCAAATGTCGCCTATATTTGACGCTCGATAGGCTATGAAACTACTAGGTATTTTTGATTTTACGACACTCCTAGCCTAATATTTAGCAGAGGTCGATTTCAGGATCAAACCGAGAGTTTCTTCACTCTAGTTCTACTCTGCTAGTGTAGGCACCACCACTATTTGTTGCATGTTATCATCTGGGAGTGGTTTAGAATTGGAATCCCATAACCCAGTTAGTGCAAAAACGATCTGAACTCACGCGGGGTGCATTCATAAAGTACGAATCCACCCCACTCCTAACTGCACGAAGGTACCCCAACCAAAAAAATCAAACAATAAATTCAAAATAAAAATAACGGTGAAGGTTATCCCAAAATTAATGTTTACACATGAATCTAAGGCACTTATCCAAAGACTATTATATGTTACTTTAACAATTTGAGCCAAGCTTATCACGAATTAATGTCGTCAAAGATGAGTCGAAAAATTATTTTCGCGGAGTGAAAACACGTTTTGACTTATTCTAAAAAAACTGACTGTTGTACAGCCACTGCACTTAGCTGTGAGCCTATGAATATGAGCGGGCCTCACATATACAAAAACACAAACGCGTCACCATGTAGCATAGTGTAGATATGACTGTTGTACGAATGCTCCCTCTGTACGAATCCTACCTGCTTTCCCCTATGTCTTTTCTCTTGGTAGTATAGCCTGTGGAGTTATGTGAAGAGAGAAGTGTGCACTGTGCAGGTAAATGCATATATAATGACAAATGACGTCAAAAAACTGTAATGGAACTGTAATGGAAAGGGGAACTATCACTTTCCTTTGCAATTTAAGCTTTTACTCAAACTTGTGTCTCGCGCCTGCTTTGCACGAGTTTTTTTAAACCACAGTACTTAAGTAAACAGCATGGAATAAGACATATAAAACTTCCAAATATTCTGGAAGACGGTCCGTATTACTGAAACTTCGAAAGAAAAGAATACAGAAATTAGCACGTTCAAAAGACGAGAAAAACTATAAAGGAGCTGTAATGCAAAAGAGGTACTATCCATTTCGCTTTTCCTCAATCTTGTCTCGCGCCTGCTTTGTTTGCGTTTTTTTGGTAACAACAGTAGATACATATAAACAGTATGGGAAAAGACAACAAAACTTAAGCTCTTAATACCTACAGTTTCAGGTAGGTAGGCATTTCGTGTAAAATAGAGTAGGTAGGAAAATCAGGCTTTCATTTTCAAAAAGATAATTTTGTTGCATAATAATATACGTTCATGCTTTGTTTTAAGTATTTCTACAAATGAGATAATAAAGCACGTCTGTTGTTAGATTTATGTTGTGGGTGATGTAAGTTATTTATGTTTACCTATTGCAATCTTAATTCATATTTTACTCTTTGGCTCAAAAGTTCCGTGGAAACTTCACAATAAATAACTCTTGCTGACAATTTTCATCCGTCTCCCGCAAAGTTCACCGAAGTTCACCAATAAATCCTCTTCTAAGTTCAAGTGAAAAGGACTTAGGTAGGATTTCCCATATTAGAGACGTATACGACACGACTTAGCGTAGGTATAGAATCTGGTTCTCACGATTTACTTCTGGCGTTATTTTTAGTTTTGTCAATTAAGTTTATGAATTACTTAACACAAAAATGAATGTAGGTAGTCAAAAAGCCTTGCCTAATGCCTGCGGTGGTCGCTTCGTGTAATGGATATCGTGAATAGTGGATATTTTGAAACTTTAATAAGGAAATAAGTTTAAGATTGCAGTCAATTCATTGGTTTTTTAGTAGGTATCTCTCTTCTCTAGGTAGTAAGTAGCCTGTAAAGCTATGCCGCATAGCTTTTCGCAGCGAAGAGAGAAGTATGCAGGTATACATGCACATAGTAAGTAACTTATATATTATGTACCACCTAACTGTCACTGTAGTTGAAATCTTTAGATTTCATAGAATAAAATGCCTTTTTTAATTACGAAACTAGAAAACTCAAGTCTTTAATGCAAGTAGACACAGATTTTCAGAAAGTAAGTAGGTAAATTAATAGTAAAAGGTCGTATGTTGTAAATTAGCAGCACAGCAAAGATTCTCCGTCTGTAACGAGTTTCAAATTGGAAAATCTACTTAGGGACCAAGTTCGGAACTCGCTTCCACTCCCTTCTTTTTCCAATTTTCTCTCACCGTACAAATCTGTGGAAAGCTACATCTTGAGGGTGCAATTACGTGTGCTTAGCGCGAAATAAGTTTTACTTTTTAATTAGTCTTCACTTCGCTTTAATACTAAAATATGGTTTTAGAATTTCTAGGATTCCGAGCATGCCTACTTAAAATATATTGTACCTAACCATTTAAGTAGTTTCTGTTTGTTTATAGGTATGTCACAGCCACTGCAAGGCTTTTCAGAAATTGCTGCGTTTGCGTGCACCACAGGTGTAGGTACCTACTTATGAGTTATTATATAAGTATTCAGAGAAATTGAAGCATGCGCCATATTTCGAAGAGTGTGCTCAGAAACTTTGCGATCTTGTCCTTTTTACTCCATTGTGTCTGTTATTTCATTTTTGTTTCCTTCTTTTATTTTGTTTTCTTTAGTTAAGTCAACATTTTTTAAAAATATGATAAGATAAGGTATAGGTTTGGGTTTGACTTAGGATTTGTAAAGAAATGAGAGAATATTCTACTTACAGTAGTTAAGTAGGTACGTGGTAGTTGCATAATATTATGGTTTGATTTTATATAACTGCCTGCCAAGTGCCAACGGAATCATTAACCTGTTTTATCAATAGTGCTACAAAAAGCACTATTGCAATTCCATGAAACTATTACGTACAAAAATGCATTACCCTGTCACGACAAATGTTTATTCAGTTTTAATTTATCGCACTTGTGTGATTGCAATTTCAACAACAATTCAATGTGTGAAACGTGAGTGTTGTAGTCACAGATTAAAGACTTGGTCACACAGGTCATACTCATTAAGTCAATGCTATTATACATTGATGAATTCCTTCTATTTCCTTAGTGACAAAGTTGCGTGGAAGCACTCGTCTGAGCTTTCAGTTGCGCGCGCACACACGCGCCTATGTTGCGCAACACGCGTGCCACACACACGCCACATACGCGCCATAGACGCGCTACACATGCGCAACAGACGTGCCACACACGCACAACAGACGCGCAACAAACACGCCACATACGCGCAACAGACGCGGAACACACGCGCCACAGCCGCGCCACACCAAATGTGTCGGCCAATCAAATGTGATAGTAATCCTTACATTTCAGCTGTCAAACTACGGCTATTGACAGTTTTGGCGTCAAATAAAAAGATATCTATGGAGTCTGATTCAGGGTACGCGGACGTATCAGGAGCCGAAGATTTACTTTCATGTGCGCATAAAGTCGTGCGCAGCGCAGTTGCAGTATCATGTTCAGAGTTCTTTTTACAGTATCGTATACAGCATACGCGTGTGATTTGTGTATTTTCACTTTTCCGTCACGCTTTGTGTATGTCCAAGCCCTATGCGTGAAACACGACTCGCGAACACAGTAGGCAGAGGGCACAGATTATAAAATCATCCAGGATAATAAAGAACTTATCGGCTGTGAGATCTGACGCCGGTGCCTAGCGAATGGAAAATATAAAAAAAAGCAAAAAGGCGGGAACTTGATTCATAATGGCATCAAACATGGCCGCGCTGATTGCGATCTCGGATGGAGATAAGGACAGGGTTGGTAGCTTTGTCCAAAGACTATGGGGAATCATGGAAGGACCTTTCGTGAAAAATATTTTTGATGACTCCTCTGTCACAGTGGTGGTGAGGGCTGTGGACTTATGAGTTATGATGGGTCCCAAGATTGATTCCCGACCGAGGCGATTTGGTAATTTATGATTTCTAAATAGTCTGGATTGGTCTACTTTGCTTGACCATGCCTTGTTACCTAGTTATCATCATGGAAGTTGAAATGATGTACTAATTAATTTCAAGGTGTCATCTGACTTTTGAGACGTGGCACGACTCACGAGCGATGCAAATTGCAAGCGTAGGTACATTGCGTCAAAATAACTGAGTAGATTAATCTACTCAAAAAACCATCACCCACTTCTTTTAAAGGGTCTTTCTTCCACACGCCACGGTCTTATGCCGCTTGGATCCAGCGACTCCCTATGACTCGTTTGATGTCGTCTGTCTATCTAGTGGAGGGTCTTCCAACGCTGCGCTTTCCTTTTTTTGCTTTGCTAGGTCGCCATTCCAGCACATTGGTACCTTAACGTCTATCGGTTTTTCGATTAAAATATAAAAAGTAAGTATAGTGTACAAAAAATGTACCTACTCGCACTCTGGTCTCTGTTTCTTTTATAGACGCCCGCTTTCTGTCTACCATTTTCGTCTAGTCTGTGTCTTTGTCTTGCGGTTGACTATTACTAGATTATAAATAAACATCTGGTGTTATTATTTGCATTGTTTGAAGGTGTTAATGTGTCGGGCTTAATGCATGCGAGTTGTAATGAAGCAATTATGTGCAGTCATTAAGCCGATGTATTGGGGCTAGGGTCCATTCACATTTAAGTACGTGCCTACAGTAGGCAGGCTTCTTGTACCTACTTATTTACTAACTACTAGCAGAAAAATTGTTTAAAGGGTGGGACCGCGATATTTCGTCGAAGAGACCGAGAAAATAAAGAAGCAGCTCTATGATAGAACACCTCAATTCGTTCACCACTTTACTACCTCCCCTCTTGGGTCTATATTTTAGAGAACCAACAAAATGGGTCGCCGAATCCAATAGCCAGAGAGCTTGTGCAGAAATATACCTACCTATTTAGCAAAAGCTCAAAGTAATTATCTTCACATCATTATGATCAATCCCTCGGTGGCCAACTACTAAGAACGGTTGTCCTCTCAGAATGAGAAGGATTTAGGCTATGCTGGTCCAGTGCAAATTTCCACACTTCACGCTCCTTTGAGACCATCATGAAGAACTCTAAGGCATGCAGGTTTTCCTGGGATCGAACCCCCGAACTCCGGAATAGAAGACTGACGATCTAACCACTAACCACCGCTATACACCGCTAATATTAGGTAATATTGTACCTATAATAAAATGCTTCATTATATTATGTAAAACTAGATGATGCTCGCAACTTCGTCCACGTGGGTTTAGGTTTTTAAAAATGTCCTTCCTTCCCCGGAATGCAAGCTATCGCTATACCAAATTTTGGCAAAATCGGTTGAGCGGATGGGCCATGAATGGCTAGCAGACAGACAGACGGACAGACAGACAGACACACTTTCGCATTTATAATATTAGTATGGATAAGCTTTGACCAAGAAGATACCTGCTTAAATATCCGCATTGGCTCTTAGACCGCAATGTTGTCTCTGGTTATTTGAATACAATAAAAACTGTAATAAAATAAACTGGCCGCAATAATTTTTATTGTAAGAAGGACCCCCGAATTATCATTTAGATGGGGAACCCCGTAGTCGGCAATATGGCGTGAATTCGCGCTAAAAAAATAGATCGAAAGCCGACAATTGACGGTTAGGTTGGGGCGATCTTTTTAGTTTTGTAAAATTGCTTGTACTTACAGGAATCAGTTTTGAGTGGGGCTTTTATTGGAGATAGGCGATGTATTCGAGATCTGTTTCATTTGTTTTTATTAGTTTTTTGATGACAATGGTAAACAGGCATATATTCACCGATGTTTTAGCTATGTAAAGTTTATTTTCAAGCAAATGGTTACTGTGTTTTCTGTAGGCAATTTCTTACAACAAAATAATGGCTGACTACTTCAATGCACAAAATCATTATTATTTAGGTACAAGGTTGACTAGAAGCTATTATGTAGAATTTAATTTAATTTAATTTAAAACAACTTTATTGTTAATAGATTTACAGAGAGTAAGAATACAGGATACACTTAAAAAACAAAGGGAGACCTTATCACTAAAGTGATCTCTTCCAGGCAACCCCTGGAATCTTAGACCCAAGCAGTCAACGTGGGCAGAAGCAGCTTGAACGACGTAATAGTTTAGAGTATCTTATATATATATATATATATACATATGTATAGTTACTTACCTATACTAATGATAAAAAAATGTCTTCTATAGTTAAAGATGAAATGATTGCCAACTATTTGAGTATTCATAACAAGTGTCGGGATATAATACAAATATTAAATTTTAATGTAAACGTCGTCACCAACGAGTATTAATGACGAGCTCCCCAAAAGAAGCTATTCCCCTGAAACACATTAGTCGCGCCTGCGTTGTTTACGTGAGCGGATAATAGCGACAGCGGATAGCGATTTTATGTAAAAAAAAACCGGCCAAGTGCGAGTCAGGCTCGCGCAATGAGGGTTCCGTACTACAGTCGTATTTTTTCGACATTTTGCAGGATAATTCAAAAACTAATCTGTTTTAGAATGCACAGGTGAAGACCTTTCATATGATACCCCACTTGATATAGTTATCTTACTTAGAAAATTGAAAATACTAATTATTAGTTCATGACCACAATTTTTTTTTTGTGTGATGTAAGCCTAAATTCACGATTTTCAGATTTTTCCCCAAATGTCAGCTATAAGATGTACCTACCTGCCAAATTTCATGATTCTAGGTCAACAAGAAGTACCCTGTAGGTCTCTTGACAGACAGACAGACAACAAAGTGATCCTATAAGGGTTCCGTTTTTCCTTTTGAGGTACGGAACCCTAAAAATATATTTTACATGGAATTTTTATTACCTGTAGTAATAAATTACCTATGTAAACTTCGTAAGGCGGATAGGGATGACGTAAAACAACTTCAAAATGGAGCTGGAAACCACTCAGGATGACCAAGCACGCTACTTTAACTCTACTTCTACATAATAATATGAGGTCTAAAAATCAGAACACTCACATAAAAATTATTGTAAAAAATCTTTTGAACCAATTTACCAAACTTCTCGACTGGTATCTCTTCTACGTTTTCATATCTGCGAGAGACGATTTCTTCTAACGTAACGAGAGGGTCTTACTAAGGTACGTATGCTTTCCAGTGCGAAATCGCCATTTTTACACCTTGAGAGTTGGGAGTTGGGACCCCGAAGTCTATCGGTTTTTCAAACTATGTGACCTGCCCATTGTCGCACCAGCTTCGCAAAATCCAAGAAAAGCTACATTACTAATAGATTGATTATTATAATTTACTAGATGATTCCCGCAACTTCGTCCACGTGGATCCATGGGAACTCTTCTCTGATTTTCCGGGATAAAAGGTATCCTGTGCCCTTCCCCGGGATGCCAGCTATATTTTTACCAAATTTCATTAAAATCGGTGGAACGGGTGGGTCGTGAAAGGCTAGCAAACAGACAGACACACTTTCGCATTTATAATATTAGTATGGATTAATATGAGCCGTTACGAAACAAAGCTTAAAACTAACCAGGGTCAAGTCAGAGTGTGCAAAAATTATTCCGTTTACAACTGTTCATGTTTTCAGAAACTTTAAAAGCTCCACTATTTCATTATCACTTATACCTACTTGCATATAAATAGAAAGAATAACGATAAGAACTTAGGAAAATTAAATCGCTACTCTCTCACAACATGCCACCAGCCCGTCAATTCGGCTGACTCGGTGCTCGACGTTAGCCGAGGGACGCCAAATGGAAAGAGAATCAGCCCTGATAAATGATTTCGGTACAAATGTTATTTTGATCTTTAGCGATACCACGGGATTTGTTTGGGGCGCGAACACAATTTGTTCGGTGCGCCTTTTGATTGCATTGTTATGGTGCGGATCAAGCAATTAATAGAGATTTCTGTATTGAGATTGGTTTATTTTGTAGTGATTTTGTGGCGGTATGTATGTATATCAATAGCAATTATTTTAAGACCTATGAGATTTGTGTTAGATGTTCGGCATTTTGGTTGCGAATTTGTAGATAGGTATAATAGTGGGCACAGTTCTTGCAGTTCACGAAGACGAGTGAACTTTACTTGTGGTTACGTCTTCTATCTTTCAAATAATATGTGATTAGTGCTACTTTTTAATCACGTAGTTACACCATTCATATGTTTATTTTACTCGTTATGCACGAAATATTACTTTACATGATGATGCCCGGAACTTCATCTGCGTGGATTTAGGTTTTTAAAAATCCTATGTCCTTCCCCGGGATGTAAGCTATTTCTGTACCAAATTTCAACAAAATCGATTGAACTGTTGGGCCGTGAAAAGCTAGCAGACAGACAGACAGACAGACACACTTTTGTATTTATAATATTAGTATGGATTAACGATTTTAATCTGAACCGGAACCATGAGGACAACACTATTTTTGTTAAGCTGGTAGGTAGGTATAGTTATTATTCTTAAGTTTGACATTTCTAGTTATCATTTTAGTCTCCGGGATAAAAAATAAACTAGGTATACGCAATGTTCCGGTGATATCGCTTTCGTGAAGTTCTTCTTTGGTGTGTGGTGAATACTATCTTCAAGATAATTCTCTTCTTTGGCCCCATCTTGATCCCACTTTGATTCCACAAGAATTATAAAGTAAATACAAGAAAACTATTAAACAATCTTATTGTCTTATATGAGCACGTCTTTATTAACAAAATAAAACTGAACTAGCAATATTTTAATCTATCCAATGAAATAATTTTGACTTTCTGCTTCAAATGAATTCAAGACGTATTGAATGGTTTACCCTGTAAAGTAAAAATATAATGTTAAAAGCTTAGTACACATTAGCCAAATGCGTTTGGCCAATGTATTCGGCGACCGTGTATCTACCTATACAGGGCTATTTGAAGTTTATTTTCCGCGGTCGGCCAACAACGGTGACCAGCTCGTCAACTTTTGTGGATTTTCTCATCAACGTCGAAGGATCTTCGCAAAATTTACACGTTGGCCAGCACCACCACTTACCAAACGAATTGAGTCAATGTATATTGGAGGCTGGGTGTTTAGCCCTTCTAAATTGTTTACAAATCACGTTTTGCTTTTAAACTTCTTAATGGTATTCAGTGTAGTTTTCACCATGATTTAGAACATTTCACGAGGAACATGTAGACTTTACATGTACCTAGTACCTAGGTATTTTCATACTCAACTGGATAAACTGACTGATTGACATATTAACGTTACAACTCAAACTAAAGAAAAAGAAAAAAAAGAAAGAAAAACTTCAGATTTTGTATGCAAAAACCATGACGTAGGTAGACCACGTACCTACCTACCTAAGAAAACATTTTCAGAAATTCCAGCCGAGCGAAACGGGCAGATTAACTAGTCTGTCTATAAGAAGGTAAGTAATCTAAATATGAACTGCTTACCAATTTGTATGCAATCCAAGCTACAGTCGTGTTTTCTAGACGCGGTCCCATTAGTGGATTCATTGAGCCAAAGTATATTGTGAACCAGCTGAAAAACATATCACATTTACCTACTTTAGGAGATGTAATGTCTTAACGCAATATAGAACTCATAGCATCCTTATCTTAAGCAGATACTAAGTGCAGTCACATAATCAATGGTACTGATTTTGAGCACAACCTAATTTTAGAGTATTCGCATCCTCTTCTTACTAATGTAATACTTATGAAAAGGACAGACGCAGTTTGACAGTTTTCAATTTAATTTTTAGATGGTAAAACCCTTGATTTTAGCGCACAGTCGCGAGCCTACTGTTTAAATTTGTAGCGTGCACTAAAATTTAGAGTCTTTAAATGTAAAGTTCATGTTCTGTCCCTTTTTAGCACTGTTAAAAAGAAAAGGATGCAGATACTCTAAATTTAGTTTAGAGAAAGACACCGGAATCGGTGCCACTAACTGACTACCCTCATTATATATGCGAAAGTGCTTGTTTGTTGGTTTGTCCTTCAACCACACCACAACAGATCCACGGATTGTCGTGATTTTTGCATGGTACATATACGTAGTTGAAAACCTGGAGAGTGACAGGCAACTTTTTATCCCGTAAAATCAAATCCACGCAGACGAAGTCGCAGGTATCAGCTAGTTAAAAATAATGTATAAGATTGTGAATTTACTTACAAAATCCACATACAAAATGCTGCAAGCAAGATGCTGGCTTGAATGATTCTGAAATAAATAGAATAGTAGGTATATATTAGTTGATATGGGTTATACCTAACACCTAAGTACCTAAGTACCTACACAGACTAACTTAAAAACAAAAAAAAAGCTCTTTCTGGTTATTTTATAAACAGTTACATTATTTCTTACCACATACCTTACGTTATGTTAATTTTTATTTAATTTATTTGTAACAAACACATTTACAATAAAGAGAAAAAGGTGGTAAAAGTGGTCAGGGAAGCACTTACCTCTATGAGAGATCTCTACCAGTGACCCTTAGTAGTGCGAGAGGTTGTAGAGGAAATAGAATAGGTACAAAAAGAAGATAGAAAGTATTCATGAAAAAAACATAACAGATATGATGTATAAATATATACGTATTATATTAAAACAACTTACATAAACATAGGTACATACTTATTACAAAACTATATACTTTTCGATTTTAGAACCAACACTGTTTTTATTCAAAACTGACTCTACCTCACCATTGTTTGTATCACTTATACAATAAATGATTGTCGTAAAGCACATGCCTATCTTGAATGTATAGTATTGATACCTACACCTAATGCGGATAACGTGCGGGTGTGCGTGTTTGCCCCCCCCCCCCCCTTGTTCACCGACCTTCTCACCTCGACCTGTCACCTCGACCTTTCACGCAATATAGGTAGGTATATAAACCTAAGTAATTCCCTGTTTTCCCTAAAGTTGTCCCTTGTCACTCATAAAACAGTCCATTAGACAAACAACTATAGAGACTTGGAACAAAAGATACCAAAATGGTGAAACGGCGGCCTTGAATAGGCTGTTCTTCCCGGACGTTTATGGCGCATTCAAAGTTGTCAGAAAGACTAAGTTAACACCGATTCACGTTCAAGTGCTGACGGGACATGGAGGCTTTGGGCATTATTTAAAAAGATTCAAGTGCAAGGATGATTCAGCTTGCGACTGCGACCCAGCAAACGAGGAATCGGTGTTACACTTACTCTTAGACTGTCCCATATATGGGAAGGAACGTTTCGAACTGGAACAAAAGACAGAAGTGCAAATAAGGAAAGAAACGCTGGAAGTACTGCTAAGAGACAAAAAGTGCCAAAAAGCATTTTTAGAATACTGCACCAAAATAGCGAAATGTACTATAAAGAAAAATAAAACTAAGTAAAACTGTAAATATTTTAATATATATTATACTTGTAAATATAGATCTATAGTCGTATGCTTATTATAAGAATAAATGTATATACTTTGATAAAAATTTATAGGTATAATATAGTACATATAGAAAAACAAACTGTAAATAAATAATGTAAGAGACTAACAAAATGTAATACCCAAAAAAGAACTCTGACACAAATCGGAGGATTTCCGATGATTTTAATTTAAAAAAAAAAACCTAAGTAATTAAATTAATGTAACATACCCCCTATTAGGTCCTCGCTTTACTAAAAACGGCCCAACTATCATTATTCCGGCGAAAACAGCAGTGATACAGTAAAGTGGCATAAGAAACTTCTCTTGCGGAGGGTATTCTTGCAGTGGAAAGAAGTCACTCTCTCTTCTGTCACGGATTCGCTCAATCTCTTGCTGAGCATAGTCATAGACTTTGTAGTCCTGTGCCTCAGTAAGTTCTGCCTTGAATGAGATTAAATTTGCACTTGATTCATCTGAAATTGATGAGAAAGAATTAGTTCAAGCTTGTGTAACGAAAGTTCGAGTAAGATTCGGATGGGCCGTGAAAAGTTAGCAGATCGACACACTGTGGCGTTTTGTATAGTACATAGTTTAGATCCAAAGAGATTAAAATATCTAAATATTTTAATATCAGTGTTTGGCTCATGTTTATACCAAAGTTTGAACTTACAATGTTTTGATGTTTCTTCAACTAAGAGCCCACCTATCTCGTTTTCATCAAATGCTTCGGATGCACCAGACATCTTTAAGTAATTTTTAATCTAAACTACAATTATTAATTTATTGGTCAAATTAATAATGTGATGAAAACTTTACCAGCTGTTATCTCTTCACAATAATTATCCCTCTCTTATTCTACCTTTCTACCTTCATTTTAATCAACGCTTGACTTTCCTTGTCAAAATACTTTCAAAATAAAATCTTTTCGTTGTGTTCTTACTGTACAGTTTTTATATAAATCCCGCAAATTGCTATTGCGCAGGAACTATGTCTCATTAACATCGAAATCATTCATCATCATCATCAAAAATCATTTTGACGTCAGCCGAAATAAAAATATACCATCAGCTTCAGCTCGAAACTTCAGTCTAGTGCTGATGTCACTAAAATGGCGGCCACGCGCATTAGCAATTTGCAGGACTTACACGAAATATTATAACTGCTGAACATAGGTCTCCAATAAGGACTTTTTTTTTAATAGAGATAGCGAGCAAACGAGCAGGTGGGTCACCTGATGTTAAGTGATTACCGCCGCCCATGAACATTTGCAGCACCAGAGGAATCGCCGGTTGCCGGCCTTTTAGGAATCTGTTAGTCCGCCCCTTGAATAACCCCATGTTGTAATCTAGTGGGAACACCGCCGATGGGACTTTCAATCCACACGCCGCGGTCATAGAGCTAGCGCGCACCACGGTAAATTTCCCTACGTTTTTTTCCGCAATATCTGTGAACCATAGAACTACATAGAAGCGCGCGCACTGCGGAATTAATTCCGCACCGGATTTTGATAGATTTAAATTCAAATTTACGGATTTTAAAACGCACCGCAACTCGCCGCACCGTGGTGCGCGCTAGCTCTTACGCCGCACTCGTGTGGTTGCACCGCCTCCTGTATCCGCAGCTGCTCCCTGCGACTCGTTTGATGTGGTCTGACCACCTAGTGGGCGGTCTGCTAACATTGCGCTTCCCCGTGCGAGGTCACCATTCCAGTAACTTGGCACCTCAATGTCTATCGGTTTGGAAATCAATATCTCAATGCGTTGAATTTTGCCTAAAAGTTATGGCCTTCGAAGCAAATTAAGTAGTCTTTTAACCAAGACTGCAAGGATGCTTAGCAAGGATTATGCGTGAAATCGCATAAGATCGCTTCAATTTAATAGCTTAACTTATTGAACCCTTTTCCACCAATGCTAAGCCATAAAAAAGCGACTCTGCTGGTGAATCTACTCAAGTCAAGAGTGAATAGGCATCTTCTAGACAAGCGCGCTCCATCTTAGGCTGCATTATTATTTTCCACTGCTATATATAGGTACTTATTACCTTTCCCAAAGAGTGCCACCATAACCGGTCCTTAGCCTTCTTCATCCAACCAGAACCACTTCCCGCTACCCTCTTTATATCGCCAATCCATCTTGCTGGACGGCGCTTCACACTACGTTTAGATACTTGTTCGTGATCATTTTTCTAAAAGCTTCACCATCAACGATGTTACAATTTTCTACTTGTAAAAAAACAAAATTATGTAAAATTCTTAAATAACTTCATCAAAAAGGACCATAAAAAGGTGTACTTAAAATTGATGGCCATCGTGTTCACTAAATAAAATAAGCTCAAGATAAATAATCTATAATGTTCAACGTAACCCGACATCGGTTCCCGAGGCTGCATCGTATCGCGTGTATCGATAACTTAGGGTTGCAAGAACAGAGAACAAAAATACCTAGTCAATTTTAAAGTTTGGAAATTTTTGCGGTATTATCTTGTGAAACATGTAACTAGATTTAACAATTTATGAGACTAAAGAAAGTGCTGGAATGGCAACCTCGCACCGAAAAGCATAGCATTGGCAAACACTCCGCTATAGGTGGATTGGATGATATCAAACGAGACACAGGGAGCCACTGGGTCCTGGCGGCGCAAGACCGTAGCATGTAGAAGTCCCTACAAGAGACCTATGTCTAACAGTTGACGGAGATATCGGTTGACAAAGATGAAGATTATTTACACAATTATCACCTACCGCTGCTAGACAGAAGCGGCATAAGACCGTGAAATAAGTAAATCTTGACTTATATACAGCAGAGAAAGATGTCCAGTTGTAGAGACGACGATGATAAGAAAAATCCATCATATTATTCTTATCTCTATAAGAAAAGCATTTGTAAGCCGTACAAAATATTAAATCAACCAGCCGTACTGTCAACATGACATTTTTATATGGGATGATAACTCGTGACTCTTGCGAGTTGCGCGTGAATCTTTTGACTTTATCCTTAAACGAATTAATCCCCCTGGCAACCCTGTAAGCGGTGCGCGCGCGCAACATAATGACTCAATTATCCGCTTACGGGGGCGTGGCTCTGCTCTATGTCTTCATTACTAGAGATCGCTTGTTAAGGAGATGGTTTATAAGGATCTGAATCTTGAGTGCAACTTTCCGGGGCAAGTAACTTTTAACGATACATTGGCGTTGCACACGGTACGAGACTCAATCATATTTTTTAGTTACATCTAACCTAACCTTAGCTTGCCGGAAGGTTACGGACATTACCTAACACTTTGTAAGTAGATATATGGCAACTTTGATTTGATCTTGCAACCAGAACATTTTGTACTCAATTTAACTTCTTGGGATCGTACAGCACCATATGACGTATGGTGCTTGACCTCATTAGTAATTTAGTCACAATGGGTGATTATGGTGATGACAAGTAAGTGAACAGATATTGGTTATGGTCTGATGATGAAGTAGGAAGGTTGTAGGTATGTACCAGAATGTCAGGTTTATCATAATGGATAATCAAAATGGATCGATGATAATTTTACTCATGTAGAAAGTAATTTAAATTTGTGTTTGACGCATGTTAACAGTCCATTTCTATACCATTTTAGCTTCGATAGTGGCGCACACGCGGCGATCTTGGAAACTATCGGTGCTGGGAAATACACCAGATTTATTGGTAATATCGATACAGTCGTGATGGGTACTTATGGTGCAATTCCACCATCAAACCATAGTCTGCTAAACGATATCTCCTGCGATCTCGAGTTAGTGTGACCTTAGGGGTCATGAATTGATTTTTAAAGTCCGTTTTATGATACGGCCCGCACAGTTTTCTGTTTTATGGGTGAATTTTGAATGTTATATTTTGCATCGCGATACTTTGCTTGTGTCTTCTTACATATTATTATAGTCATCATTATCATCATCATCATCATGATCAACCCATCGCCGGCTCACTACAGAGGGAGGGTCTCCTCTCAGAGTGAGAAGGGATTTGGCCATAGTCTACCACGCTGGCCATGTGCGGATTGGTAGACTTCCCACACCTTTGAGATCATTATGGAGAACTCTCAAGCATGCAGGTTTCCTCACGATGCGATGTTTTCCTTCACCGTTAAAGCAAGTGATATTTAATTAATTAAAACGCACATACCTACTTAACTCCGAAAAGTTAGAGGTGCGTTCCCGGGATCTAACCTCCGACCTCCGATTAGAAGGCGGATGTCCTAACTCCTAACCACTAGGCTATCACAGCTTGATTTTGATTATAGTAGTATAATATAATATTTTAATGTCTCCATATCAAAAATGACATCATACAAAATGGCGGATCGTTTTGACAGCTGTCAGTCCCGAGGCCATGGTCAAGCGACCGTCTCTAAGTTCAATTTCCGGGCCGAAAGGGATGTGACGCCATTTGAATTTTGATTCTGCGATGACATCGGGTTTTCTATGGGGGAAGGTTAAGTGCTTATAAATATTCTCAGATTCGAGATTACAGGATTCTAGTAGAGTGGTGATAGCTTAGTGGTTAAAATGTCAGCTTCCTATTTGGAGGGTCGGGGGCTCGATCCCGGGCACGCACTTCAACTTTTCGAAGGTATACCTCCTACTCGCAAGTTCGAGGGTTCATTCCTCTAATTTTTCGGAGTTATGTGCGTTTTAAGTAATTAAATATCACTTGCTTTAACGGTGAAGGAAAACGTTGTGAGGAAGCCTGTGAGTTCTCCATATCGTTCTCAAATAGGTATGTGAAATCTGCCTTGCCAGCGCGTGGTGGACTGAGAAATGAATAGATCCGTAGGAGAACCAGAGTAACCCACGTAACTAAACGGCCTGCGAATCTGTGGCAAAGGGCAGGGCACATATTTCGAAAAACCGATTGACGTTGGGGACCCAAGGTGCTGCAGTGGCGACCTCGCACCGGAAAACGTAGCGTTGGGTGACAGACGGCATCAAACGAATCTCAGGGAGCCGCTGGATTAAGGCGTCAGAAGATCGTGGCGTGTGGAAGTCCCTATAGAGCTATATCCAGCCGTGCAGGTCATCTAAGTATCGGTTGATGATGATGACGATGATGTAAAGCAGGTATCATTAACAATGGTCCTATAGGATCATAGCATTATATTTGTCGGTAGTTACCGTACCTACTTATTTACGAGTTACGACCTTTATGAATCTCCATGACTTATAAACAAACTGCTAAGGTATTGTAGCTCTTATCACAAAGTCTTAAAGACCAGGATCTCAGCACAGCTCGCGTTGCACAGAATGCAGAGGCGTCATACATTGCGCTGCAGCAACGGCCCGGAACAACTCGGCTGACATAAATCACGGGTGATTTATTTTTATTCGCATGCGACTTCTGCTCGACTGCATACTCTGCGATACAATTTTACGTTCTTTATTCTTTAAAATTATTGTTCTCGCTATCATTTTAATAAAGATTTTTGAAAAATATTTATGTACAGTACGCATCCGAAAGTAATGTACATCGACCTTTAGATGGAGATAGCAGATTTGTAGAGCGCTGTTCCTGTGGTTGAGACCGACAAAACGTCATATGGGTATGAGTGACAGAGACAACGCTCTACAAACCTGAAATCATTCTAAAGGCCGATGTACATCACTTTCGGCCGCGTACTGTATGTACATAGTCGCATCCACTGACATGACTTAATACAAGTAGGTAGGTAGGTACGATGGAATTGCGATTGCCAACCTGGACTTGAAGCAACTTGATTCTCATCATTTTGGCGCTGATAGAAGCAGTACCTAAGCGTCATGTGAGGGTGACGATGACATCACGTGATGATGTTAACGATGAGACAAACATCACATTGCATTTTGTACTTAGTTGTAGTTAAGCAAGTTTGTTAAAAATATTTATGTTTGTAACGTAGGAGGAAAAGAAGGAAACCCTGAGTAGAGTATGAGATACCCAATGGCGTTTCGAGATAGGACCTCTAAGGAATCCTTGCAAAAAAATGTAAGTAGATACAGGAATTTACTTCATCGTAGCTGGTGTTGATTTTTTTGTGCACAAATGTTGCTCTACAATGTAGGTGTTGACTGAACGTCGATGACAGAAGCCGTTAAACAAGTCAGCGTATTGAGTTGCTGAGGTTATTGCAGGGCTATTGTTATTGTTTGCTACAACAATGCGGTACAATGAACAACAAATCATGCAGGAGGCGTTGACGGACTCGCTATCTACTTAAACTTGGTTTGACGGTTGACCTGAAGGATTGGTTTGTTGTTCGCAAGTTGCATTGTCATTTTGGCTTGCAAGGGCAGTAAAGGACAGTCTAGTGCACTAGACCAGCACCACCTTGTCATTCGACGTCCGCTCGTTGTCGACAGGTGGTCCACGGGTGGATGCCGTGTTGTCACCAGTGAGCCTCGCGTGGTCAACGAGTGTACGTCGCTTGGTCAACCAGTTGACATCGCGCAGTCCACAAATTTTCGATTAGTCAGTCAGTGACTGGTACTAGGTCTCGAATATTCTAGTGTGAATCACTCGCGGGCAACGCGTGGTCCACTCGGCAATGAGCAGTCAATGCAAGGCAAGCATGCGAGCCGACTTGCCACCCGCGCGTGGACAGCTTGAGACGAGACTTGAAAGGCATGCAGATAGTTATTAACTATGACGTAATTAAGAAAGGATTTGTAAAAATTCAACTCCTAAGGGGGTAAAACAGGGGTTTAAAAATTTGTGTAGTCTACGCGGACGAAGTCACGGGCATAAGCTTTTTCTTTAATAAAACTACACTGTAACTATATCTTGCGCCACAAAGGATTTATGTACTTTACGTAGACGATATGGCGGACTTAGTTGGAAAAGGGAATAGGTATTAGTCATCATGTTAAACACAGCTAATGTTTTAGTTAAAAAAGTTATCAAGGATTTTAATTGGTCTCAAACTCGAGGCAGTCATCACTATACGTTATCTACCGCCTCATAAACAGTTCAACCTACTTTTAATTGCGTCGAAATAGTTATTAATAATCATGTTTATCACAGTTATTTCAATAAACATAATTATCGGAGGCGGCGACTTAAAAAATGAAAGGCATTGTAATAATTTAGGAGACATTCTGTTTGAGATAACCTACCGATAACCGAATCTTAGTAGCAGGCTAATTTGATATGCCAAGAGATGTTGTGTGCTCAAAAAGGATGCAACTAACCGTCTGCAAGCTTTTGAAATGTGGATCTAGAGGAAAATACTCAAGACAGCCTGAAACAGCTTTACACCGAATACTAAGGTAAGTACCTACCTACTGAAATTGGTTCCCAAAGAGAGAACTTATGTTCACCATCATGCGAAGAAAGCTCGCTTTCTTTGGACATTTAGAGAGAATTCTCATTCCCACTATTAGTATTGAAATGTCTATAGAATTGAAGGCAAAGGGGCTCCAGGTCGCCAAAGACACAAATGGTTGGATGAGAAGGGGGTGGACAGGGCGTACTGCCTAAAGCCAAAGAGGCGGCTTTAAATAGAAAAGCTTTTCGTATGAGGATCGCCAAACTTTGTTTCAAAGAAGGCACGTTATGATGATATTTTTTTTAGTTCATCACGGAGATATTTTTTTAGTTCATTGCTAGATTTTTCACCTTTTTCTTGACTTGGTTGGTTGGCACATTATGTGCGGGATGGAAAGCGACAAAAGCGGGATCAAGCGACTTGACGTCAAGCACGTAGATTTGTTTTGCTTGGCAAAACTGCTTGATGCGGGCTTGATGCGCCTGTCAAGCGGCTTGATCAAGCAAACGGCACTTTTCTTTTCTCATATCTCGAACATTGTCCGAACGTCGCGGCAAGCAATAATATAAAATTGCATCAATCACGCGTCAAGCACTCAAATGCTTGACTGAAGAAAAACCTACTTGCCGTGTCGTAAGCTCAGGGGTTGTTGAAGATTTATACTAGCAATCCTACGACTACACGACTACACGACTTACTAGTAACCCTGTATATAGGCAAATTAATATACTTAACTTATCTCGTACACCTTTGCCCCCAGCTTGTTTTGAGTTCTCTCTATTAATACAACATGATGTTACCTACCTTATCTCCTGGTTGTTTTTTTTGCTCGTTCGTTAATTATTAGCTTGTTCTTTTGTTATCTATTAATTTTCTTGCAAGCTTATGAATAAACAAAACTAAAAGTTTAATCGCATTATGTATACTTAGGCATACAATTTGTGGAGTTCAAATAACCCATTTGGCATACCTACCTAATGTTGAACTATCTATACAATTCGAAAAGGATAATATAGGTAGGTACTTAACTAATAGCTATTTTGAATATGTAGTGGCTCGCTGAAACGAGTAAGAGTACCTACATTCTGTGATAAGAGGCGCATACTGCACTACTTATATGCGACCCATAAGACGTTTTTATCGCGAACAGGCAATGAAATCACGATAGGTACGAGTGAAAAACTCCAAAGGATAACTAACGTGCTGTGTAAATCGCATCGCTCACAGGTTTCTCCGAGAAGGTTTAACTGCGATTTGTTTATCTTTTTCAGTCAGCTTAGGAATAAGTATTATAGGTACCTGTCTACTTATAGTGCGCGACACCTGTGCGGCTGTGAACGCCCCGCACATCCGCACAGGCCCCGCGTTAACACGGTGCGGACGAGCGCAGGTGACGTGCGGGTGTGCGGGGCGTCCTCCCGTCTCATATCCCGATTGGAATCTCGACCTCTCGCGAACTATAGATAGATTTTATAGGTCTATGAGGTAGGTATCTTATTTATGTAAGACTGTATTTTTGCATCGAAATGTCGTGTTCTTCCAAGCTAAAGAAGTAAAACTTAAAAGGCGTCATTCCCGTGTTAATGCTTAGAAGTTCCTGAATCTAAATAATAATTACTTATTTACCGATATATGCCGATATCTAAGCATGTCATACTACAAAGACACCGCAAAGTCATTGAAATAAAAAGATAGCGAACGACTCTGCCCTTTACTGCATGACCTCGACGTCTTCATGTACCGACTACCAGTGCTGCGGCCTGTGGGATGCATTATCTTTAGTTTTTGGGTCACGAATCAATACCACATGCTACAAACAGTTTGGCGGTACCGCCAAAGCGTTCGCGGGTCACGGATTTGACGCTCGGGTGATTGGGACAAATCTTTATCACGGTATGAGTTTTATTTACTAGACTTACATTTACTAGAGTACTGTAATGCATAAACGTAGCATCCACCTAGGGAAACACATCGTATATCTAAATCCTGAGGATGTTACTTCAATTCCAGCCAAAAAAGTGCTGCTGTATCTGGCGGCCACAGGATTTGACAAGGAAATGTGAAGTGGAGGCAAACACAATAGTTCGGAGACGGTCGAAGTGATACAGGGTATTCAAGAACCTGCATAGCTCCAAAGTATAAGAAGACTAGCGATCCGCCCCGGCTTCGCATGGGTGCAATGTAGATACTAATGCGGTGTCATTGAGGTGTCATTGCCTCGGAAACTCAAATGAGAGGAATTTTTTCCGACCTAATTCACATTATTTCAATTTCTCTAGGGATCTCTAATTTTTTGAGAATGTAACTATAGCTATAAACCTTCCTCTTGAATCACTCTATCTGTTGATGATTAAATCGCATTAAAATCCTTTGCGTAGTTTAAAAGATCTACGCGTTCATACATACATACAGACAGCGGGAAGCGACTTTATTTTATTCTATTTAGAGAAGAAGATGAGTTTTTTAGGGTTCTGTACCCGACGGGTGCCAACGGGACCTTATTACTAAGTCTCCGCTGTCCGTCCCTCTGTCCGTCCGCCTGTCAGTCGACTGTATCTCATGAATCGTAATAGATATATAGAAAAACTTGCACACAAAAGATAGAGAGTTGAAATTTTACCTATTGCAGTGTATTTCTATGCTGCTATATATAACAACAAATAATAAAATTTCAAAACATCCGCTCTGCAAATTGGAAAAAGCCGGCTCACTACAGAGCACGGGCCTCCTCTCAGTATGTGATGGGTTTGGCCATAGTCCACCACGCACTGGTCAAGTGCGGATTGGCAGACTTCACACACCTTTGAGAACATTATGGAGAACTCTCAAGGCATGCAGGTTTCCTCACGATGAAACCCCCGACCTCCTGAATACGAGGCGGACGTAGTAACCACTAGGCTATCATGCAATATAGTACATAGTACCTAGATACAGGGTGTAACCAGAACGCTGACAAAAACGAATACAGGTGATAGTACTGGTGATATCTGATAATATGATACCACAAAAAAATGCAAAAAAAAAATTCCTATATTTTGTAAAATTTCACGATATATTGCAAATAAAACATGACGCTAGAGGTCAACGAACGTTCCGTAAGTAGGTCACTCGGAGTCAATGTCATAGGCGGGGCACTGACCCGATTTTTGCACGCTATAGGTACATTGCTGGTTTGAAAAATACTAAATCTTTAAAACTACAAAATGATGTAAATGGTTTTTTTTAAAAAGGATAATGGTTATTGGTATATTGGATTGTGTTTAGGTATTAGTATAACAAAAACGCTAAGTTTCTAAGCTAGAGTTCTGGTTAAACCCTGTATTTATGTACTTAGAATAGGCACGATAACTGATACGAGTGATGAAGATGTTATTGAATGAACATTATGAGCACATAATAAATAAATAATTAATAATAATATGCTGCAATTGCGTTCACAATCGTTAAGATAGCATGTTCGTTCTAACATAGTTATAACTTTAGTGCATATGTATCTAACTATCTACCTACACACACATAATGATAGCAATAGATAATTGCGACTATGATCTCACCACCCTATGTACTTGCTTGAGTACCTATCTTTTTCTTTTTTTATAGTGCATTTATGACATTTTATTACAAAATACGACAAGGTGCTTGAGTAACTTAATAATTTTTATGCCATCTTTAACTAGTATTATCTAGATTATAATATGCCATATTTTGTACAATCATTTTATTATTGTATTGTTCTATGCCGATCTGACTTTCGTAAGCGCTTGTAATGAGTCCAAAATCGAAATAAATACAAATACAAATACAAAGATCATCGTCAAAGAGACTTCTAGTTTTTCTTGTTAAATAAATAGAGAAAATAACTGACAGATATCCACTTATTCCACATACACATCAGGTTTCCCAAACCACTGGGTTTGTTTGGGAAACTTGTGCATGTAGGTTCTCTGTAAACCTAACGTGCAACCGATAAATATTTTTCAAGTTTTAGGTTTCCGTACCTCAAAAGGAAAAACGGAACCCTTATAGGATCACTTTGTGGTCTGTCTGTCTGTCTGTCCGTCTGTCTGTCAAGAAACCTACAGGGTACCTACTTCCCGTTGACCTAGAATCATAAAATTCGGCAGGTAGGTAGATCTTATAGCTGACATTTGGGGAAAAATCTGAAAACCGTGAATTTAGGGTTAGATCACACAAAAAAAAAATTGTGGTCATGAACTAATAATAATTAGTATTTATTTTCAACTTTCGAAGAGAGATATAACTATATCAAGTGGGGTATCATATGAAAGGTCTTGTACATTCTAATACAGATTTTTATTTATTTTTATGCATCATAGTTTTTGCATTATCGTGCAAAATGTCGAAAAAATACGACTGTAGTACGGCATTGCGCGAGCCTGACTCGCACTTGGCCGGTTTTTTTTAACTAAATTACTCTATTTTTGTGTTAAATTGTTGAAAAATATTTGTCGTTTTCGGATTGTGACGTCATTTTTCGCTTTCTGTACAGCGTTAATAATTAATTATGTTAACAATAAATAAAAAATCATGATTTTTAAAATTATTCTCTTTAATAATGAATTTTAGCCCCATAAACCACTGCTATAAAAAATCACATTATTTTATTACTACAGTCCAAGACCCTATTTAAACTAGTTTATATAATCAATATCATCAATGCATCACCGTGAGAAGTTTGTAATGTGACGTCATAAATTTTAACATTTGCCAAAGGTTATCAGCCCGTTTCCAGCAAATAAATGAGTCTAGCATCACATCCGTTTGACTAGATACTGCTATCGTTTACCTACGATAGACTCTACATTCTACAATATTGTACCTAGCTACTTATCTACTAACTAGTCTTTACTTTTTCTATAGTACGCGACAGGTTGAAATGGCAAGCTCCTCTGATAATGAGAAGGACCCAGGCCATAGTCCACCACACTGGTCAAGTGCGGATTAGCGGACTTTGTACACCTTTGAGAACAGTATGCAGAATTTTCAGACATGCCGGTTTCCTTACGATATTTACCTTCACCGTTTTTAAAGCAAGTGAAATTTAATTCCGAACTCCGTGAAGTTAAAGGCACGACGAACCTCGGACCACCCTAAAACCCTACCACATTAGTAGCGTCAAGCGGCCAGGAAAAGCTAGCAATCAAATATTTACGCCACCTCAATAGCCGTATAAAGTCGTAGCCATTATTTTTCACTACACGGACTATCGGGCTATCTCGCAGCCTATATAAATCGCGCCGTCCATCGCCTCCGGCGCTTTTGATCTGGCACGTCCGCTTAAGTTATGGCTCCCTGGTGGCTGTCCAGCCTTTTGGTGATACATGCTGTTTACTTGCTTTACTGCCTCGTTGGTCTAGTAGAATGTTCGACTGTGGATGACGAGGTCATGGGTTCGATTCACAAGAAAATAATAGAGGTGCGTACCTGAGATCGAGCCTTGGACCACCCGAACAGGAGGCCGAATTCTCAACCACCAGGTCACCACATTAGTAGCCTCAAAGGCTAGGAAAAACTAGCAATCAAATATTTACGCAACCTATGGCTCCCTGGTGGTTGTTCAGCCTTTTGGTGATACATGCTGTTTACTGGCTTGCGCTGATTGTCTGCATATTAGTCTAGTTGCTAGCTTATTCGGCTACGAATCATGAGGTCCGGGATTAGATTAGTGGAGGGGTCATAAAGTTATTGCAGAAACGTTCTCCACGTATCTGATACGAACCGAACCGCTAAGGGGTGGAGTGCCTTTTCAGCGTACGCTGAAATCTGGACCTCATCATTGCTTTTTATATGGCGGGAGAAGATGAGAATAGCGTCTCCTTCTTACTCCCTGTCCTCTTAACCAACTACTGACTTTTAATTTTTGAAAGTTTGTACCTTAGGCACAAGATGAATTAACTAGTTTTCTTTCTTTCTTTCTTCTGCGGAGCGGGTGAGCGTCAGAGTCCAGCTCTCATTACCGTACCTTCATTGTTATATTAGTTTTACAAAAGGAGTCTCGCTGCTTATCCTTTGTTGATGATGCGATTAAGCTTCCGGAAGACAATCGTATTATGTATTATACAAGTGTATTATGGGGCATGTCTCTCAAAAAGTTCAAAGTTTTCATAAAACGTAAACTTATTGAAAAATCGATGAACTTACCTACGATGTTAAGGATTATTTAAGTTTTTTTTTTTTATTCAGATACAAGTTAGCCCTTTACTGCATTCTCACCTGGTGGTAAGTGATGATGCAGTCTAAGATGATAGCGGGCTAACCTGGAAGGGGTATGGCAGTTTTTATTAAACCCATACCCCTTTGGTTTTTACACGGCATCGTACCGGAACGCTAAATCGCTTGGCGGCACGGCTTTGCTGGTAGGGTGGTAACTAGCCACGGCCGAAGCCTCCCACCAGACCAGACCAGAAATTTAGAAATTATAAAATTCCAAACCCCTGCCAGGAATCGAACCCGGGACCTCCCACTATTAAGACCACAGCGCTCACCACTGCGCCAGGGAGGTCGTCAAAAGTGATAAGAAACCATGGGAATGAGTTGCTCAATAGCTTTGTGATAGTTCTAATAGGTTTACTTAAGTGATTTTGTAAAGTGGTGATACTAAAAAGAATACCCGGATGAGTTTGTTGTGGGCTCTTCTCAGACTTGGGCGCGTTTGGAACCCTCATAGCTTTAGTTTTAAGTACCTAATTAATTATCACCTCTATATCATCTAACAAATTAAAAGTTTTGACCATCAGTAAGCGTAACATGTTACCTATTCTGAAGAAATAATTTGACTTTGACTTTGATCATGCTATTTATCATATTTGGCAGCCAGAGGACTTCCTCTTAGGGGCGACGATCGGGTGTGCTACTATGAAGGCCACATGCCACGCACTGGAAACGGATATACTTAGGATACATTTTATCCCGGGAATGTTATACAATTCCCATGGAATGTTTACAGAATCCATGCGGACGAAGCTGTAAACTAGTAAGATATATTTCTGCAAGATATTTCTTAATGAAATATTTCGCAATACGCACCCGGCTCCAGACGGCAATAGAGCAGCATCTTGAGACCGCTCGTCGGCCATATTTCACGGGGTCGCCGAAACACACGCCGGAATGGCCCATAAAGATGACACATTACGTTCAAATACACCAATAGTTTTAATGTATTACCCACTCCGTTCTATGTATGTGGGATATACTTTATTTGGAACGGAGCTTTATTGTTGCGGCTTTGTTCAAGTGGAATTTATTTGATGACTTTACAGACGTTACCTTATATTTAATTGCACGTTTGTCTTAATGGTAGGGATGGACCAATAAAAGCTACCACATTTTGGTTTTTCTATCTTTACCATTGAGTTATCGTATCGTATATGTAATTTATTGCAGATATTTTAATAAAATCCCATTAATTAAAAGAACACATCAATGATGACCGAATCAATTTTCCATAAACCGCCTTAACAACACTTTTCCTTAATTAAACAACAGATAGAAAATCAACCAACTCGATTAATACCCGCCAAAAACAACTTGCATCATAACGAATAAATAACGAGTAAGTTTCACACTTTATTTATTTGATCATTATATTAAAAAGAGTGTAGAACAGAGATTTTAATTGTCAGTAACAGATATAACAAAGCCATAAAATATATACACAAAGGAAAAGAGGTCACTTGGCTTCTTTTCCTATTCCTCATCCTTTGACTAAAGAGGCTTAATTCCGAGGCCTATAGTAATTTTCATTGTCAAAGACTCACTACTAAGGCCCAACGTCCATCAGAATGCAGTAGCGTCAAGATATCGCCGCGCGGCTTCGTTTTTATCAATTTACTACCATTAATTGCGAAAGTGTAATTGTTTGTTAGTTTATTGGTTTGCCCTTCAATCACGTCGCAACGGAGCAATAGATTGAGGTGATTTTTTGCACGGGTATAGTTTAAGACCTGGAGAGTGACATAAGCAGTGGCGTTCATAGGGTTTGAAGCCAGGGTAGGCATTAGTTAGGTAGGAACCTGTTTACTGGCAGGTCATAATGAAAAATATGCGTTGAGCTATTACAACTGGGGTGAGCAGTGCATTCATGCCTCTATGACCTGCACGCCACTGGACATAAGCTACTTTTTATTCCGGAAATCGTCTTAGTTCGCACGGTATTTTAAAAACCATCTACTAAAGATGTGAAATCGAAATCGTATGAAAAATTTTACCAATATCCGCTCTACTTTACATAAAAGTGAATCTCTTTGATAAAGATATAACCAAATTATTATACGTAGGTGTGAAACGGTTGTCTTTTTGGTATTAAAAATAGCGCCATTCGTTTCGGGGCTACAGTTTTTTCCTTTTTGTTTCATTTTTTCGTTTCTTTTTTATTCCAAAACAGGATGGGGTTATGCACAATTTAAGGGGTTAGACAGAGCGAGGGATATATTAATATAAAACATGGCTGTGGTCTTGATAATTTACATATTATCTTTATGCATCTTCTTTTAAAAGCTGATTGCAGATTAGGTACAGAGTACGGACGCAGAGCCGCAAGAGCCGCAAAGGTCTGAAGATGCGTACTTTATCAGCAACTATCGATAGCGTCAGATACGGTAATCATCATGTGATCATGTGGTCATCCGCATTTCTCCGGACTGCTAAGTGCCATAGCCCACGAGCGCAGCACGTCGCGTGCCGCATGTCGCGCGCGTTTTTACGAGATGCGACAAGATGTGGCAAAAACAGTCAATCTCAAAATGGAGATCGAAAAGATCATAGCACTAGTTCGCCGTTGCAAAAAACCAAAACATAGATACTGGGTACATTTGGTAGTTCTAATTAAGTATACTGATTTTGTAAAGTGGTGATAGTAAAAAAGAATAGCTGGCTGAGTTTGTTGTGGGCTCTTCTCAGACCTGGGCACGTTTGTAACCCTCGTTGCTTTAGTTTTAAGTTTACGTAATTAATTATCACCAACACATCATGTATTGCAAATTCAGCAAGTGACCATCAGAAAGTGTTTTATATAATATACGTACCCAATTTGGATAAATGATTTGACTTTTGACTTTTGATAGCACATAGAAACGATTTTAGTACAAAAATTAATTTACTGGTACTTTTTTATGTCTGGTATTCATTAATTGTGGAACAGACAAACAAACAAATAGAACGATAAGAAAGCGAGTTAAAAAACGTAAAAAGACACTGCATCTATGTAGGCTCTACAGTCTACACCCTTCCGAACCAGTGGTAGATGCATCCGACGATTCGAAAGTACTTGTGAAAGTTTACTTGAATAAAAAATATTTATTATTATTATTATTTCATATAAGTTGTGCTAGTGTGCGACCAGCTTTATCTTCACACATCTTGTATTTAATTGAGAGGCACGGGGAATGTGTTTTGGGTGCGCGCGTTCATTACGGATTGATTAATGGGGGCCCGCTAGGCTACTGACAATGTTCTTTTCTTTTGATTAATTCGAAAATGCGAGTAGGTTGGTGGGTAGATGTTTTGTTGGTCTTAGGGACAGGTGGTCAATTGGACATATTCTTGCCATTTCTAGGGTCCCAATTGCTAAGCCTGCAATATCCGTCCGTCCGTCTGTCAGCGCTGTTTCTCGTGAATGAAATGAGAGTAGAAATTTTCACCGAATGTGTATTTCTATTGCGGCTATAACAACAAATAAGTAGGTAATAATGCAAATTTCAAAATTACCACCATAAAATTTAAAATGAATTAATTATAAAGTGTTATTTCATGTAAGATGGTACGGAACCTTGTGTGCGCGAGACTGACTCGTACTTGGCCGGTTTTTAACACACATAAAACCTTTTCTAAACGAAAACATAGACATACCTCTTATGCACTTCAAATTCACGTTCTATTAATTAATTAATTTATATTCCACGCCAAATGTCTCATCTTCTTGCTACAGATCATGATCAACCCATCACCGGTTCACTACTGAGCATGGGTCTACTCTTAGAACGAGAAGGATTTAGGCCCTAGTCTGCCACGCTGGCTCTGGTCGAATTAGCAGACTTTACATATCTTTAAGAACATTATGGGGAACTTTCAGGCATGCAGGTTTCCTCACGATATTTTCGTTCACCGTTCAAGCAAGTAATATTTAATTTACTGACGTCGACTAAATACGTGAGTAGGTACAGCCGTTGACATATATTATATTAAGTATATAATACTAGATGATGCCCATGACTTCGTCAGCGTGGATTTCGGTTTTTGAAAATCCCGTGGGAACTCTTTGATTTTCAGGGATAAAGAGTAGCATATGTCCTTCCCCGGGATGCAAGCTATCTCTTTACCAAATGTCCCCAAAATCGGTAGAACGGATGGGCCGTGAAAAGCTAGCAGACAGACAGACAGACACACTTTCGCATTTATAATAAGTATTAGTATGGATTTAATTGCTTAAAACACACATAAGAATATAGTTAAAAGTGTGTGCCCGGGATCGAACCTCCGACCTCCCGAATAGGAGGCGGACGTCTTAACAACAAGGCCATCACGGCTTGCTACAGATGCAGTGCGAAATACAAATTGACCATTATTATTATGATAGTGTTATCTCCATTAAGTTATTAGGTGTTATTTAATAGACAATATGAATGAATCGGTGTACTCGCAATCAAAGGGCGGCCATCACACTCGAGTCAATGGAACGGAAGCTAGAGGCAGGTCGCGACACTAAACACTAGCGCAAACTTCCCACTCAGTACGTTCCCACCACGCACGAAACGATTTGAATTAATTAATTAATTAATGACTTATTTATTCAATAAAATGCAGGTACAATAGGTTGAAAATGAAACAATGTCTGATAAGCCTTATACATTTTACCATTGTAACTGGTGTTTGATTAAAAACATTAAAATAGGTAAAGATTAAAATATAAGTTACATATATTATACAAATATACAATTAAATCATTCCTCATACGCATGGCTAAGGTTTGGGAAGGTACTCTTCCGCAATCAGTGTTTCTTACCCCTTATAATCCGGGTATTTTTAAAACAAGAGTGAATAGGCATCTTCCGGGTAGCGCGTCCCATCTTAGGCCACATCATCACTTCTCATCACGTGTGAATGTGGTCAAGCATATGCCTATTCTTCTTCTCTTATACATAAATAAAAACTAGCTTATGCTCGCGACTTCGCGGTCACGTTCCTCCGCCTTCCTCATCCACCCACTTTCCGCTAACTTCTTAAGATCGTCAGGCCAGTGGGTCGGAGGTTATTCTCTAGCTGGTACCTACCCGGTTACACGTCTGCACACTAGCACACGTCTGCCCTAGCGCCCATCGGTTCTGCGAAAGACATGCCTGCCCACAATCACTTCAGCTTGCCGTTCTTGCGAAGTCCTATATTCAGCAGTGGACGCAAACAGGCTGATTGATTGATTAATAAGAATAAAAATACCTCATGTATTACTAATCAAGTAATCAGCAATGTGCGTTTGACTTTACTATAAAATAGGACACATTATACATTCAATATTAAATCAATTAATATGGTACTTTACGATATTGATATAAAGTCCAAATTAGTGTGATATTGCATATCCTGATATTTTAGTGCAAGCCTATTTGTGCGAAGCAGGAATATTTTATTACAGGGGTGTAAGGTTAATAATCCTTTGTTTTGGATGCTGGATAAATTAGTGCGGCGGTGTTTTTGAGTTGCTGACAATGTGTAAATTAAGTAGCATGATTTATGACACAATATGTGAAATATACTATGTTGTTTTGATGGTAGCAGATTGCTAGCAAATTGTGCACTATAAAGTATAGATAAGTAGGTGGGTACCTACTTGCGATATACCTACCTAACACTATATCTATTATCTACTTACAGGTTAGTTATGTATTACATGTCTATACCAGAGATAATTCATTAACAAGTCTAGACCTACCTATCTTTTGTCATAGAAAAATACCGATGCCTACAGAACCTTAATTCACCGTTAAAATAGTTTTTTTTAATTTTCCATACGTCCCACCCCAATTTAGTCTGATATAAATTAAACTTTAAATTGAATGACATATTGGAATTTCATGAAGTCATTCAAACATCGATATCCCGATTCGATACGGACTAATAAAATTGAAATCAATTTGTTGGTTCCGTAAAAACGTCCTTTAGCCATTTGTAGAGGCTACTCGTATTTGGGTATTTTTAGGATAAGTCCATCTAATCCAGTGGTAACTTCTATATATAAAGTGATAGAGCGGTGATGTTTATTTTTTATTGCCAGACTAGCTTATGCTCGCGACTTCGTCCGCGTGGACTACATAAATTTCAACCCCCTATTTTACACCCAGGGTTGAATTTTCAAAAATCCTTTCTTAACGGATGCCTATGTCATAATAGCTATCTGCATGCCAAATTTCGGCCCAATCCGTCCAGTATAGTACGCGACAGGTTGAGATGCCAATCCGGGTATGAGGCGAGGGGACGCCCCGCACACCCGCACGTCACCTGTGCATGCCCGCAACAGGTTCTGCCGGAGGCTGTGCGTGTGTGCGGGGCGTTCCCTCCCAGATGCCATTTCGATCTGTCGAGTACTTATACAAGAAATAACACTTTTTTCGTGGCACCCATTTTTCATTTTTTATTATTTGTTGTTATAGCGGCAATAGAAATACACATTCCGTGAAAATTTCAACTCTACGGTTCACGAGATAAAGCCAGCTGATGGACAGACAGACGGTTGGACGGACCGACTGACGGACGTATGGACGGAGTATACACAAAGACACCCTTTATTATAAAAGAAGACTAGCTGCCCTGGCGAACTTCGTTCCGCCTAACAGTCGATTAATTTTTTTAAAAAATTTCCCGCCGTAAGAACCATTCTCGTACTTCAAGGAATATTATAAAATAAGAATTAGCGAAATCGGTTCAGCGGTTCTCGAGATTTGCGACCAGCAACACATTTAGTGATTCATTTTTATATTATAAGATTCACCCTCTTATTGGAGCTTGTTATCCTAGTAAAGCTAAATAAATGGTGTCTGTACTACAACTGAAGATATTTTTGATTCGACCCAGGCCCCATGCTGTCTCGAGCATCAAACGCTGCAGGATCCACACACCCACATTAATTAATACTTTCAACACAAAATGACAAGGTACTAAAATCTACAAATTAAACATGTTGATCGTGTTACATTCCAGCCCTTTATAAATGATTCTATCTAATAAGCTCTAACCTGAACTTTCTGATATAATTTTTATTTTTTTTATTTTTTATTTATGATTATTATTTTACAAGCTGTGATAGCCTAGTGGTAAGAATCCGCCTTCTAATCGAAGGTCGGGGGTTCGATGCCGGGCACGCATCTCTAACTTTTCGGAGTTATGTGCGTTTTAATTAATTTAATATCATTCGCTTTAACGGTGAAGGAAAACATCGTGAGGAAACCTGCATGCCTGAGAGTTCTCCATAATGTTCTCAAAGGTGTGGGAAGTCTACCAATCCGCACATGGGCAGCGTGGTAGACTATGGCCAAAAACCCTTCTCACTCTGAGAGGAGACCCGTGCTCTGTAGTGAGCCGGTGATGGATTGATCATGATGATGATGATTATTATTTTTATTTCATTTACCGTGCAAAATGTCGAAAAAATACGACGTAGTAAGGAACCCGCGGTGCGCGAGTCTGAGTCGCAATTGGCCGGTTTTTGTTAGTTTAGATTCAAGAGTTATAAGAATCTCACCATGATTTTTGTATGTGGTTTTTGCCACTGTGCTACCAAGTAAATCGATTTGTCAATTTTGACTAAATATTACCAAAGCGAGATTCACTTAAATAATTGAAAAAAAGTTCCGTGATTTCTGGATTTGTAGCAAATCTATTTTATTTTACATTTGTACAATCAATCGTTTTCCAATTTAAACGTTTGGAATGTGCGTGTCCAATCGGTCAGGGTATCGACATCCATTGAGTTAAAAAAGTCTGTCAAGAGCGAATCGAGCTAGCGTGATGTAGGTTCCGTAAATAAAGTTCTTAGACTAGCATATTCTTATTATCATCATCATGATCAACCCCTAGCCAGCTCGCTACGGTGCACGGGTCTACTCTCATAATGAGAAGTGTTTGGCCATAGTCCACCGCGCTGGCCAAGTGCGAATTGGCAATTCACACACCTTTATGAACATTACGGAGAACTCTCAGGCATGGTTTCCTCAGGATGTTTCTTTCTTTCTTTCCTTTCCTAACTTCGTCGTTAAAATAATTTGCAATTTTGTTGTGTTTGACAAAGCAAGTAGGTAAATAGGTACCTACAGGTAAAAAAGAGTGGCCTAAAATATAGATGTTTCAAGGGTCATAACTTATTAATTTTTATTTTTAACAATTTTATTACTTAAATAGGTATCTTTGTTATTGTAGGGCATAAAAAATGAAGAGATAAATCGATACTTAAGCAATTGAATTAGTTTTAGATCTAGAACAATAGAATAATCGGCGAAATACATTACGTTTGTATGGAGAAGCGGGCTATAAAAATGATCCTTCGAAGCGGAATCCTAAAAAGTGTAAAAAAAATTGTAAGAAATCAAACGGAAACACAGTAGTAGATAAAAATAGCTCCCGAAATTGAATAATTCGAAATTACTAAAAGTTTGAATTGATAGACGAGCTACCGAAAAAAGTTTTGACGATTCACTGCCTTACATTAGTTTGTTCGGATTGCTGGCTGTGAAAAATTGAACGGATGGTGTTGAAATGAATAATGTCATTAGGGATGCGCTAAGAAGCCCGCTGAGTTTTGTCAGAGCTCCTTCAAAAAATACCTACGAACTTTCTTATAATTGTGTACCTACTACCTAGTGTGTATTTTTTTAAATAATACTTACTAGCTAGTAGCTAAGTATAATAGCTGTCTGCATGCCAAATATTAGCCCGATCCATCCAGTAGTTTGAGCTGTACGTTGATAGATGTGTCAGTCAGTCAGCTTTTCCTTTTCGATAGGAATAAGGATTAACTCTCTAGTCTCTACAACAAAGATTGCATCTTACAAACAAAGAAGACCATGAAATCTAATAATTTTTACCTCGTAATTTCGTAATACCTAAGTAATTAAAATAAAAACACCTTTTTCACCCAAAGGTATTTAATTTCTTTTTGGAAAAGTTGAGTTCAGTTTTTTTACTATTTCGATATCGACAAATCGACGCATCAAGCATAATCAGGTGGAACGATGAGGAATGACATTTAGAAACGGTAGCTGGCTGCCCGGCAGGGGGCTGTGCTGGTCGGCCATCTTTATTTTTATTTTTAGCCCTTGTTTTGTTTATCCAGCGTCGCGGCTCACTGGTCGACGCAATCAATAAAATGTAGTAGGTAGGTACCAGTATGGTTAGTATAGAACACATTGGCTGCGATACGATGCGATCCATCGAGGCATTTTCGGAGTTACGTGTAGACCCATCCATGAACGTGTGAAGGCATTGTGAATCAATTAAGTAAATATCACTTGCTTTAACAGGGAAGGAAAATATCGTGAGGATAACCTGCATGCCTGAGAGTGAGAAAGTCTGTAAAGTCTGCCAATTCGCACTAGACCAGTGTGGCGGACTATGGTCTAAGCCCTTCTCATTATAAGAGGAGACTCGTGTTCAGTAGTAGGCCGGTGATGGGTTGATCAACAAGTTTAATCAGGTGATCATTTGAGGAGAATATTATGCATCAATCATTACTACAATCTCAATAGTAATTATTGTCTAAATTTATGGTATCCTTGCTACAACAATGCATTTCAAATGATTTCAACCAATAGTGATAATGTGGGCCAATAAGATTGTCATACTGTACCTAATTGTCAAACACCGGCGATCCGCGGTAGCCTCCAAGATACAAGTAAAATTATGGTATTAGAAACAGTAGCCATCCTCTACAGGTCCATGTTTGGGTCAGTTTTCATTGGGAAAAATTCGGTATTTAGGAGTTATAGCGTCTATGATGTGACATTTCTTAGCGCAGCGCAAAAGCTGCTCTACCGACACCCTACGACATGGTTATTGATATTGATATGGGTCGTCAGCTAGCTGGAGTAGCTAGTAGTAAGTATAGACACATAGATCATACGGTGGACATATAGTTAGGTAAGTAGCTGACCGAAATGAATTGAAAATTATATCGTTTCGCCTTGCATCGTTTTGCTACCAGTGGAGGTTCAGTATAAGCGAGAAGCTGTACAGCGTAAACCACGTCGGAATTAAATACGGCTACCTTTGTTGTAGGACGACTAAAGTTTCGCTCCGGTCGCTGGTCGGCGGTTTAATTATTTATTTGTAGTGAGCTAAAGCTCTAAGTTCTAACGTTGGCGTTACTTTGCGGAAGGCATTGCAATGCACTTCAAAAAGTACAACTTTGCAATTGTGAACTGTGGAGTCTACTGTCTACATCTCCTGAGGATGCTCCGTTGTCGAAGTGAACCGTAGGTGTCCTAGAAGATTTGTGTGGTGTTGTTTGGTGGTGCTGTGTATTGGTTGCTTTTCCTGCTTCTTTAGTTTGGGGGGGCGAGATGTGCATATTGTATGCTGCTCATTGTACCTACAAATTTGTCTGTTGTGGTGGATTATGCCGCCTTGGATAGTTTCGCTGCCATTGAAGGTTCAGCACAACGAGAAACTGTACTGCGTAAACCATGTCGGATAGAAGCAGGCGTCACTTTGCGGAACAATGCACTGCAATGCAACTTTGCAATTGGGGATGGTAGAGTCAATATCTCTTGAGAATGCTCCAGTGCCAGTGCAAAACGTACTTAGTTTCTTGTTGGTTCTTCTCGGTAGGAAAGGCATTCCGATGGTAGATGCATATGACGATTCAAAAGTTTAATTGAATGAAAATGTTTTTATTTATTATTTATTTATTTATGTAGGTTCCTAGAAGAGTTATGTGTTGGTGATGTGTATTGCTTGCTTCTCCTTTTGCAAGAACATATGCAGGAAAGGGATAAGCAAGCAATACGCACTACCAACCACCATGCAACGCCACGTTAAACTCTGTTAAACACCCTCTACGGACGTTACTCTGACACCAGAGTATCCTCAGGTGTTGACTTAAGCAATGCACATTTTGCACAATCGCAAAAGATATGTACTTAAGTAGGTACTTGTTAAGTAAATTCTGCATTGCATTTCAGGATTTTCAGGTGGCGTCAAGGATAGAATTTGGCGTAGATCACTACAAATTTATTAATGCAATTATTTAACAGGGAGAGGAGAGCACACGTGATGTAGGTATTTGCTCTTTAAGTATTACATTAATAATAACCTCAAAAATGCAATTTAAAAATGAGCAACGCAAATCAACTCAAGCCAATTTCGAGGGAGCTTAAAAAGCCCAATAAGAAAATTATAACAAACACGGCCCGCCGGTGGCAATTTCACACTTTATTAATGCAAGTATTGGGGCTAATTCCATCGGTTGACACGTGCCGAATTTGCTTTTCCCATAAACCGAGCACCCTCTATACAAGTCTCCCATCACGCAATTTTAATCTTTAACGCTTTGTGATACAAACTATTTTGATTTGCGATACTATTCGATGCAAAAATCGTGAAGGACAACACAAATATTGTGTCCTACAAATAAACAAGTTAAAGTTCAATTTACGGTACGCGAAAAGTACAGTCGCGAACGAAATATAAGTTTATCATTTCCCGCCAAATTTTGACGGATAAAGCTGCAGCAGCGATTTCATAGATAAAATTGCACATTGGAGCATAGATCACAGAGTAATGTGGTCACGCTCTATGGTCTAAGTGTCAGTTATCGTCTCCACGGGGCCGGCTTAGGCCCTGTATAATACATTTTTATGATCGTACGCTCCCCTTGTTGTAATAACAACATGAAGTGAGGTTTACTCGGATTGAATACGGTATTATAATGAAATGATTCATATTTAAGTGAGTCCTCCCCCTCGTCTGCGCTATTGGATGGTGTCAGGGTTTGAATGCAATGTTTCTTATTAAACTGATATAAGGACTTTTTATTCTTAAAGACGTTTTTATTTGGCACCTTTATCGCGCGAATAAAAAATGATTTTAATGAAAACATTATTTTATAATTTTTGACAGATTTTTAGTGGAATATTATTATTTAGCCTATAAAGCTAACCTATAAACCTATAAATGTTCTATATTTATATAATGATAAGCCTGATGCTTACTATTTAATTACTTCACCTTTAACATCCAGTTCCCAGAACCATCATCACCTCAGAAATCTCATCTGGACGGCAACCCCAACCCTTTAATTTTATTGCATGTATGATGTATGTATTTTTATTTTTAAAACCGATAGATGCTTACTCTCCATCCATTACTACCAATATTATAAATGCAAAAGTGTGTCTGTCTGTCTGATGCGGCTGTGTGAAATTTCACGACCCATCCGTATCGTCTGGATTTAGACTAAATTTCGTGCAGAGAGAATTTATAACCCTGGGATGGCATAGACTTCTATTTATCCCGGAAAACCCATCTGGTATACCGATTTGCATCCCAGAGACAATTGGTTACGTTTTACTTCGAACGATTGAAGAGTTCCCACAGGTTTTTAAAAACCTAAATCCACGTGGATGAAAGCGGGCATCATCTAGTAGACAACATTCAGTTTTTAACTGAATTTACTTATCTTCCGTGAAAATCTTTGTTTGTTTGATTTGTAAGTAACTTGCCTTTAATTAATCAGATAAATTTAAATACCACCCCCTTACCATCTCATTCCCAGAGTCAACCTAATCCGGGATGAACCGATGCCAATCATAACGCGATAACAGCATCTAATAGTGGATTTATCTCCTTAATGTGTATGTAATGGCATGGCACGTGGCGGACGCGTGCCGGCGTGCTGTCAGATTGTTTGTGCCCGGGGAATTACCGGGATTAGCACTTTACGGTGTAGATGGTGTGGTCTTGTATATAGGACACATTAGTCACTAACTGGATGGATGTTTGACTTGATGGTCTGAATTAGACTTTTCTGATGTGCCTCGGAAAGCATACTAATCCAAACTTCTTCTTCTCTCTGAACTGATTTCCGCACTTAAACGTTTCCGTCTGTTGCAAAGAGACAAGAGTAAGAGTTGTAGCGATATAGCGTTCCGGTACGATGCCGTGTAGAAACCAAAGGGGTATGGGTTTAATAAAAACTGCCATACGCCTTCCAGGTTAGTCCGTTACCATCTTTGACTGCATCATCACTTACCACCAGGTGAGATTGCAGTCAAGGGCTATCTTATGTCTGAATTAAAAAAAAATATGTAGTCTGGTGTGTTACTAATCCTTATAGTTCCAGTTATTATCATACCTAACAAGAATTTCCAATCTTAGTGGGACTTTTTTAGCAAGAAGTGATGTGCATTATTGAATAAAATGCCAAGTTTGTACACCCGGTTTAATCACTTGCTTTAACGGTGATGGAAAACATTGTGAGGAATCTTGTATGCTCAAGATTTCTCCACAATGTTCTTAAAGGTGCGTGTAGACTGCCAATCTGTAATTATCCAGCGTGGCCAACCCCTTCTGATTCTGATAGGAAACCAGTTCTCAGTAATGAGCCAGCGATGGATTGATGATGATGATGACAATATAACTGTTTTCTAAATCGGCCGCGCGGATACAGGCTTCTATAGGTAGATCCCATTACTCAAAAAATCTTTTCATAATGTAGCTACATGCAAAATCTCAAATATCTAGACACAGTGGTTTTTTATGTAAGTACGTTTATAATATGTCAGTCAGTCAGTATCTTCTTTGATAAAATATTCAAGTAGATATATCAAGGCACGTGACACGCGCGTGTCGGCCCGCAGTCAGATTGTTTGTGCGGGGAATTACCGGGATTAGCACTTTAGCTCGCGCCTGTGCCGTTGTTGTTATTCGGTTTTAATTACTGATTGATCCCGAAGATATGGCCGCTCGTAAATTAGACAAAGGGATTTGCGGATATGAATAGATCTGATACGATTGTATCTATGTTGTTTTGGTTGATAGCAGTGGCGTGCAGCTCATAGAAGCATAAACGCACTGCTTACCCTCATTGTAAGAATTCAATGCTTACTTTTTCATTATAACCTGCCGTAAAATAAGTTCATACCTAAATGCATACCCTGGCTTGAACTCCTGTGCACGCCACTGGTTGATAGGTAAGGGAAATGTCCCAATACTCGTCGGTTTCTCAATTTAGCTGACTTTGCAGCTTTGCCACGTTGCTGTTAGTGAATTTAGAACAAAACAAATTACATGACAAGAAAGCAGATATTATAATGTATTTATTAAATATAATTTTGGAATTAATAAATTTCATTAATGTTATTAAATAATTAAAAAATACAAAAATGAGTGATTTGTACCAGTATCCGTCAGATTTGTCCTAATTATCGTCAATGTGTCCCAGAACTCGTCAATTTTTAACAATAATTTAAACTCTATTGCCGTAGACATAAGGATTATTTTAATTTCATTTTCAAGTTGTGTTTTTTTTTTACATCGCCACTCGAGCTGAGAAAATGTGCAAAATATAAATTTAACTAGTCGTTTTAAATGAAAAACTATTGGATTCTGGGCTTTCAAGCCATGGCGGGAAATCCGCGCCTCGTCCTTGGCCGTTTACGTTGTCTATGATATATCATCATCATCAACCGATAGACGTCCACTGCTGGACATAAGTCTCAATCTCTAATTTTAATTTAATTTAAATTTTATTATTGTGTATTTTGTAACTTTATTATTTTCAGTTTATTATTATTATTTTTAACAATTGTACATTTGTATTTGTATTTACTTTTATGTATGTTCAAATGGGTTCAAGTTGCCTAAATAAATGACTATTTTATTATTATATTATTATTTATATATTATTATAAGTCTTTTGTAGGGACTTCCACACACCACGGTCTTGCGCCACTTGAATCCAGCGGCTCTTTGCGACTCGTTTGATATCGTCCGTCCACGTAGTGGGGGGTCCACCTACGAGTATTAGGTAGCATTACCTACTATATTGTTCAAGTTGTTTTTAGATATTGTTCAAATAGGGATGATGACTACTAGTCAAATAGGCATCTTTTTAAAATTGTTTTTCTGTTGCTTGTTATATTTTAATATTTATATTTATGAACCCCAAATTTTCTCGCTCTCTCATTTGAAACTCCACTCAATTCGATAGCAAAAAATACCGAAAGGGCTTCAGGACCTGGATCACTTCCACACGCTGCGGCAGGTTATACAGAAGACTGAAGAATATAATCGGCCACTTTGTTTAATGTTTTTGTGAAAAAGCCTTAGATTCCTTGGAAACATAGGCTGTATTGAGATCGCCATAGAGGTGCCGAATCGACTTCTGGCATATTCAAGTGCTGAAGTGCTTGTACGAAAACCGCCACGATGTCAGTCCGCATTGAGGACCAGGCAAGGAGTCGTAACCCCCCCGAAGCCCTTTACCGCTGCTTTAGAAGACTGTTTTAAGTTTCAGGATTGGAACGGTCTTGGCATTAACACTAATGGCGTGTACATCACTCACCTTTGATTTGCCGATGACAATGTATAGTCGTTATTGCAGAGACTCTGGAAGACCTTAATGCAATGCTCAATGACAGCAGAGCTTCAGAACAGGTGGGCCTAGAGATGGACATGAGTAAGACAAAAATCATGACTAAGGCTCATGTCCTGCCTCACCCAGTAATCATTAAGAGCTCTGCACTCGACATTGTAGATGAGTACTGAGTAGGTATGTATACCTGTTGACATTTATGGTTCTGAGACATGATTGCTAACTATGAACTTCATAAAAAAGCTCAGAGTCTCTCCATCGCCCAGACCCAATTGCAAAGATCGTACAATTTGGTCGAGATATCGACAAATAAAATTAATAAACTAATCGTGGAATGTAGCCGTTATCTACATAATAATATGTCGTTAAACCACGAAATAAGCTTGAAATCATTAAATCACTTGCTTTAACGATGAAAGTCGTGGTCAAAGGCCGGTCAGGCTTCACAGACTGTGGCGAAATCCGGGTTAACTCGCAACAAGGTGATGCTGTGTGTGTGGTGGGATTGGAAGGGCATTATTTATTATGAGCTGTTATCACCAGGCAGGACCATCGATTTTGAACTCTACTGCGAACAACTGATAAGATTAAAGCAAGAAGTTGGGAGAAAGCGGCTGGAATTAATCAACTGTTAAGGGGTGTGGTTTTTTATCATGATAACGCTAGACCTCACACATCTTTAGCCACTCAGCAAAAGTTAAGAAAGTTTGGCTGGGAGGTGTTAATGCATCCGCCGTATAGTCCTGACCTTGCACCTTCAGATTTCCAGCTGTTTCGGTTTCTTCAGAATTCTTTAGGCAGTGTCAGGTTACAACATCACTAGAGGACTGCCAAAACCACTTGTCGCGGTATTTTGATCAGAAGTCCCAAAATTTCTATAGCAATGGGATCATGTCCCTACCTACAAGATGGCAAAAAGTTATCGAACAAAATGGTACCTACATACTTTAGTTAAATGTAAATAAACTATACTATTTTTTTTTTAATTTTCTTAAAAATGCGAAGAAACTTTTTCCCCAAAAATATTAAGATTATTGTAAAGTTATGTTAAAAATACTGATGCCCATTAAAAATGAAATAATTTCGTTTCTTTATAACATATATCTGATTTTAATTTTTGTTGTTCAAGTACACGATATCATAGATTAATTATTGGTCTCGATGCACGATATAACCGAAATTATACACACGTTTCAATCTCTAATATTATGTCACCGTTTTTGACATATAGCGGTGAATTCAATCGCCACTTTAAAACTCCCTATTTCATATGAGAGCCCCGCTGAAATAAAGCTTTTATATTTTTGTATGTATTTTTGTAATATTCGGCTGAAGGCCGTCAGTTTTCATATTATGTTTAAATTTGAAGTAATTGCGGTCAGTAATTCAGAAGTTATAAGGCTCTGACGGACAGACGGACAAGTGCAATTTCACTCAAGTAGACTCTGAGACCTCACTTCGCTCGGTCAAATATATACGGGAACAGATAAACATTACACAGCATGCTAAAATTATAAAACTTTAACTTCGTCGTAGTCAGGTTAAAAAATAAAAACATTGCATCTTCAATTTAAAGGTCAATTTAAGTACAGATTAACTGTCCAAAACAGTCACTGTCTGTGTACCGCAACTGAAACTCTTATCACGTTGTAATAAGGTTTAAAATTGAACAGTGTCGGTATTACGTTCATTTTTCTAGTGTGTCCCAGTAACCGTCAAAATAGTATGAATTTTGACGAGTATTGGGTCAAGTAGGGATTTCAAAGTACCAATAGATGTCACATGCGTTAAATCATAAATAATAATAAAATAAACACAGTTTTATAGATTATTTCGTTAGAAAATTAACTTGACTGTTGTATAAAATAATCAGATTTACCAGAGTGGCCAATAGATGTTTCAAAACTTTCTTCGAATACTAGCATGTAGGACTACGATTGAGTGACAAAACCGGGCTAAAAACACAAATTTTGAAAATGCTAACTTTGAATGCGTTTTTCTCCAACGCTATTATAGTTTGGATTAAATGTTGTTATACTAATTTATGGAAAATACTATCACAAATATGTTGCCATAAAAAGTTTTCATTTAGTTTTAGCTAGGAATTAATAGCTGACCATTTTTTACAATCTGACGGGTATCGGTACACTGACGACTATACCAGCGTTTCCCTTACATTTAACTATCTAGCTCTACTAGATAGGTGTTTGTCTTGCAAAAGCTATAAAATCATCATTATCATCATCATCAACCAATAGACGTCCACTGCTGGACATAGGTCTCTTGTAGGGACTTCCACACGCCACGGTCTTACGCCGCCTGGATCCAGCGGCTCCCTGCGACTCGTCTGATGTCGTCCGTCCACCTAGTGGGGGGGTCTTCCAACGCTGCGTCTTCCGGTGCGAGGTCGCCATTCTAACACCTTGGGACCCCAACGTCTATAAAATGCTATAAAAGGGTTTAACATAAAGATGCTTTAGATGCAAAGAGATATCTAAGTATACCTAAGTCTCTATTCTCTTCTAAATCTTTTCTGTCAATAGATAGGTACTAGATAGCAAGTATTCCATCTTCTAGGGAGGAACATACCTACTGTAGGTACCTAGCTATATCGAACGTAGGTTTTTTAAAAATCTCTTGAAAATTCTTTGATATCGCAACACTTTCGCAATTATACTTGAATAATACTATTATCTATTTGTAGGAATATATTAATTTGCTATTAGGTAAAAAGAGCTTTGTAAAAGCTTACTTGGATAAAAGGTTTCTATTAGGTAAATTCTATCTAGTGTCTACTGGTACCTACTAATTAGTAATTTAAAAATATTCCCAGTTGCAAAAAATCAAATATCACAAAAGCCAAGCCTTCGATAATTTGAATTCGGAACATGGATTCCGGGCATCAGGGTACGGCAAGCAAAGGCGGGGAAAAATAATTTATTGGGCTAAAAAGCGCGCGAAAATGATAAAATATGGCCTTCCCTTCCAATTCGCGCCTCGTTCGCTTGACGTCATTAGCTGGCGAAGAATTCCTCATTCTTATTTAATACTAGATGATACAATAGGTAACATTTTGAAAACATCTTACCCTTTCAATTTTACCTCCAGGTGAAATCACAGTCAAGGAGAAAATTTTATCAAACACGAAATAGGTAGGTACTATAAAATACTGATATAATACAATTTATAATAGGTGTCTTTTAATTTCTCCGCCACGCCACCGCGCAGCCTCTCCCTGCCTGTTTTTATTTATTTTTCATCGCCCCGGGCTTACCCCGATATTGTATCGCCCGTTTTGTGAATTTTTATTATGATACACGTAATATATTTCCTTAAACCGATGTATTTACTCGTAGGGAGGTAGCTGATGTACGATTTTGAAATACCTTATATTTAGTTACCTTCGTTGTTAAAAAAGGTATATGCGATTTTGAGATACCTAAGTATACAAAACCTAAAATCTCGTTGCTTTTGAAACGCTTTTCTGTTAATCTATCTACACAACTGCTTCTATCACCATGGCCACATTACCAAAGGTTATAAGCTGGAAGAGAATAGATACTTACTTCTAGAAATTTAAGTTCGCATCTTTTCGCTAGTATAAGTAATATGACTGCAGCTGTCTGCACGGATGCTCTATTACGAATATGTCGAGTGTCTTTACTCTTTACATAATAACTTTCAAAGTAGGACATTGCCACTGGAAAGCACCGTACCTACATTGTCCGCCCTCCCGGACATGTACCTACCCAGTTGTAGCCTTTGTACAGAATTCCGTTAGCATACGAGACATAAAACAAAATTGAACAGCCAGGTTTCGCTGAGCCGCGTACGCACGCCCAATGTTTACGGTTTTCCACTTACGTTTAGTTTGGTTAGCTATATTGGAGCGCGCTATGCAGGACGCAGTCAAGAATAGAATCATCATGATCAACCCATCGCCGGGTCTCCCCTCAGAGTGAGAAGGGTTTTGGGCATAGTCTGCCACGCTGGCCATGTGCGGATTGGTAGACTTCACACACTTTTGAGAACATTATGGAGAACTCTCAGGCATGCAGGTTTCGTCACGATGTTTTCCTTCACCATTAAAGCAATTGATTTAATTAATTAAAACGCACATAAATCCGAAAAGCTAGAGGTGCGTGCTCGGGATCGAACCCCTGACCTCCGATTAGAAGGTGGACGTCCTAACCACTAGGCTGTCACAGCTTAAGAATGAATACAATTATTTAAATCTAGTTTATGCCCACCAACGTGGATTCAGGTTTTTAAAAATCCCGTGGGAGTTTTTTAATTTTCCGGGATAAAGAGTAGCCCATGTCACTCTCCCGGTCTATATTCATGCAAATAATAATATTGATCCGTTCCTCCATTACGGCGTGATTAAAGTACAAATCAACAAACCTACAAATAGACTTTCGCGTTTATACCATGAGTAGTTGATTGGGAATAAGAATGGACCCTAAGGTAGGTCGCAAGTCGCAACGTGTTTTGACACATTGGACCACTTGCGACGAGGAGAGGTCATAGCAGAAATGACTGATGCCAGTAAGCAGCGCAAGTGTGCCTCTCTCATCGAGAGTTACAGTACGCGGCGGAAAGTAATGTACATCGGCCATTAGAATGACATTTCGGCTTTGTAGAGCGTTGTCTCTGTTACTCATACCTATATGACGTTTTATCGGTCTCAACGACAGAGACAATGCTCTACAAATCTGCTATTTCCTTCTAAAAGTCGCCGTACATTACTTTCTGCCGCGTACTGTATATTTTTGTTCTGTTTGCCGTGCATAGAGACCCTGAAAGCATGGAATCTTTGTGCTAAAAGTTTTCAAGATATTTTACTGCGGCTAATTGGCTCATCTGGTGATAGAAGGGATGCCTAATTTGCAGCGCAAAAAGATTTTATCCATAACACATTTTATGTCAAAAACAGTCACTTAATAAATCTTGGTTCTTTATTACAAATGCAATCCTTACCTAACAGTTTCGTTTAGTCATCGGCTATCAAAACAGTGTCCAATCCTTCTCAATTCGTTTGTTCCTATTGCTTTCACACCTTTTTTATGTTGTAACTTATGTTTACATTATCAGTGCCCTTATTATAAATGCGAAAGTGTGTTTGTTTGTTTGTTGGTTTGTCCTTCAATCACGTCGCAACGGTGCAACAGATCGACGTGATTTTTTGCATGAGTATAGATAAAGACCTGGAGAGTGATATAGGCTACTTTTTATCCCGGAAAATCAAAGAGTTCCCACGGAATTTTTAAAAACCTAAATCCACGCGGGCGAAGCCGTGGTCATCAGCTAGTAATATATCAATATACTTTTATACTTTATGTAATAAGTAGATACATCTATACATAGCTTGAAAAGCACAGTTCATTTTTTGAAATCAAAATCAGGACATTTTTAGGTTGTGGTGGTAATGGTTTATCCTGTGCATTGTCTTCAATCAATACCTAACAGGTTATAAAACTGTTTTATAGGATGACTAGCTTACGCCCGCGACTTCGTCCGCGTGGACTACACAAATTTCAAACCCCTATTTCACCCCCTTTGGGGTTGAATTTTCAAGAATCCTTTCTTAGCGGACGCCTACGTCATAATAGCTAAGTATCTGCACGCCAAATTTCAGCCCGATCCGTCCAGTAGTTTGAACTGTGCGTTGATAGATCAGTCAGTCAGTCTTTTAAATATTTAGATATGATTGAGTCTACAACAAGTAAAATTTATCACAAAAAACGATTTCAAAATTTATAACCCTTGACTTGCCGTAGTGGTGGTGGTGGTATCAGAACGACGCGACCCCTCTGACAATGAAAGCAGCGCGCAAGTATTTTGGCAGATGTGACAATTACAACAAAAGTCGGTTTCGATTGCGGCTGAATGCGGAGAGATAATGTTTATAAATGATTCAACAATTCTTTCAACCCGTCACTGCTTTAACTCAACAGTTTGCTCTTTTTAGAGTTCCGTGCCTCAAAAGGAAAAAAGGAACTCTTATAGGATCACTTTGTTATCTGTCTTTCTGTCTGTCTGTCCGTCTGTCCGTTGTGTCTGTCAAGAAAACCTATAGGGTACTTGATACTTCGCGTTGACCTAGAATCATAAAATTTCGTAGATAGGTAGGTCTTATAGCATAAGTAAAGGAATAAATCCGAAAACGATGATTTTGTGGTTACATCATTCTAAAAAATGTGTTCATGAACAAATAATCAATATTTTCAATTTTCAAAGTAAGATAGCAATGCCAAGTAGGGTATTACATGACAGGGCTGTACATTCTAAGACAGATTTTTATTTATTTTAATGCATAATAGTTTTTGATTTATTGTGCAAAATGTCTAAAAAATACCTGAGTACGGAACCCTAAAAACATGTTTAGTATTATAATAAAATTCAGTTTTCAAACTAATTCTAGCTCAAGAGCAAAATTAACCAGAAAAATATAGTTTTCAGTTTTTATTAAAATCTTTTTTTTTTAATTAAAGGCGCAACATTAATGTTTGAACTGTCTACTAACTTTATAGCTGTTACCCTACAAAGTGTTGTATGATGCAGCCACAGGATTACAACGGGACAAATGTACCCGAAATAAAAGATAACCGATAAGAATAATTGAAACATGTGTCCGTGTTAGCGACAATAGGGCATTGTCTATACAACGGTTACCGGCCCGCTTATCGTTGACGCAATAAAAACTGTTAACCTGGCACCTGTCTCTCATGATAGAGTGAAGTGGAGTGTGTAATGTTGTAAACTAGCTTATTGAGTCTGTAAGCTTCTTTGGAAGCTACACGAGAGCCCAATGAAATTAAAACTCAAAGAAATTCTCCTTTAAAATATTTATTATTTCTTCTTCTAATCTTCTTCTAAACATAAAAAGATAATGGCACCGATTCTGTTGTCTTTCTCTAAACTAAATTTAGAGTATCTGCATCTTTTTCTTTTTAATATTGCTAAAAAAGGATAAAACATAAATTTTACATTTAAAGACTAAATTTTAGTGCACGCTACAAATTTAAACAATAGGCTCGCGACTAGCAGCTAAAGTCACGAGGTTTGACAGCTATACATTAAATTTAAAACCGTCAAACTGTGCCTGTCCTTTTCATATTAAGTACATTAGTAAGAAAAGGATGCGAATACTCTAAAATTTAGTTGTGCTCAGAATCAGTACCATTAGCGAGTATCCTTATAAAATAAAATGATGCCTAAAAAGCAACAATCATTGAGAGATAGTATGTACAACAGGTCAGTGTCATGTCCCCAGCGACCCATCGTCTCTAACTGACGCATCTGCCGCTTTACCGCCATCAACTTGTGTGTAGTTATGAGTTTAGAGTTATGGCCACTTAGATTCAATGGGCCCTTTATAATAAAACTAGCTGACCCGGCCCCCCCGGCTTCACTCGAGTTGAACCTAGTGTCCACATATTGGCATCCAAAAACTAAATATAGTTAAGGCACATCACTAGCCATATTATAAGAAGAAGACGAAGAAGAAAGAAGAAGAAGAAAACATTTTTATAAATGCGAAAGTGTGTTTTTAGGGTTCCGTACCTCAAAAGGAAAAACGGAACCCTTATAGGATCACTTTGTTGTCTGTCTGTCTGTCTGTCTCTCTGTCTGTCTGTCTGTCAAGAAACCTAGGGTACTTCCCGTTGACCTAGAATCATGGAATTTGGCAGGTAGGTAGATCTTATAGCTGACATTTGGCATAATATGAAAGGTCTTCACCTGTACATTCTAAAACAGATTTTTATTTATTTTTATGCATCATAGTTTATGAATTATCGTGCAAAATGTCGAAAAAATACGACTGTAATACGGAACCCTCATTGCGCGAGCCTGACTCGCACTTGGCCGGTTTTTTTTGTTTGCCCTACCTACAATCGCGCTGCAACGGAACATCAGATCGGCGTGATTTTTGCAAAAGTTTTTATATCACTAACCCCTATTATAAATGTGAAAGTGTGTCTGTTTGTTGATTTGTTGGTTTGTCCTTCAATCACGTCGCAACGAAGCAACGGATCGACGTGATTTTTTGCATGGGTATTGGGTATAGTTTAAGACCTGGAAAGGGACATAGGCTACTTTTTATTCCGGAAAATCAAAGAGTTCCTACGGGATTTTTAAAAACCTAAATCTACGCGTACGAAGTCGCTGGCATCAGCTAGTTTTTTTTGTTAGTTAGGCACCTACCTATTATTAGATAAGTATTTGGAAATTCACTGAAAACTACGTAATTAAATATGTACAACAAACATGTCATTATTATCTATTAAAAAAATACAAAATATCTAAATTCACGTTAAATGGCGAGCCACCTACAGAGTTAGATACTATCCGTAACACATTTTTTTTGTAAAGATGTTAAGTTCAATATAATGTGTGGTGTTTAAATCAACACAATAATAATTACCTAGTGTGGTGCCAGCGGCGAGCGAGATCGTCATTTCGTCTATTTACCCTAACAGGCGGAGGCCGGCGTGCTTATTCTGTAACCATGTTCACGTAAACACAGCATATTTCGTATTAGTTCGGGATAGGTATTTCTAAAGGAAATACCTATCCCCTTGTTTAATTTATATAAATATTAATAGGAAAATCTAAAGACAAAAAGAACAAAATATTAGCAATTAACCTCAATTAACACGAATTTTGAAAACCTGGGCAGTGAAAAGATGAACTAAAAACTAAGATCTAGGAGGCTACCATAGGTAGACGTTTTTACTTTGAGTTTTGTGTACTTATGACATTTTGAGAACAAACAAGTTAGTTAAACGCGTAATGAACAAATTAGCAATTAACAGGAACCTAAAAAACCTGGGCAGTGAAAAGAGGAACTAAAAACTAAGAGAGCACGTCGAAAATAATTAGGTATTCGACTTCCAGAATACTTCCCCTGGAGTGAAGCCACATCCCCCCGAAAGACCCCCTTTTCCACCCGGGGCGGGGGAAGCTATTAAGCCAAGCCAAAACTAATTTAAATTAAATCCTAGTGAATTACCCGAGGAGGAAATTGTCGAGCGTACCCTCGGTGCTCTCACAGATGTATGGACGGGTGGAAAAGGCTTTCAGATGTAATTTTAAACGGAATTTAATTAATTAAAAAAATATTAAATAAATTCCGTTCGCTTCTTCAAATACCAAATCATCTTTATAACTTTACTAGCTTTTATGCCCGCGGCTTCGTCCGCGTGGACTACACAAATTTCAAACCCCCTTAGAAATTGAATTTTCAAAAATTATTTCTTAGTGGATGCCTAGGTAGCCGGTAGGTACGCCATATTCGTCCTGTAGTTTGAGCTATGCGTTGATTGATCAGTCAGAGAGTCAGCTTTTCCTTTTACATATTTACCTATATTAGCTGACTGTCCCGACTTCAGCCGCGTGGTTTTTAGAAATCTCGTGGGATGTCTTAGATTTTCCGGAATAAAAAGTAGCCCACGTCACTCTCCAGGTCTTTAACTAGGTATATTTACTTACTTACCTAATCATGCAAAAAAATGACGTCAGTCTATCGCTTCATTGTGACATAATTGAAGGACAAATCAACAAACCAATGAACCAACAAACAAACACAATTCCGCATTTGTAACTGCATGGTTAGGTAAGTGATCTATTATCTCTTTCATATACCTACTAAAATATCATTCACTGACGAAAATTAAATGAAAAAGTAAGAGGTGCGTGCCCCGGATTGAACCCTTAACCCCTCGACTAGGAGGCCTACTATCTCTATCACCGCCTAAAAATGAAAGAATTAAATTAAAAAAATATCGACATGCCTATCACTTTCCACCGCGACAGTCCTGGCTATATTGCTTGCGGGCGGCGCGGCCCGAGCTTGGGGCGCTCGTTATATGTACCATTTGAATATTATCTAACTCTCCTTCACCCTGACACCCCCTCCCCCACAGGAGTTAGACAAGCGAGCCTCAACCTTAATTAATGCAAATTTGAGTGCTAACAAGATTATGAATCCAACCGCTTTTTGAGAGCACACTTAAGCTACGTGTTACTTAAATGCCTCTATCTGCATATTAACGGTGAAAAACTTGAATAATTTTCTACCTTCACGAATTTTCATATGAGTTGCGGGTGCTACGGCCTTTTATGAAAAAAGTTTAATAAGGCGTATGGAGGCATAATATTTAAGAAGAAAGATATATACCTACTTACGTAATTATATAGCCTTAGGAACTCTACACATTTTGGGTAAAAAGGTAGAGTTAGCAAATCGTGTCGCTTACGCGGTTTTCCTGAAAAGTTTCTGCTAAGGAAAACCAAAGTAGCTAAACCTACTTACACCTACTCGTATTAGTTTTATTCAGGTCACAGTCACCATGGATGTCCGGGACTACCTAACAGCCGTAATAAGATACTCTATAATATTGTAATTAGCTTAGTAGACATTTCATTGCCCTACCTATTAGTACAAAAAAATAAGCACCAAGCAGGCGCGATGAAAAATAGCCAATGGCACCGATTCCGTTGTCTTTCTCTAAACTAAATTTAGAGTATCTGCATCCTTTTCTTTTTAACAATGCTAAAAAGGGACAGAACATGAACTTTACATTAATTAAAGACTCTAAATTTTAGTGCACGCTACAAATTTAAACAGCAGGCTCGCGACTGTGCGCTAAAATCGCGGGTTTTACCATCTAAAAATTAAATTTAAAACTGTCAAACTGCGTCTGTCCTTTTCATATTACATTAGTAAGAAGAGCATGCGAATACTCTAAAATTAGGTTGTGCTCAGAATCAGTACCAAAACCTTTGCTTGCTTATGAGATAATAATATGAATCACAGAACAAACTGGACCAGCGCGAAAAGCGATTTAGCGAGCGCTTAACCCTTCGATTCCCAGAAAGTTTGGGCGTGACGCAACACCGGCACATCAATCATAGCTATTTTAATTTTAAATCAATTGGAGCCGCGCGTGGCCGCCATCCATCTTGCTTTATCAATAAAAAACAAACATTAGCAGCGAACCGGTTAAAGTGACGAACGGAAATTAGAAACGTGATGTCCCAAAGAGGAAAAGTTTTTGCGAAAATCTTAATTGAATGCCGATTTAGGTAGGTAATAGATATAAGTATATCTACCTACCTACTAACTTAAATTGTCAACAGATGTAGGTACGTATTAAGTAGGTAGGTAATTTTTTTTTAAAGTAGAGTATAGTCGAGTACATATCATGATGAAACTTTTTTTGCGAAAATTTTACCTCATTAAAATAAAGTCCGATCGCTTACCGATTTCAGTAACTTACTTACCTACCTATATTTACCTACAGATGAAAATTAAATTCGTGATGTGCCCTGTTACAAGTTTTTCTATAGAAAAAGCTTAATAGCTTAATTGAAATGGATTGAAGAAACATTTTGTTGGTGGAAAGGTAACCGTTTATAATCAGAAGTTTGTGATTGAATATTTTGTAAACGATTCGTCAATGAAAAACCGTATGTAGGTAGGTAGGTTCAGTATATACGCGGCCAAAAGTGATGAACTACGATCTTTAGAAGGAAACAGTCGGCTAATTTACGAACGAACAGGTGCACAAACACCCTTAGGGCTCTTGTGCACTCATCCGTGAAATCACGGATTCCGTAAAAATACGAATCGAATGGCGTATTTGTATAACGGCCACTTCAAAGAATCACGGATACGAACCGAATACGGATGAGTGCACAAACGCCCTAAGAGGGTAAAATAGGCATTTGAAATTTGTTTAGTTCACGCAACAAAATCGCGGGCATAAGCTAGTCTAAATAGGTATATTAAAGGCAAATCTGACTGATTAACTGACTGACTAATCTTTCAACGCACAGCTCAAACTACTGGACGGATCGGGCTGGGGATGCAGATAGCTATTATGATGTAGGCATCCGCTAAGAAAGGATTTTTGAAAATTCAACCCCTAAGAGGGTGAAATAGAGGTTTGAAATTTGTGTACCTAGTCCATGCGGACGAAGTCGCGAGCATAAGCTAGTTAAAAATATAATAAGTATTTGGTATAAGAACGGGTGAAGTAGAAGGCGAATGATACAGCATCAATAAAACAACTGAAGCGCCCCATTCTTGGCAGACAATAAACGTTTCGCGTCTCGCTGTAAGCCGTGGCGTAATGAGGAGTAACGGCGGGAGCGTGCATAGCCCGCCTAATGTGTTGGAGCGGGACTTACATATCATTTTTCATGCAGGGAAAAGAGAAGGAAGATGTGCCTAAACTGAATTGGAGATGGATGTTTCATACGGTTTTGCTAAGGAATGGGTTTTCGCTTGTTTATTGGGATGTAGATTTTCTGAAGGAGTTCCAGAGTTTTTTAGGGCTCCGCACCCAAAGGGTAAAACAGGACCCTATTACCAGTGGCGTGCACAGGGTTTGAAGCTAGGGTAGGCACTAGTTAAGTAGGAGCCTGTTCACTGGCAGGTCATAATGAAAAATATGCATTGAACTATTACAACTGGGGTAAGCAGTGCATTTATGCCTCTATGACCTGCACGCCACTGCCTATTACCTACTAAGGCTGTGAGTGATGTCTGTCCGTCTGTCACCAGGCTGTATCTCATAAACTGTGATAGTTACTTAGGCAGTTGAAATTTTCACAGATGATAGGTAAGTATAGGTAGGTATTTCTGTTGCCGCTGTAACAACAAATAACTAAAAACAGAATAAAATAAATATTCAAATAGGAGCCATACAACAAACGTGATTTTTTGCTCGTTTTTTTATAGGTAGGTACAACTAAGTACTTAGCTATTATACGTATCAATTACCTAATGGTACGGAACCTTTTGTGTGCGAGTCCGACTCGCACTAGGCCTTGTAGAATCGTCCAAATGAAGGTAGGTAGATACTAATGTGTGTGACTAGGTAGGATTAGGTTTCAATAAATTACCTAAAGGGAAGGGAAAATTCCTTCATTTGGCCAAAATATGTATGAAAGTACCTAAGGGAAATGTCCCAATACTCGTCGGTTTCTCAATTTAGCTGACTTTGCAGCTTTGCCACGTTGCTGTTATTTAATTTAGAACAAAACAAATTACATGACAAGAAAGCAAATATTATAATGTATTTATTAAATATAACTTTGGAATTAATAAGTTTCATTAATGTTATTAAAGAATTAAAAAATATAAAAATGAGTGATTTGTACCAGTATCCGTCAGATTTGTCCCAATTATCGTCAATGCGTCCCAGAACTCGTCAATTTTTAACAATAATTTAAACTCTATTGCCTTAGACATAAGGTTTATTTTAATTTCATTTTCAAGTTGTGATTTTTTTTTACATCGCCACTCGAGCTGAGAAAATGTGTAAAATATAAATTTAACTAGTCGTTTTAAATGGAAAACTATTGGATTCTGGGCTTTCAAGCCATGGCGGGAAATCCGCGCCTCGTCCTTGGCCGTTTACGTTGTCTATGATATATCATCATCATCAACCGATAGACGTCCACAGCTGGACATAAGTCTTTTGTAGGGACTTCCACACGCCACGGTCTTGCGCCACTTGAATCCAGCGACTCTCTGTGACTCGTTTGATATCGTCCGTCCACGTAGTGGGGGGTCCACCTACGAGTATTAGGTAGCATTACCTACTATATTGTTCAAGTTGTTTTTAGATATTGTTCAAATAGGGATGATGACTACTAGTCAAATAGGCATCTTTTTAAAATTGTTTTTCTGTTGCTTGTTATATTTTAATATTTATATTTATGAACCCCAAATTTTCTCGCTCTTTCATTTGAAACTCCACTCAATGCGATAGCAAAAAATACCAAAAAGGCTTCAGGACCTGGATCACATCCACAGCTGCGGCAAGTTATACAGAAGACTGAAGAATATAATCGGCCACTTTATTTAACGTTTTTTGATTGTGAAAAAGCCTTCGATTCCTTGGAAACATAGGCTGTATTGAGATCGCCATAGAGGTGCCAAATCGACTACTGGCATATTCAAGTGCTGAAGTGCTTGTACGAAAACCGCCACGATGTCAGTCCGCATTGAGGACCAGGGAAGGAAGCTCCCCCGAAGCTCTTTACCGCTGCTTTAGAAGACTGTTTCTAGCTTCAGGATTGGAACGGACTTGGCATTAACACTAATGGCGAGTACATCACTCACCTTTGATTTGCCGATGACAATGTATAGTCGTTATTGCAGAGACTCTGGAAGACCTTAATGCAATGCTCAATGACAGCAGAGCTTCAGAACTGGTGGGCCTAGAAATGGACATGAGTAAGACAGAAATCATTACTAAGGCTCATTTCCTGTCCCACCCAGTAATCATTAAGAGCTCTGCACTCGACATTGTAGACGAGTAGGTATGTATACCTGTTGACATATGGTTCCGAGACATGATTGCTAACTATGAACTTCATAAAAAAGCTCAGAGTCTCTCCATCGCCCAGACCCAATTGCAAAGATCGTGCAATTGGGTCGAGATATCGACAAATAAAATTAACAAAATAATCGTGGAATGTAGCCGTTATCTACATAATAATATGTCGTTAAACCACGAAATAAGCTTAAAATCATTAAATCACTTGCTTTAACGGTGAAGGAAAACATCGTGAGGAAACCGGCACACCTAAGAATTCTTCATAATGTTCTCAAAGGTTTGTGAAGTTTGCCAATCTACACTTGGCCAGCGTGGCAGTCTATGGCCAAAACCCTTCTCATTCTGAGAGGAGTCCCCTGCTCTGTAGTGAGCTGGCAATGGATTGATCATGAGGATGTTAGGTAGCTAGGTATATATAAACTAGTGGTCGGTGGTCCACTCCGAACTAAGAACTCGTGGTATCCCATAACTCTATTATCCCATGACAGTACTATATAATATATTAAGATTATTGTAAAGTTATGTTAAAAATACTGATGCCCATTAAAAATGAAATAATTTCGTTTCTTTATAACATATATCTGATTTTAATTTTTGTTGTTCAAGTACACGATATAACTGAAATTATACACAAGTTTCAGTTTCTAATATGTCACCGTTTTTGACATATAGCATCGAATTCAATCGCCACTTTAAAACTCCCTATTTCATATGAGAGCCCCGCTGAAATAAAGCTTTTATATTTTTGTATGCAATATTCGGCTGAAGGCCGTCAGTTTTCATTTTATGTTTAAAGAAGTAATTACGTTCAGTAATTCAGAAGTTATAAGGCTCTGATGGACAGACGGACAAGTGCCATTTCACTCAAGTAGACTCAGAGACCTCACTTCGCTCGGTCAAATATATATTCCCGTATCTGTGTGGCAATTCAATTTAATTTAAAGGTCAATTCAAGTACAGATTAACTGTCCAAAACTGTCACTGTCTGTGTACCGCAACTGAAACTCTTATCACGTTGCAATAAGGTTTAAAATTGAACAGTGTCGGTATTACGTTCATTTTTCTAGTGTGTCCCAGTAACCGTCAAAATAGTATGAATTTTGACGAGTATTGGGTCAAGTAGGGATTTCAAAGTACCAATAGATGTCACATGCGTTAAATCAAAAATAATAATAAAAGTAACACAGTTTTATAGATTATTTCGTTAGATAATTAACTTGACTGTTGTATAAAATAATCAGATTTACCACAGTGGCCAACAGATGTTTCAAAACTTTCTTCGAATACTAGCATGTAGGACTACGATTGAGTGACTAAACCTGGCTAAAAACACAAAATTTGAAAATGCTAACTTTGAATGCTCTCACTCTCCAACTCTATTATGGTTTGGACTAAATGTTGTTATACTAATTTATGGAAAATACGATCACAAATATGTTGCCATAAAAAGTTTTCATTTAGTTTTTGCTAGAAATTAATAGCTGACCATTTTTTACAATCTGACGGGTATCGGTACACTGACGACTATACCAGCGTTTCCCTTACTTACCATCATATAATCTGATGGTATAAAAAGGTTAAAACCAATTTTAAACTAGGCAAGTACTTAGACATAGGTACCTAACCTATCTACCTACTCTGTATTTAAAAGATATGGCCCTATAGATATTATTCCTTTTTTTACTATGTAATAATTTTTTTTGCATATAAATTACCTACTTAATTGCTTTGAATGGACCATAATTTGTTTCCGTCTTTGGACTGGTCCACTCATGGCAACTTTCAATAAAAGTTTTCATTTATCCTTAATTGTTTTTTATTGGGAGCATGTCTGTAAGTAAGTAGGTAGGTAGGTACCTACCTTACCTAGGTACTTTACTTGGTATTTTCAATAACAACTCACAATAAATAGTTCCTGAATCCCCGTGGCGTAGGAGTGTAGCATGAGTTTTGAGGAGTTGAGGCGCACTCTTACCTTCTATGAAAGGTTTTCACCGCATAGGTAGGTAAGTATACCTACTCTTTGCTATCCAGCACCGAAAGAGTGTAGGCATGGGTGATTTCCATGTTTAAGATTTTTTTAATATTTTCCACGTTTAGTATCTATAGGTACATGTTTTGTATTTTAATAATGTTCCTAAAATACCAAAGTTTGAATAAAATAAGCAGTAAAAAGTGTAACACCAAAATTGATTTTATAAGAAATAAAGGTTATGACCTGGGCGCGTTTGAAACCCTCGCAGCTTTAGTTTGAAGTTCGCATAATACTATATCTTACAAAATATCCAACAACCAACCATCAAAAAATAGGTATATATACTTACCTACCTACCTATTTTAAATAAATTATTTAAATTTGAATTTTTTTTTAAGTGTGTAGGTAGGTACTCTTTGGTGGATTTATCTACCCTAAATACAATTTATCCAAACACCAAGAAACAATGGCCATATTTAAAATAGGTATAGAAAGTACAAATACCTAGGTACTAATCTAGCAAGAATCTCATTAAGAGCGCTCTAATTAAATAGTAATTAAATTGGCAGAAAAGAAAAAGATACGGCGACATTAACTGATACTAATAAGATCGTCAAACAATTACGCTCATCTGAGAAGGACAGAGATGGCTGCATTCCTCCCTTTCCCACCCGCGATCTCTATTTAACTTTTAATTTATACTCATTCCTTTATATCTTTTATTGCTTCACCCATCGCAACTCCTAATGCGCCCGAGGTGCTCCTCACACTAATTAAATTCATGCAACACTAAGTTTCCAAACACCCTCTGTAAACGACCCCACCCAGCTCCCCCTCTCCATGCTCAACCGACCAATCACAAGCCACAGCGGCGTGTGTACAGTGGGCATGGGGCGTGGAAGCGAGTACAGTCAGTGTGAGATTTCTGATAGAGCTGTCACGTCGTGTCCGGGCGGATCGTTACGCTGTCTTGACATATTTTATTATTATTTATGTCAATTAGGTTATTACTTTTTGTTTAATGGAATAAGGAATCGCTTGTGAAATTGATTGCCTTTCGGTCGCTTATGATTCATCAATGTCAGAATTATATTTTGTAACGTGTTAATTTCGTATGATTGATTGTTTGTGGGTCATTAAAGAGCCGCCGCAATCTAGTTTTACGCAGCATCTATTGTGCCGCACAGTAATTTTAAGTTTCATACTCTATTTTTAAAATAGATTGCCCGATGATTACCTATCTGCCACATAGCAATGAATACAACTTTGATATTATATTTCTAATAATCCATTTTGTTATAGGTAGGTAATGGTGTGCGGTCGTAGTAATAAGAATTATTCAACTTAGTAAAAACCAGTTAAGTTGGTAGGTAGGTACAATTAGGCAAAAAAGCGTCAATGAAAATAAATGCAACGAAGTTGCTAAAACACCTAGATACCTACCTAAAAGAAAAGAAACAAAAATTAGATAGGTACCTAACACATTTGTAGACAGCTTAAGCTTAGTTACATAAATGAATAAAGCTCTAAGCAATCGAATAAATTATTTACCTACCTACTTATTTACAATGAAAGACGTAAGCCATTGCAATTTGTTTACATTGTCACAATTCAGAAAACCTGTTATGATTATTAAAAAGTTTCTGTTTACCCAATTTACACAATAGCATTATTATTTATATTGCATCTGCTAAAGAAAATATATGAGTTTACGAAACGCAAATGTTATTAACTATCTATCTATAATATCTATAGGTAACTTCTTGCCGATTATCTATATGTCTTGCTGTAGCGGCGCGCCATGCGGCTAAAAAAGATTATGACGGCCCCGCAACCCCGTATAAACGTACGACGGCCTTATAAATCCACTGAACACCCGCAATCATGCAATATTATCTAAACTCTACGTCTCAAACAACAAGGTTCATTTCTGAACAACCTCACTCGCCGTCTACGATATCGTTAATTCCACGTATGGCAAGCCTTAATTTATTACCCTCTATTCAATACCCATCTGTAACTGCGAGACATAAGGTTTAATATTGTTTAGCGACGCCGTACGTTGTACTGTCGGAGGAATAAATCTATAATATGAAAGAGGCGGGGAATTAATTTGTGTACAGGTGGGGGTAGGGGGGGTGTCGCTCCGCCCCGCGTCAGGCGCGCCATCTCAGTGCCGGGTAACCGAGCCGTGAGAGCACACTTTCGGATATGCGATGTGTGATATTATATCAAAAATATTTGACTAAGTGACAGTGACTTAAAGAGTTTTGGTGTTGATTGTACATATTATGACTGTTAAGAATGCGCGCGCTCGTTTGTAGTGTTGACGGTTGTCGATAGTCAAGATATCGAGTGCAAATCGGACCATGGTTTTGGAAGGCGGGCTGCCGGCGCCCTTGCAATTGTATGCGGCGGCGGCGGCGGGCCTCGCGCCGAGGCCAGCCTGGCCCCCTTTCTTACCTTTCTTTGGAGTCCCACCCCCCTTTTTGACCCGTCCGAGGCTTCCTCATCCGTTGCCAACGAGAGCACCCCATGGACCTCCGAGTGAGGATTCTAATGAAGATGGAGGAAGCAGTAAAGGTAGGTAAAGCTGAACTCGGAAAATAGATACCTACCTAATAAGAATGATAGCTAATAAGATTAATATAACGCAAAGTTCACTAGGTACCTAGGTACCTAATAAGTAAGTAGGTACTTACCTACCTACCTACTATGTTACCCATAGTAGGTAAAGATACCTAGGTACTTAGGTATAATATTATAGATTTTACGTAACTAATGTAGGACCTACCTAAGCCATTAAAATGACTTCATTCTTTATTATTGATCCATGGTAATCCTAACATGTGTAGTCTCCCAAACGAAAGTTAGGTGTAAAGTACCTACCTACCTATTTAATAAATAAGTAGAACTTCCCATAAAATCTAATTATCAAGTTACCAAGTCAAGTAGGTAGGTATTTATAAAAGAAAAAATAAGTAAGATGTGGCAAGGATCTGTCTAGTGAAAGCTGATACCTACTTAGGTAAAGACGCCAAAATTAAATGAAATCTACCTAAATAATATGCTGATTGCTTATCCCTATATTCTATGCAGTCAATTCCTAATTTATGAAAATCCACTAGCAGAAAACATGGGATCATAAACTGGACTAGGTGCATTAGTAAAAAAATATGAGACTTTTTTATAAAAATAATATCAGACTAGTTTTATTGATACCACGCGCATTTCTATATGTAGGTATATCTACCCACCTACCTGCCTGCCCATTGAATTCTACATTTTAAACTGTTACATTGATGGAGATTTCTAATAAAAATAAATCCCGCAGAAAATTTTTACTGAGTAAAAAATAAATAAGTGACTGTAGTGTTGCAGGTTTCTAAAAAGGCTAAAAGATCAATATCAGCTTTCGTGAGATAAACTCTATGCACATATTTTTTCTTATTAGAACTAAATATCTTACTTCTTATAATTGGATATTGAAGCAGGTAGGTACCTACCTACCTACTTAATAAAGGTGTAGTAAATTTTTTTATACTCACTTAAGGGAAGGTTGCTATGATTGGACCACTTTACTTCACGGCTTAAAATTAATTAAACTTTGAGAGATAAACTGGAAGGTTTACAAGTATAAAATATAGTCTCATACATATTTCTGGTTCCAACTCATAGTTCTTCTAAAGTTGTCATGATTGGACCAGTCCAAAGATGGGAACAAATAATGGTCCATTCAAAGCAATTAGGTATTAAATATAAAAAAACCAGCCAAGTGCGAGCCAGGCTCGCACAACGAGGGTTCCGTAATACAGTCGTATTTTTTGGACAGTTTGCACGATAATTCAATAACTAAAATGCTTAGAAATAAATAAAAATCTGTTTTATGCACAAGTAAAGCCCTTTCATATGATACCCCACTTGATATAGGTAGTTATCTTACTTCGAATATTGAAAATACTAGTATTAGTTCATGACCACAATTTAATTTTTTTTGTGTGATCTAACCCTGAATTCACGGTTTTCAGATTTTCCACCTAAAGCCAGCTATAAGACCCTACCTGCCAAATTTCATGATTCTAGTCAACGGGAAGTACCCTGTAGGTTTCTTGACAGACAGACAGACAGACAGACAACAAAGTGATCCTATAAGGGTTCCGTTTTTCCTTTTGAAGTACGGAACCCTAAAACCGATCAAGTGCGAGTTGGACTTGCACACGAAGGGTTCCGTAACACGTAGGTACCGTCCTTTGATCTTAATTATTACAGTAGGTAGGTAATGAATTAGGTAAGTAGGTACTAAAGTCCACGACAGGTCGAGATGGAAATCGGGCTGTGACGCGGGGAGATGCCACGCATACCCGCACGTCACCCACGCTCTCCCGCACCGGGTAAGCGCAAGAGCTGTGCGGGTGTGCGGGGTGTTCCCTTGCCAATTGCGATCTCGACCTGTCGTACTATAGGTAGGTAAGTAGGTACCTACTTACCTCAATTAATTTGATTTTCGCAAAAAAACTGACTTCCGTGACACTGAAAATTCAGCGAGTCATGATAGTTTAGGTATGTAGTAGGTACCTAGATACGTTATTTTATAAAAGCTGAAAGTTTATCTGCGTATGTCCATAACATTGGGAGGAACGTTACTTAGAATGGATGTTTGTTTGAATCATGGTGACTTTGGGAAATAATAGGTAGATACCTAATAACAGTGTACAAAATCTTACGTATAAGTATAAAGTTAATTTTTTAATATTGTCTTCAGACTAAGTAAGTATTAGAATCACGTCATGGATTGCCAGACACTTATAGTGTCGTGGACCAAAGTTTAAAAGTTTAAGGGTGTCTGGCAGGAGGTTGCCATGACGTGATTTCTGAAGAAAATATAAAAAAATTAGACTTTAGGTTTACTTTGACGTAAGATTTTTAACACCATTATTACCTGTTATCTCCCAAAGTCACCATGATCCAAACAAACGTTTCTCCCAGTGTTGGGAACAATACCTACGCAGATAAACTTTCAGCTTTTATAAAGTAACGAAGGTCTGGCACGCACTGGCTCTTAGTTCATTTACCTACTTAATAATATTATATCAGATACAGAAATTTTATTAAGGAAGCTATATTTAATTTTTACGACATAATAAATTTACAAACCTATCTACCCCTTAATGACTAAATTAATTTTTAATTGTGTGTTAACTTTGTAACAATCTAATAAATAAAGTGCATGCTTTTATTGTTATTTTACTTGTCAAGGTTTAAACTTCAAATAAAATGTGGAAGATTACGACTTACATTTTATTTAACTTAATTAAATTAGTCTAAAAACTAAAAAATGTGAAATAAATTGTCCCTAAATCTGGTATATTTTAGTGCTAAGTACCTATCTACATTTTTTAAACTTCTGTAGGTAAACTAAGTAGATATTAATATAAAATAAGAACAATAGGTGTTTAAGTACCTAGCTATTTTTTTATTTATTCAATTAAACTTTTACAAGTATTTTTGAATTCTAAAATACTAAACAGATTAATACATAATATGCTATTTATTCATATTTTTAATGTATTTATTAAAATATCCTTAAAACCTTTAGTGAAGCTTTAGAATTATTATCAACTAGATGATTCTCGCGACTTCGTCTGCGTGGATTTAGGTATTTAAATATCCCATAGGGATAAAAAGCAGCCTATGGCCTTCCCCGGGATGCAAGCTATCTCTGTTCCAAATTTCGTCAAAATCGGTAGAACAGATTAGCCGTGAAAGGCTAGGAGACAAACAGGCACATTTTCGCATTTATAAAATTAGTACTGACTAGCGCGTATAGAAACTTAAGAAGTACCTATATACCTATTCGTCGCGGATTCGAGAAAGAGTGAAAATTGACTGTGGAAAACAATAAGAACAAGTGAGCACTGAGACCGGTATAGTGAGAAATTTTAACAATGAGGTTTATTTTTAAATATAATATAGGCATAGTAAAATTTAAACATAAAATTTAGAAAATTTAAATAAATATCTACCTACCTACCTACCTACGCTTCACTGCAATCACACCAAATAAGTAGTAAGTGATGATGCAGCCTAAAATGGAGCGCACCTGCCTAGAAGGTGCCTATTTAGGTACTCTTTTTATAAAGATCTTTTCAAGTCTTTCTTTGTTTGTAATCTGTAAAAGACATTTTTGACTACATTATGCGGCAGAAAATAATGTACATCGGCATTTAAAATGACATTTCGGCTTTGTAGAGCGTTGTCTCTGTCACTCATACCTAAGTAGGATGACGTTTTGTCGGTCTCAACGACGACGGAGACAATGAAAGTTCTACAAATCCGCTATCTCTAAAGGTTCTATTATTTTCTGCCGTATACTGTACTTATTTCTCTTAGAAAATTTCATTTTTTCGTTATTAGAGCGCATATTTTAATTTCATGCACTATCTAGGTAATTAATTTAATCATTTCGAGAAACGTAGAGTTCCATGGTTCCATCTTAACGTTTAATATTTTTTGAACATTTAATGTAGGTAGGTAATTAAATTTCTGAAGTTAATTAAAATGTAGAACTAGATTTAAGATTTTAGAGAATTTAACATACCTACCTAATTAAGGTGTTACCACCTTATTAAAAAACATCCGAAATTAGGCACCTACGAGACTTCATTATCATGAAATTTCAACTCTTTATAAAAGACATGATAATTATTGTCTTTTTACACAATGGTTAACATTATTTATAATGCACAAAAAATTGCCACTATAAAAATAGTGTTGTACCTAATTCCTATAGAACGCGCATTATAGCAGCTATTTATCGCAATAAAATTATTGCCAATATAGAGACAATAGTTAACCTTATTTATTGTGCTCAAAAAAATTGCCACTATTAAAATATTAAAATAGTGTTGTAACTTGTAAGTGTGTTTAGAACGCGCATTATCGCTCGTGACCGCTGTCAAAATCTGTTAAAGAAAATATACGTCCGCACAATTTGTTTGCTCGACTGCATTACAAATTCTTAATCAACTGACAAGGCCACATTATTCACGCTCAGAATTCACCGCGTGTTGATTTTAAGAGGGCTAGGCCAGATTAAAAATAATATCTGAATAAATAATGCACGATCTACTTAGAGGTAAGTAGGTGCCTATTCTAAATCTCAGCCATAAGTTATCGTTTTTAATATTATTAAGGCATTATGCCCCGAAATTCTCGTTTGAATAAATTTTGTATTAAAAAAAAACGGCCAAGTGCGAGTCGGACTCACAACCGAGGGTTCCTTGAAAAGATATGTACCTGTAATTATGTGTTAAACCTTAAATTGTCTCCAACTGCAATCAGGTACTTGATACCTCCATGCGCGCGAAAAAGAAGTGGTGATAGGGAGGTTCGGGACTCTGACAAATATGTTAGTTTAGCCGATATTCATATGACATAACTAGCTTATCCTCGCGACTTCGTCCGCTTGGACTACACAAATTTCAAACCCCTATTTCACCCCTTTAGGGGTTGAATTTTTAAAAATCCTTTCTTAGCAGATACCCACGTTATACTAATAGTTATCTGCATGCCAAATTTCAGCCCGATCCGTCCAGTAGTTTGAGGTGTGCGTTGATAGATCAGTCAGTCAGTCACCTTTTCCTTTTAGATATGACCCTTTAAAGGGTTCCTTTTCACCTTTTTGAGGTACGGAACCTTGAAAAAATAAACGCCGGCAAGGTGCGAAGAGGCTAACGAGCATAATCCATATGTAAGTTATTACTTAGTTGTCGGTACGGCCGCCTGCTGTGCGCGACGCTCGCCCCGCGATTGTCGATATCCAGATTTTTATCGACTCTTTTGTCGGCACTAGCGCTGAGGTGTTACCCACGAAATTAGGATGTTAAATGTGTTGTGGATGACGCATGACCACACCGCTTTGTGACTGGCAACAATTCATTTTTTATCGCAATATAATAGAAATATCAATATTTTTTATCAGTGATTTATGCAGCTGGGTCATAGATCTCTATGATTGTTAACTAGGTAAGGTGTTATTGTACCTACTTTTTATGAAGTAGAATAATTTGATTACCTAGAGGAACTGCTTAAAACACTGATATTGGGTTGGGTACAGATAATGAGATAACCTGTAGTTTTTATGTCCATTCGTTGATCCACTTGTAGTAGTGTACCTATAGGTCATAGGTATCCTACTTACTTACTTAGCTACCTACTTCAGTTTTCCTTAGCTGACTTAAGACAAACAAATCGCAGAAACCTTCTCGGAGAATCGAATCAGACTACATCAAACGAGTCGCAAGGACCCGCTGGATTCAGGCGGTGCAAGATCGTGGCGTGGGAGGCTTATGTTCAGCTTTGAACATCTATTAGTTGACGATGATGATGATGATGATGATGAGATACCTATAGTACGCGACAGGTCGAGATGGCAATCAGGGTGGGAACGCCCCGCACACCCAGACAGCTCCGGCGCTAACCCGGTGTTAGACAGCGCGGGTGACGTGGGTGTGCGAGGGGTCCCCCCGTCTTATACGGGCCCAGATTGCCATATCGACCTGTCGCGTATTTGTACCTACTACATGGGGTATTTTCGATTTTAGGTCTAAGTACCCACCTACGAGGACGTTGGTTCACCAAAAATAAAAATTAATAAAATTAATTCACTTAATTACCACTAACATTTTTATCACGTCTATAAAACAATTTTAATTTATGCAGTCTACTAACAATTTGCTCACCACTCGTAAAACATTTATTATTATAAATTAATATCTTCTTTAGAAAGGAGCCGCGATAACTAGCCTAAGTTGTGTGAAAATATCCTTTATGACTATTGAGCGTTAGAGCTATCTTTGTTTGATAAGAAGTTTGTCCTAGGACGACATTATTACTACTTATAGTGTTAATGACCTCAAGCTATTTTACGAGAGATATTTATTCACTGACATTTAGTACCTACTAGGCTTCGCATGGGTGCAATGTAGATACTAATGTGGTGTCATTGAGGTGTCATTGCCTCGGAAACTCTCAAATGAAAGAATTATTTTCCGACCTAATTCACATTATTTCAATTTCTCTAGGGATCTCTAATTTTTTGAGAATTAAACTATAGCTATAAACCTTCCCCTTGAATCACTCTATCTATTGGTGAAAACCGCATTAAAATCCGTTGCGTAGTTTAAAAGATCTACGCGTTCATACATACATACATACAGACAGCGGGAAGCGACTTAATTTTATACTATGTAGAGATAGCACGCGACAGGTCGAGATGGCAATTGGGGTGGGGACACCCCGCACACCCGCACAGCCTTCGACAAGTACCCGGTGGCTGCTCCAAATGTTTATAGATTATTAATTGTAATCGGAAACGGTGATTTGTTCATTTTAAGTTTAACATTTTAAAAAACCGGCCAAGTGCGAGTCAGGCTCGCGCAATGAGGGTTCCGTACTACAGTCGTATTTTTTCGACATTTTGCACGATAATTCAAAAACTATGATGCTTAAAAATAAATAAAAATCTGTTTTAGAATGTACAGGTGAAGACCTTTCATATGCTACCCCATTTGATAAAGTCACTCACTTTGAAAGTTGAAAATACTAATTATTAGTTCATGACCACAATTTTTTTTGTGTGATCTAACCCTAAATTCACGGTTTTCAGATTTTTTCCCCAAATGTCAGCTATAAGATCTATCTACCTGCCAAATTTCATGATTCTAGGTCAACGGGAAGTACCCTGTAGGTTTCTTGACAGACAGACAGACAGACAGACAGACAGACAACAAAGTGATCCTATAAGGGTTCCGTTTTTCCTTTTGAGGTACGGAACCCTAAAAATTGCTGGGGGGCGGGAGGGTTGGTTGGATAAAGATAGTAGTTTATAGGTAGTTATTAGTTATGGTAAGCCAGAGTAAAATTGACGGGCTGCAGGCTACAGCAAGTGAACCCGAAGGGCTCTAGGCTCTAGCCAGGTAGGTACCTACTCTATACCCAGATATATTTACAGTACGCGGCAGAAAGTAATGTGACATCGACCTTTAGAAGGAGATAGCAGATTTGTAGAGCGTTGTCTCTGTCGTTGAGACCGACAGAACGACATATAGCTATGAGTGACAGAGACAACGCTCTACTATGCCGAAATGTCATTCTAAAGGCCGATGTACTTACCTACACCTAAGTACTTTCTGCCGCGTACTGTACAAATTTTTCCAAAAACCACAAATTCCAATGTGTGCCATCTTGTCCTTGTCCAATCTGTCATAATTACGATGTACGACCAGTACCCGTAGTACAAGATTTTACGTCTCACCAAACCAAACCAAATTCGAGAGTCGAAATACTTCCGCGTTACAGTAAACTGGATCTTAAATGCTTTGTTTTAAAGCTCAAGTTTGTCTACACTTCTACAGCCAGCGCTCCAAGCGGAAACATTGCGAAATTAAAATCATTGGCATTGAATATTTGACTTCAATTCAAGGCTGTTTAAGTCCATTTTACTGTAACGCGGAAGTATTTCGACTCTCGAATTTGGTTTCGTTTGGTGAGACGTAAAATCTTGTACTACGGGTACAGAATATAATAGCCAATCCCACTGGAAAATGAATAAATAGACTAATCCGCATGCTACGCCCGCTACATCCGCTACGCCATAAGCAAAAACAATAACCCACTTTGAACAACTAAGTAAGTAGCTGATCCAACTGACTGTGTTGAAACTTAAAACAACAAAATGAAAGAGTCACTAGACCTCTTTTTGCTATCTGTTTTGACTGTAAACAAAAAACATTTCCTTTACCGTGTCGTCACCAAAACATTGGTGATCTATGGCTGCTACGAAAAAATTATTGTCGATTAAGCTATTTTACAGTTTAACAGCTTGTAAACAATAGACTTGTACACGAACGAACTGTCATTTGGAGCAGCTCTAATCAATTTGATTCTTCGCCAGCCGAGCGATGAAGTGAAAATAAAACAGGTCAAGTGCGAGTCGGACTCGAACATGAAGGATTCCGTACCATCGTACAAAATATATCGAACACTATATGCCTACCTACTCTTTAATTTTTCTTAATTTGCATGGCGGCCATTTTGAAATTCGCCATCTAGGTTTTTATTATTTGTTGTTATAGCGGGAAACATGCTCTGTGAAAATTTCAACTGTTGACTTACTAGGTATCGCGGTTCATGAGATATTGCCCGCCGGATGGACAGACGAATTGACAGACAGACAGGGATACGGACGGACATCAGAAGCTTAGTAATAGGGTCCCGCTGACACACGGGTAGGTACGGAACCCTAAAAAGTTTAGCATTTCGTAATCATGCCAGTGCCTGATCTAAACTTTTAATTGACTTTCGACATTGGCGCTTGTTGTACTGTCTAAGAGTGTTCGTAATTACGACGAACGAAACGAATTGAACGAATGAATGAATGGAAAATATTTACGGAAAAGATTGATGGGAACAATTGAATTTTAAATTTTATTTGACTTTTAAAGGCATGTTTTATCTATTACTAGCTGATCCGCCCCGGCTTCGCTCGAGTGAAAGTTTTGAAAGTAGTCGGTGAGAGGGTCGGATTTCCAAAAATCCTGTAACACGTAGGTACTTTTCATTTTTGTCCAAAAGCTCAAAAATATCTACAATTTTCAGGTATAGGTATAATAATATGTACGATAACTACTTAGTCTACTCTGTACAATACGAACTGCACTCAGCAGAATTGTAAGTTTACTGTTTATAACTATGAATAAATTTCCCCCTTAAGAAAACAAACTCCTCTCGAAGTAACAAAGCTAAATGGCCTAATAAACAGAAATCACAACTAGTCAAAAGTACATCAATAAAGGGTGAGGGGAGACCGGGCTAGAAAGGAGCAGCACATAAATAACCGCGCCCTCGCCTGCTTTAAAATGTAATAGTTTCGTTTAAAAAACCTTAATAACGGTCAAATAAAACACAACACGTTTTCATCGTTAATAGAAAAATTAATCGTTATGGAATATATTATGTGTGTAGATTTTATTATTTTGTTGTAGGTATAATTATTTTCTTTTTCTACTTTAGTTTTCAATAATTATTTGCATAAATTGTACAACGTAGGTACGTTTTACAATTTATGCAAATAACGTTATGTAGGATTTCAATAATAGTGTTTTTATTCCAGCAGACGGTAGGTACAGTAGCCGGCAAGAAATATTGTACATCGACCTTTAGAATGAGATTTCAGCTTTGTAAAGCGTTGTCTCTGTCACTCATACCTATGTGATGTTTTATCAGTCTCAACGACAGAGACAAGACAACGTTCTTCGAAACCGCCAGGTCTTTCTATAGATTTGTTCTGTAATTAGTTGGAAAATTAAAAAAAATGTCAAATCGCTTGACTCTCAAATGGGATATGTCAAACACTAATTATTTATGGTCCAGGCGTCTTCGAGTAATAGGGTAACATACATTAAAAAAAAAAGATTCCGACGAATTGAGAATCTCCTCCTTTTTTGAAGTCGGTTAAAAAGGTCGATGAACAATATTTACTGCCACGTAGGTACCTACTGTAATATTTTTTGATTCTTCGTCGCAACGTCGCATTTCTATTTATTTTAATTTTAAACCCAACATAACAAGTAGGTATGGAACACGTTAAACTTTCACGAATAGTTCAGTACAAATAATACAAATACTTAATTAAAATATTCCACTTTTAACGACTCTATTACCAGATGGTAGAGACAGTAAACAAGAATTAAGCCTGACTTTAAGATACCTGCTTAACGAACACGCAAACCTATAAACTTATAAAGTTCATTGAGAAGCAAAAAAGGAACGCTAAAAAGTAAAAGTCATAAGCAAACGAGCAATTCGCAGTCAATCATGAAATATGATTGATAATATGAAAAAAGTATGACAACTGCTGCAAATTGCGTCCGACAAAAAATGGAATTAGCCTCCATTGCCATCAAGTGTGTTCAAGGTGTCGAATCGTTTCGCTCGGTGTATAAAGACACAAAAACAACTTCATTACAAGTGACAAAAGGCCAGAGATGTTGGTAATAAGGGCTAATAAGACCTATTAGTCAAGTCGTCGGGCAACGGCAAGGTGCGCAAAATGTAACCGAAACCGGGTGGCAGCCAATTTCAAGGGCCATTTCCTTACACACCCCGAACAGGGGAGTGACGACCTCGAACCTCTAAAATAAAACCAAAGACTACTTTTATTATACAGCTGTTGTGAAATTAATAGGGAGTCGTTCTATTCTGTCTAAACATAATATGGAGTTAGACGAATTTGATATTGTTATTTACTTTATAACTGGCTTTGAATAAGAAAATTTGGTACTGGGTATTTGTTAACTGGCAATCACTCACTTGTATTCGTTTTGCCAGTAGATGGATGTACCGATATTTGTTTCGCTTTGTTACCTAAAAAGCAAGATTCTAAGCGAGTCTAATCGCCGCACTCAGAGTCGCTAATCGTTACTTAAGATTGAGTTAAAACGAGACAGATTTATGTGAGAGATATAGCTCTGTCTCGTTTTAACTAAACTTAAGTAACGATTAAGCGACTCTGAGTACGGCAGTAAGGCTAACTTTATAGGTATGTTGTCAACAACACGCGTTGATGGTGTGGTGTACTATTCAATTATAATCAGTGCCTTATATTTTAACTACCTATGTAGCTATATATCATGTAGGTACCAAACCAAAAATATAGGTTTATTGTGGGTTTAACCGTGGTCTTGTCGCGCCACTGACGCATATTGTGTCAAATCAATACAAATTAACAACGCACATCGGTGGTGCAACGCCTTTCAATTTGAAGATAACAGTGTCTTATTTTATCTATCTTATCGTGGTAAACCAATAAAATAAAAAAATATAGGTTTATCTACTTATTAAGAATTCTGTGGGTTTACCAGAATTATCTTTTCAGAATTTTCGGTCATGTTTAAATAATATATACCTACCTAGATATAACCAGTGCCTGACAAGTAGATGGTAGAAGTATTTACCACTTTCTTCTTACCAACATTGTGGCTAATTTTTGCTGTACACAATCTCTCTAAACTAAGATCAAGATCTAAATCTATTACTATCCCTTTCATAACATTCCCAGAAATAAAGGATAGCTAGCACTAGATTAAGAGCTGACAATTTGTTTAGTTTAGAGCTCGTGTACAACAGAATTATTAACCACAATGCTCTATCAACTATTAAGATTAGACTTGGAAAGGAACCAATGAGTAAATAATTGAATTATCTACTTCGTGTTTTATTTTGTTGCTTGCGAGATGAGCATTTGCACTTGCATTGAGTTTTGATAGATATATAGATAGATAGATAAATATACCTACTCACTTAATTGCACACAAGATAGAGAATTCATAATATGAATTTCTGAAACATCTAGTCTAGGTGCCTTATACTATTGAAAGTTTGACAATTTGCTGAAATGAATTGAGCAATGTGTATGCTAAATAAATATTTTATAGACTCAGTGTCACTTATCAGCCAATTTTGAACTATAAATCAGGTACATCTTGCAACACGCTCGACGCGTGTCAAATCGGGCGTCGCGTGCCCCAAAACACGCATTTGTCTAATTCGAAACGCTTTTTTTACTATTTACACTGTGCCGTTTTGCCCGGTTCACCCTCCATCGCAATTGGTCACGGGAGACGTGGATTTCGCGCCAATATGTCCTCTAGTTTAGCGGTTTATTGGTTAGGTAACGAGGAAATTGGGCTCGGGAGACTGCCGTTGTATTGAACTCATAGGAAAGCTGTTATCTTGTTTCCTTGTGTCGTTTGCCCAGATGTCGTACTATCAACGAGCCCGCGACTTTGTCCGCATGAAATTTCTGTTTTTCCGTTTTAAGATAGGTAGGTAGGTATACTCATTACGCGGTTAAAGTTAGCCATTAGTTACACCACTAATTTTTAAATATGTATCTACCATAAAAAAATCTACCTAGTCAGAATTCAATACCGAACACGTTTAGGGATGCAGATGGAATAAATGAAATCGGGTTTCCTAAAATATCTATTCATAAAAAATTACAAAATATTATTAGCGTACACTGACTAAATATTTTTATAAATAGCAATTTTATTTATTTTTAATAATATATTTCAGAATACTTTTCTCTCATCCTGGTGTAATTTATTTGTTGAGCATTAAATAAAAATAAATAATAAAATCTAAGACAAAACTTTTGTTCTTTTGATAACCATGTCATTCAATCTCATTCATTCGTTGTTTTGTTCATTCATGGGCACTGTTAAAAAAATGTCACCCACAGAATACATTTTTTGTGATTTGTCAAAAACTTAATTTAACGCTTTCGTATGTTACATGAACAATTAATATCGTTGGAGTAGAAATAATTGCGATTGCTTTTGTTTTTTTTTTTGTTTCAACAAATAAGGGAGTAAAACAAAAAATCACCCTCACATTTTTTTACCATGATAAGTATAGAAAATGAATAATATGCGTAAACTTACAAATTGATCTGATTTATAATTATGAGAATTCGTTCAAATAAAGCGTTGCTATATTGCTTTGTGTGATTTTTTTCAAATTTCAGATTTATTTGTACAAAAAAGTACAATAAAGAGATTTTTTTAAAATTAGGTTGTTAAGAGCTTTATTTGGTTATTAATGGGAAACTGCCAGATTTTCAGCGCAATTTCCTATCACATCACGTTTTTTTAAATGAAATGAAATAAAATAATCTTAAAAAAATTGTTAGCGCACTTATAATAATTAATTATTATCTCTGACAGAAGTCACGTGATGTGTTGCATCACCATCTTGAATCGATTGGTATAAAAGCGAGTGTTCGATAATTCTTAATTATCGAACTTAATCTTAATTAATTCCCCCCGGTGACGCTGTAGCGGCCAGTAGGGCCTACGCAGCATAGTCAATCCGAAACAACACAAAAAATTCTTAACGCAGTCTGTGTTCAACCACAGACTCATTCGACTAAGTATTAAATGCTTTTAATGTTCGGTTCGGCAATATTAATAAAATTCAATGAACTAAAAAATCAATTGTATAAACGTCAGTACCTACTACTACAAGTATTGGACTAAGAGCCCGGGAGAGGCAGACCTTCGTTATTTTACAAAAGCTGTAAGTTTCTACGCGTATAACAGAACTGAAGTTTTTTTTCATGGTGGCTTTGGGAGATAACGCAGTACAGGTAAGAAAGGTGTATTGTGTATAGTATAGTGTGTACAATGATCCAAACTTCATAGTCGCTGATCGTACCTCCCTATTAGTATTATTTTATTTGACTCTAACTGCTTAACATTTAAAAAATACTTACAGCTTTTTTTTCAATAAATCTCTTAGAAACGTCAATAGTAGAAACCAGCAAATCGACCGAGAATAAAAGTATTAACAGTACAAATAAATGGATCAGCCGAACAAGAATGCATAATCGCATTTGATCCAACCCTGGGAATGCTACATAGGGTCTAACTGAGAGACCTGGCACCATAACTAACCCTATTAAAAAAGTGGCTCCAACCCTCCCATATTAATGTAGCATAAAATTAACCCGTACGTCACGCCCGATGCGTGCAATGTTTTAAGTGCGTCGGGGTCTAAGGAGCATTAGGGGATCGGTCACTCTTTAAGCCTTAAATGTACCGTAACTTATGGGATAAACAAGGTGATACTAGGTGAGTTGACATTATATTATTATTATTTACATGAGAAGCTGGCGAATAAATTGTGTAATTGGGTATTTGACTACATCAAAAATAAATTATTTCTCAATGACTAATAAATAGAGGATCTTCCAAAATATGTAAAATCCACGCCCTTTGTTAGTTTTGAGTGTAATAACCATTTTAAATTATCGATTAAACTAAAAAGTACGTCATTATAATGAGACGTCACATTCGAGTATTTCATAGAATATCGCATACCTACTAAGTGCGCGTTTTGACGTTTGATAAAAAGTTACTGATTTGACTAGTTGTGAAATACCGTATTGCATGTAATTTATTTTTACAGGAGAAATAAAAAATTGAATGAAAGCTGTTGAAACTTCACTTAATTGGACCGTTATAATCGACATCACGAATTTTGGATTCAATTTCAGCACAGTCTTATGCCGTTTAGCTTGTTTGTGGGTTCAGATTTTATTCACTGACCTAAATCAAGATATGAACTTACTCGTATGTTAAGCGCAGGCTTTTAGTCGGTTTTGGTTGAAAATTAGATCAGATTTTTTGATTTTTGATTTTTGATTTGTACCTATGCAGTGGGCCAAAAACCAAAAACATTCGTATACTAAAAAGAGTGTTTTGTTACACCGTTTTGTTTGCTAGCTCCTCGTATTATATTATTATTGTAGCTAAATTTAATACTTATTTTAAAAAGAGCAACCCCGAGTTTCTTGCGGGCTTTTATCGGTTGGAGGAGCATTCCGAACCAGCAGTGCATTTTAGCGAAACCAATAATTAATCTGTGCAGCAGTGATTCATTTGACGATTCAAAAGCATTTAGGTAATGTAAGTATTCGTTTATTTTAATAAAAAATCTTTCTATTTCTATTACTTAGAAAACTGACTATTTTTTTAATAGATATTTCTGTAGCTTCTATCTATCTGAAGTTATTATACCTACTTTTTATGGCATGCAGTTTTGATATCAATAAAAAAAAATCTGTAATATAATACCTGCCACCCACTATGAGTACAAGTTTTACGAAATTTAAATACAGCTCAAATAAAAACTTAAGTAATTGTACAATGCAAATTATACCTAACTACACTTACATGGTGTTGTGTGGACAAATAATAATTAAATATCCAATTAAACGACTTCAAAATGTAACTTCTGTGTAAAAATAAATTCATCAATCAATCAAGTTGAATGAGTAATCGTATCGAGATTAATTAAATGGACACTGAACAAACAAACTGATTCAATATAAAATTACATAATTCATATACTTACAAAATTAACGTTCAAGTGGTAGACCCTGTACCTACCTGATTTTAATTAAGTCAACCGAATCATTGGTCTTGATTATGGTGGAATTTATAACTATATTGCTCTGAGGCCTGAGCAATAAGGCTGCCTTTGCATACAATTATTTTTAGTTTCTTTGTTTTTGTCTTGTTTATTTTATGGTATTGTTTTTGTAAAATACGTTTTCAATCAAATCTAAATATATAAAAGGAAGGGGTGACTGACTGATCTATCAACGCACAGCTCTAACTACTGGACGGATCGGGCTGAAATTTGGCATGCAGATAGGTATTATAACGTAGGCATCCGTTAAGAAAGGATTCTTGAAAATTCAATCCTTAGGGGGGTGAAATAGGGGTTTGAAATTTGTGAAGTCCACACGAACGAAGTCGCGAGCGTAAGCTAGTAGCTACCTAATATCATAATATTTCAATTAAAATACACCAATAAAATCACATTTTATATCAACAAATATAGTAACGAACCCTATACTATCAACATGTCACTCAATATTTCGTAACATAACGTTTCCAATAACACCGATATCGACAAGGCGATATCTTTGAAGTTAATTATTTAACGTGTCTCAAAGGGCAGATGATAATAAGTGTAATAAATCTGGCGCGAGTGGTGTCATGATAATGTGGCCCTTGTGCCTGCCGCCGGGTACAGCACACAGAGGGACAGTTGCAGGGTTATAAACTTATAATTAATATACATTGTTGTTCTAGTAACTGTGATTCACTTATTAAGGAAGGTATGGTATTCCGTTGAGTTATTTTCACTTTGTAGATTTTGGAATTATTATTAACTTGGATTATTAACGCAGAAGACCCGTAGCTTGAAGTAAAATGACGGCTACATTGTGACGGTCACAATCACCCCTGCTGGTCGATTAAGAAAAAACTGCATCAATCACTATTACAATTTCAATAGCGATGATGACTACTAGTCAAATCAGCGACTTTTTATCAAACGTCAACACGCTCGCTTATAGTAGGTACCTATAGGAGCTTGTGTGAAATATACAGATGTGACATCATACACATTTGACTAATTTGACGTACTTTTTTAGTTAAATCGATAATTAAAAATGGTTAACAAACTTAAATCTAGCAGCAAATGAGGATTTTACGAATTTTGGAAGACCCTCTATTTAATAATTACTAATAAATTATTTATTTTTGCTCTAGTCGTCATCCCCATCGTTGTGACTGGCTGAATCAATGATATGTTTGCTGCATTCAATGCATTTTGCAATGCATTTTTCGTATCGCCAATCAGAGGTGATTGCGATCGTCATATAGCTGTTAAACTACTGCAGTACCTAGAGTTCCTGATTACCGCCACTCTCTTGCTTTTGCCTAAAATACATTGTTGCAGAAAAATACCATAAATTCAGCCAATCACAACAATTGAACAATTATTGATGCAGGGATTTTAAATTGAATTCCAATCGTATCTTTCTTCAAAAAATATTCATTTCCAGAAAGTGGTCAATTTCTTTGTTAAAACAATTTTTCAAAGAAACTACAGTAACCGGCAAGAAATATTGTACATCGATCTTTAGAATGAGATTTCGGCTTTATAGATCGTTGTCTCGGTCACTCATGCCTATATGCCGTATTGTAGGTCTCAACGACAGAGACAACGCTCTACAAAACCGCTATATCTTTCTAAAGGTTGATGTACAATATTTTCTGTCGCGTAGGTACTGTAAATTAGTTGTCGCGACTAAAAATTAAAATAATGTGATTTAATGTAGATAATCACGCAATTCTGTTAGAGTCAGCGAAAGACTAATCAAAGATAGCGAGCGAAGTCAAGAGCGGAGTGCGTGATAAACGAGTCCCCGGAGACTGCTAGCCGCTGCGGCGTCAATAGATTACATGCCGCATGCTTCATTCATGGATGCGTTCATTTGGCCGTTGGATTTATTGTTCCGTTTGTGAGACGAAAGAGTTAATTTTATGAAAGACTAGCTCATGACCGCGACTTCGTCCGCGTGGACATAGGGGTTTGACATTCACCCCCTTATGGGTTGAATTTTCAAAAATCTTTTTCAGCTCGAAACGTCTAGTAGTTCGAGCTGTGCGTTGATAGATCAGTCAGTCAGGCTTGTGTGGTCAGGCATCTTTTCCTTTTATATATTTAGATGTTTTTAATCATCGTCATCATCTTAACCCCTCGCCGGCCTACTACTGAGACGGGTCTCCTCTCAGAATGAGAAGAATTTAGGCTATACACTACCAGCCAAGTGGGGTTATAGTAACCTAAAATTTTGTTTGCAGGTTCCTTTTATGAAGAAGACACTCACTAAGAAAGAATTTTTTGAATGACCCTCCCTGGAGATTAAATAAGGAATGAATTTTTGTACGAAAATCTGTCTTTTTCCATGTCCCGTGTGGATTTTTGGAAATTTCAAGGGATTTTCAGTAATTTGTCCAGAGTGAAACAAGAACAGGTCAGCTAGTATGTATAGAAAATAAAGACTTGCAACTAGCATATAGAAGTCATGAAGTAGTAGGAAGGTACCTACACAATAATATCGCAAAGCCCGCGGGACCCATAACTCACCGCACTGTTTTGTTCTGATCTGTTTCCAGTGGTTGGGGTGAAGAGTTTTGATTCATGTTTTTCTAGGCAACAAACAATGTTCGGGAGCGTTGAAGATAAGTAAGAGTAAGGAGCTAATCATATGTACCGACAGCTTTTATCCTTAGGCTATAGCTGTTTATAACGATACTAAGTACATTGTCAGTAAGCTGTAATAGCCTATAGGGGGATAGGAGGGGTGGGGGGGGGTGGGGTTTACCTCTAACTTTTCGGATTTATGTGCGTCTTAAGTAATTAAATATCACTTGCTTTAACGGTGAAGGAAAACATCGTGAGGAAACCTGCATTCCAGAGAGTTCTCCATAATGTTCTCAAAGGTGTGTGAAGTCTACCAATCCGCACATGGCCAGCGTGGTAGACTATGAAATGGCCAAAACCCTTCTCACTCAGAGAGTAGACCCGTGCTCTGTATATAGTAAACCGGCGATGGGTTGGTCCTGATGACAAAATAGAGGGTCTTCCAAAATTCGTAAAATCCACGTCCGCTGTTAGTTTTAAGTTTGCTAACCATTTTAAATTATTGATTTAACTAAAAAGTAGGCACGTCAAATTACATCAAACATTTATGACGTCACAACAGATCTATGTCACCTATTTCATACAAGCTCCCTTTCTAAGCAAGCGTTTTGACGTTTGATAAAAAGTAGCTGAGTTGACGAGTAGTCATCATCCCCATTACCTATCTGGTTATTTTTGTTAGGTATTTTACGGTAATTCGTTTTGAAGGCCATCAACAATGTTTCGATAAAATATTAAAATTTTATTACGCCTTATTTTAACGGGTCGAACGTTAAAAATCCCGTCGTAACGTATAGTGTGCTATTTATCATGTTTCAATCTCCCAATACCGCGAAAGCCTGAGGCGTGCGATGCGAGAGATATTACCTCGTCAGGGTAAACGAAAAATAGTTATTTTCTATCAGCATTTTGGTTTATGATAATATACCCATCCTACTATACCCACCTCTTCTAAGAGTGGGTACACTCAAGTTCTGTTGTAAGTGAAATCTTTTAAGAAACAAAAAAAAAAATTATCTAGGTATAGGTAGGTATATCAAAGAACTGATGAAGAAAGAAAAGATGATGCGTGAGCATATCCAAGTGGGTAAGTATCATATGAAAGGGCTTTACATGTACTTTTATGCATAATAGTTTTTGATTTATCATGCAAAATAAGTATCAAAAAAAATACAACTGTATTAGTGCGGAACCCTCGGCGCGCGAGTCTTACTCGCACTTGTCAGTTTTTTTTAATCCCGTGCCAAGTTGCCACCTAATGATATTCCAGTCCAAGACTAGCTTGTCTCAGAATAAAAAAGGAAACTAAGACAGAAAAGTGGCAGGTACAGTACGCGGCCGAAAGTGATGAACATCGACTTTTAGAATGAAATTTCATCTTTGTAGAACGTTGTCTCTGTCACTCATACCCATTTGGCGCTTTGACGGTCTTAACGGCCGACACAGTGCTCTACGAATCTGCTGTCTCCTTCTAAAGTTGTTGTTCCGACGATCGAGTCCGATGTTCATCACTTTTGGCCGCGCAATGTATATTATATTATCTGTCTGTCTGTAGTATTACACTTCGGGTGTTGGGATATGTTCACTATTTCCTTTACCGCGAACAACAATCAATAAGCCATAACAGTTATCGCTGTTCACGGAACAGGCCATTCTTTATGCACCCATTTTGTTGGCTGATGTCTTCATTGCGACTGACAGGGACGGACTTGCAGTACCTATAATAGTTGAATTTAGAGAAATTATCTTATTGCTAAAGATGAAGTTAGGTTTTTTTTTAGAAGCAACACAAGATTTTCCTTTTTTTGAAATCTTGTAGAGGGTTTGTTCACAACTATCTACTACACCTTACGTTCAATTTATATTATATTCTTTTCAAAGACATTTTCATTTCCTTTTATGTTTTAATACAGCAGTAAATACAGCGACTATATTCGCGTGGATTTAGTTTTTTAAAAATCCCGAGGGAACTCTTAGATTTTCCGGCATAAAAAGTAGTCTATGTCACTTTCCAGGTCTTTAACTATAATCATGCAAAAAATCACGTCGATCCGTTGCTCCATTGCATTGCATTTCATTTACATGGATCAGTGTTTAATGCATTTTAAAACACTTTAAGCTCTACTAGCTCTGACTTAATCGACTTAGAACAGTCTCCAACCACCATGTCGTAGAAAACAAGGAAGTAACACGTTAAAAAATCTTAGCTCTATTGACGAGAACAAATAAAATCATACTTTCTAAGTTCAGACATTTTGGAGCTTAGATTAAAGATTATATTATTTCCGAGTTCGTCCCTGGCAAATGTCAGTCAATGTGGTACCCACCTATTTAGGTTGAAAATTATTACTTTATTATTGGTGGTGATTTCGAAAATTAATTTCCCGGGATCGACAGAAAATTATAGGCGGCACCGGTCGCCCCGCTTCGGGCGAACTTTTTACGGTATGGACGGCTATAAAATTATTTTGCGTCTAAATCAATTTTATACTTTTGGGTTTCTTAGCTGTCATATTTTTTGTAACGAACTATTCGTTGCGGTTTTATTTTATTTTGCAAATAAATGAATAGGTATGTGGTAAAGAATGTGTGAGCTCTGACTGAGTCATTGACTCGGTCAGAGACTGAGACTATAACTATAGTCGGGCTAACGTTGACTAAACACGTGAGTATAGTCGGGTGTAAGATATTATGTAAAATAGAGTCATTGACACGTAGTAAACTAATACTGGCCCCTAAATAAACCATTATCACAAAGCAGGAATGTCTAAGCTAAGACTAAGTTAATGAATAGAAATTAGAAATTCTCTAAGTACCGGATGTTAATGATATACCTACATACTACATAGTTGTAAGTAAGTGCGAGTAAATTATGACGAAATTGTGTGTGAAGAATTACAAAGAAATTACCAAAAGGTAGTTTTAAAAGTGTAGGGAGTTTACTATAAGCGCATTAATTATAATATTGTTAAGTAGAACATCTAAGTATAGGAGCATTCTCAATCCCTTATAGAAATCAATTCAATAAAACCCCTTGCTGTTTAATATGTATACCTATAAGTACCTAAATAAGACTAGTATAAACTAAAAAGAAACGTAAGTACAATTTTTCTTTAAATTTCATCACGATAATAATAAACTATACAAGAATCGTCCAGTTAGTTATATTATTATTAAAATATAGGTACATATACCTACAGATATATTATTTTGAAAATATGAAACGGAGGATTATTACCGATATAGGTAATAGGTATGTTTAGACCAAAACAGTATAGTTTAAAAAAATTCTGTCCTTGTATTTTGATTACGAATTTTATACTTGTGTGAATTTCCTAGTGTTGTTATTTACTTAGAAAATATTAAGAGCATCAATATGTCGATATCGAAAAGTAAACGTCATAATGTCTTGTCTTTATCGAATATAATATAGGTACTGATATCGGACACAAATAACCAATTACTTGAACCCACACTGCACCTAACCGTGCAATTACGACACTTGAGTGAAATTGGACCAATTCGATCAGATTCTTGAAAACGTTGGCGGCCAACTACCGATAATTATTTGTGTGAACATTATCGATATCGAGCATACTATTTTTAACCCAGAAAATTAAAAAAATAAAAATCTAAAACCAAAATCTATGCGCATGAAGTCGCAGGCATTATCTGGAAGTTAATATTTTCGGTACTAAGTATACCAGATCTAAAGAAAAAACGTAGGTGACTAATCTTAAGTAGAAGTTGTACAGTCGGGTGCATTTTCTAGTGTTGTAATTCCTTACTTACAAAATAATTAAGTGGTTATCGATCAAAAAGCAAACATAATATCTTTATCGTATAAGTATAAGTATCTGTGACGCCAACCTGCAATCGGACTCAAATTAACCAATTACTCAAAACCACACTGCACCTATAACCGTGCAATTACGACACTTGAGTGAAATTGGACCAATTCGATCAGATTCTTGAAAATGTTGGCGGCCGACTACCGATAATTATTTGTGTAAACATTATCGATATCGAAATTGTTGACAGCACTTCATAGGTAGATACTTATCGAGTACAATCATCTGCAAAAGTTGTCTTACAAAAGATTTTTAAGGCCTACCTACTGTATCTCAAGATCTCACTGAATGACGAATTGCGTTGTGATAATTGACCACAAATAAAATCTAAGAAAGCAAAATAATATGAAGAAGAATACCTACTTATGATGGTAAATGATGACGGAGTTATAAAAATGGAAGCTGATATTTCCTTGGTATTTCAGATAAAATAAGAATTAAAGAGATTGAGACTTGGATCTTATTAATTGCAGTATTAGCAGGTATACCTAGTAATGTATCTGATCTGATTATATGTAGGTATATAACTATTTATTAGGTACCTTAAGAATAATTAAGTGGTAAGTTAGGTATAAGTGCTAAGTTAGGTATAAGTTGGTTGAAATTCGAACAAATTTATGCCTGGATTAAGCCTGTATTAATATCGTATCTACTAAGTATGTAAATTGTAAACATATAAGGCAACGGAGCTTTTCCCAACAAAAAAAAAATTCTTATTGAAGATGTTTTGTCAGTTGGTTTCCTTCGAAGATGGCACAATGTCATTGCCATTTTTATAAATAAATGAAAGCTAATACTTTTCTTCTCGATTGTACGATAATATTATTACAACGGTACTTACACACTGAAAAGTCAAGTACATCGATCGATCAGTGCCAGGTAATTGATACTGGGAATAATATAATTTTACAATTATCAAGACTCGGGAAGACTCCGCTTGATTTCTTTATCAGCCTTATGCTAATAGCTCTCAGATTTAAGTAGTATACCTACCTACTTACGATGTTCTCTGCGTCATATTCCACACCAGCTGATGCCCGCGACTTCGTCCGCGTGGATTTGGAATCCAATTTTTTTATGGGGTAATGTCACAAAGTTTCACTATCGATGAAAAAAATTATTACGCAAATCGGTTCCGAAATCTCGGAGATTTTGAAAAACACAACTCCTCCTTTTTTCGAAAGTCGGTTCAAAAGGTAGCCTATGTTACTCCTTGGTTAATCCTCTACTTGTCTGTGAAAGTACCGTCAAAATAGGTTTAGTTAGGTTAGGTAGGTCCGAAGATTAGCCCGTTCAAACAGACAGACAGACAGACAAAAATTTTAAAAAAACGTGTGATTCAGTTATGGTACCTACAGTTCAAATAACCATACCTATGAGCTCAATATGAGGTACTTAGTTATTTCGAAATTACAGACATAACTTCAATTTTATTTATTAGTAGGTACCTATTAGTAGTATTAACACACGAGTAGATATTATAGACCAGAGGGGAAGCTTCACACTAGCTCACGCACACCACGACGTGCCACGCTCCGTGCGCCCTGTTTGGCGGCAAACGGAGCGTCCGTGACACGTCGTGGTGTGCGTCAGCTGCGCTAGAGTGAGTGAACCTACAGCCAGCCGCTAGTATGAAGCTTCCCCTCTGGTCTATATATCTACTCGTGTAGTATTAGCACAGAATATACCTGTAAAAGGTATTAGTAGATATAGAGTAGAGATTCGCTCATTCCTCATTCATTGCTGAGGGTCGCAATAATGGTAGGAGTTCTCCCGTAGGTTGTGACTCCAATGATATCTCATGAGCAACCCATCGCCGGCTCACTACAGAGTACGGATCTCGGATCGAAGTATGAGAAGGGTTTGGCCATAGGCTAACACGCTGGCCATTTGGGGCTTGGTAGACATTGCTAACAATTAACGTAGAATAATCAGAAATGCAGATTTACTCACGACGTTTTCCTTCACAGTTTGTGTGAGTGAGATTTAGGTAATTTGTTGCCTACCTCTTTGTGTACCTAAACATAATATTGTAATCAAAAGAGAAATCTTAAAACTAATCTGAATGTTTTAAGGTAAATAGATCAAGACCATGAAAGTAAAATGAATAAAACAAATTAACAAAGCGTTCGCTTCATAAATACTTCATAAAACTTCATAAAATAGAGCTGAAAAAAAAGTCACATTTTTTTTAATTTATTTTTTAATTTTAAAATTTAAAGGCACACAAAACAGGTTTCAACTATAAATGGTCCGAATACAAAAACAATAGATTAAGATCTAAGCGGTAACCCTTAACATGTGTAGGTACGCAACAATACTTAAATAAATATATGCACTAAACAAGGTAACATACAATTTGTAAAATACAGAATAAAGAAATCGACGTACATAATAATTATGTAAATATATAGTGGTTTAGGTAAATAGTTATAAATATTTTAATGGTAGACAAATGAGTTAACTAGAATACAAAAAAAGAAAAAAATAACTAAGTATGAAAAATATACTTAAAGCGGAGAAGATGCAAAATGTTGATAAATATGTTTTTTAAATGTGTTCAAGTTATTATTAATTTTTATTTTTTTCAATGGAAATATCACCAGTAATACATACAAATTGTTACCACGATCTATATTTGCATCTATTCAATAAGGATTAGCAATGTATTTTTCTATTTCTATTACTATTAAGTAGACGGAATGAGAGGGGATTTTATCAGAGATATCAATTGTAATAAATTTATTGCGAGGCATGATGCTATCTTTATGGGCGAATACAATTCTTTATTAGATAGATACCTACCAAAATATTGTTCTAGTAAGATTGAAACTTATTATAAAAACAAAATGTGTAAGAAAGAATAATAATTAAAATAAACTCAATAATAGGTAGGTATCTAATATCCATTTTACTATTAATATCTACCTTTTATAAATGCGGAAGTATGTCTCATGTCTGTCATCTTTTAGTTTTTCACGGCCCGTCTATTAGGTAAATAGTTTTTGATGTGGTGCAAAGATAGCTTGCAGCTATCCTGGGGGAGAACTTAAAGTAGGTACTTTTTTGTCCGTCTCGCAAAATCAAAGGGTCCTCATGGGGTTTTTTAATTAAAAACTTAAATCATTTTCTATTTGGTCTAGCGATAGCTTGCAATCTACTTACTTACCTACTTACGATACTTTTATCCCGAAAAATCAAAATGTTCCCAGGAGATTATTAAAAACAGAAACTTACGCGGATGAAGTCGTGAGCATCATCTAGTAGCTAGACCTAAGTACCTACCTACCTAAAGATACCGACTACCTACTCGCATTAAAATTGTTTGTAATAAATTCGTCTCAAGTAAAACGTGTAAAACAGTTCCATATCTGAGCCATTATTTATACCGAAACACCAAACAAAGTAGAATTATTAACTGTACGAATTTATTAACCGCGCTATACAACCCTCAAATAGATACTTAGTGAGTCCCCCATCCCCCCTCCCTAGTGACATTAAAACATTGAGGCAGACTAAATTAAAGCGCGCCAAAACAGTTCTCTCTGGGCCCAAGGCGGTCGTTTGTTTTAATACAATAAGCGTAGTCATCTCTTTCACTCTGCTCATTAGTGAGATGTCTCTGTCTCTTTCACACCCGCGTAATTTAGCTTTTCTCTTAAGGCTACTGCATAGCTCATTGATCTCGTTGGCAACTATAGAATAGAGCTATTTTGTAACCATTTCCTTTAGAATTCTTGTCTGAATTTTCAATATCTATGTAATATTATTATAAGTAAGAAAAATCGTCACTAAAGTTAGCATTAATCGTTGTAGAATTTGTATCATCGTCATCATCATTATCAACGGATAGACGTCCACAGTTGGACATAAGTCCAAGGACTTCCACACGCTACGGTCTTCCGTGCGCCGTCGCCGCCTGAATTCAGCGACTCCCTGCGACTTATTGGGTGTCGTCTGTCCACCTAGTGGGGGATATTCAAACGCTGCACTTTCCGGTATGAGATCGCCATTCTAGCACCCCAGGGACCCCCCAACGTCTATCGGTTTTTCGAACTAGGTATGTGCATTGAGCCCTGCTCACGGCTTCACAGCCCGTTGAGCAGTAAGCTACGTCGATTACTCCGGTCCTCCTATGGATCTCCTTATTTCTGATTTGGTCACGTAGAGAAACTCCAAGCATAGCTCTCCTCTCTCCATCGCCCATTGAGAGACTCTGAGCTTTCATATGAGGTAAATTATTTAGAATTTAATTATGAAGTTCTCTAAAATACATCTGAAAAAAAAACCAAGAAGAATGGCGGGGAGTGGGTGTTTGGTGGCGCGCTCTTGGAAATGCCTACGTCCAGCTGTGGACCCATACAAGCTGATGGATTGGAATGGATTGGTCAATTGTTAAGTGTAACGCCATGTCTATTGCCCAATGATACCCTAAGCGGGTTAATAAATTAAAAGCCACGGAATAACGTGTTCAGCGCAACAGAAGCGTGTTCCTCTTAATGACTTCTAATTTATTTAGCTTTAAAGACAGACCGACTAATTTACGGCCGTCCCTTTCTAACCCCCGTTTTCGAGGGATGTAGCGGCCTCCCTCACGGGACCATTTTTAATTAAAATCACCAGGAGAAAATTAGAAATTATATTCTATTTTCAGAAACTTGTTCTGACGCTTTGTTGGAGATTATCTCCTTTTTATGAGCCCCCGGTCGCGGCTTTATTTTAACGGGCAAAGGATTGTCTAAATGGACAATGTTAGCGCGGCCGGTGTCTTTTATGATTATGTCTTATTCATTTCAATCCTGGCTCATGTTGATTGGAAACGTTTTCGCTTTAGTAACGGGTGAGGCCTTATCGCAATAAATGTTAATCATTTTATAGTAAAACCTAACTTTATTGCTTTCAATAAAATCGTTTCAAATATTCAACGCTCTAGTTATTTTATTTATATCGATCAAATGGATCATTAGTAATAACTTGAATAACTTTGAAGCCTCAATAGCTCAACGAGTAAAGGAGTGGACTGAAAACCGAAAGGTCGACGGTTCAAACCCCGCCCGTTGCACTATTGTCGTACCTACTCCTAGCACAAGCTTAACGCTTAGTTAGAGAGGAAAGGGGAATATTAGTCATTAAACATGGCTAATTATGTCTTTCACTTACACCTACCTGCCTAGTACTTATACCTGTACAATGTATTGTTTAAGGTACATTGTACATCATGAATTTCTTACTGGTCTTAAGTATATTCATTTTCACTAATTAATAGATATCTACTGCCTACATTTACCTATGGCAATCGGGAACGTTTAAAACTTTTAAGTACCAAACATATTTTAGCGGTCCACTATTAAAAAGCTAATCGTAATAATAAATTGCAGAATTAAGTCACGTTCCTAAGTAAAATCAACGTCTAAGATATTATATTAAGTATGTAGATAATATTCGCAACATGTATCTAGCTTTGCAATTTCAGATTTCTATATACCTAGTCTAGAATAGAACTTTGACTTAGGTTAGGTTTAAAGACTTTATTTTCTCAAAAAAGAACAAAAGTTCACTTACATGAGAACAATTTTAAACATAAATATAGAAGAAAACATTATTTAAGATACGGTGAATTTATACAATAATAAAACTTATATAAATATTTTAAAACTATAGTTATAGACTGAAACCCCCAATATTAATTAGCTTGAAGCTTTCTAGACTTAGATATCTATCCTACCTACTTACTTGTTCATTAATATTGAATGTGGTAATCGTTGTATTACACGATGAAGGAAAATGGCAGACATGTAGTGAATTAATGATAGAAATTATTCAACTATTCTCGTCCAACCTTTAGCTTTTCAACTAAGTACTTAACCGATTTAAAAGGCTGATTTTACCCTCCATATTTTAATTTCTTGGTTCAATGTGATTCGTTCATTTTAGTTAAATTATTTCTTTTTTAGGCGTATCTTTCAGGCGATCTGTATGTAATTCTGCATCGCGCTAGTAAAGTTTACAATAATTTTAGTAATAGGTAGTAAAACAATGCAGTACCTATAGGTAGGTACACTATTTGACCGAATGTGAGCTACCTCACACATAAAACTATAGATTTAGTATAATATCAAAGTCAATATTCATTTGATTGTAAAGTATTTTAGAGAAACTTAGTAAGTACCTACCTGAGTACATTTAGATCACGAGAACGAGCTGGTCTTGGCTATAGACGGATGGATTTGACATACTTAGTTTACATAGCCAAATTATAGTAGTGAAATAAATGCTTACAAGGACAATTATTTCCAGGTGGCCTTGGAGACGACGACGGTGACAGCGGTAAGAGAAGACGATCTAGGACGAATTTCAACTCTTGGCAATTAGAAGAGCTCGAAAGAGCATTCCTTGCGTCGCACTACCCTGATGTGTTCATGAGGGAAGCACTGGCGATGCGGTTAGACCTGAAAGAAAGTAGAGTCGCGGTAAGTTACCTAATCATATGATTTTAGACCTAAGTAACTACTTGTATAAGGTAGAATTTCAACTCTTAGCAGTTGGAAGATCTTGAGAGAGCGTACCTTGCGTCGCACTACCCTGATGTGTTAATGAGGGAAGAAGCACTGGCGATGCGGTTAGACCTGAAAGGACGTAGAGTCGCGGTAAGTTACCTAACCATATGATTTTAGACCTAAGTAACTACTTGTATAAGGTAGAATTTCAACTCTTAGCAGTTGGAAGAGCTTGAGAGAGAGTTCTTTGCGTCGCACTCGCACTACCCTGATATTTTCATGAGGCAAGCACTGGCGATGCGGTTAGACCTGAAAGAAAGTAGAGTCGCGGTAAGTAATCAATTAATCATATAATTTTAGACCTAATTAACTACCAATATAAGGTAGAATTCACAAACTCCATAACCAGAGATGTACCATTTTAGTGGTGATAATTAATTTTATTCCCATAGAAATAGCTGTTGAGTTTTAAATACCGTGTTATAAGTACCAATTTAAGTGCTACTTGTCGCCTAATATTTTTAGTCTGTGACCAAATTTTACTGCAAGTTGGATGGAACTTATTCATGCCTGACGTCTTTATTCGTTGCACATTGGTCGTTAAGTTTCCTTTGTTATGTCTCAGTTCTGAATATTTATGTCCTACGAAGTGCTTAAATTTTATAGTTTTAAAAGAACTGCTATTTTTTTTTTTGAAAATGTTTAAATATAAAATACTTAATACCTATAATTAAGGTGGGTTTAAATTATATAGGTAAGTACTTAATATGTTTGGAAACTTTGGTTTTATAGCACGTGCCTATATATTTCATGATAGGTATACTTATTATTATTTCTAAGTGTGCAATAACACATAGGTACGAAATAATTCTTATAATAGGTAAGTACTATAAGACGGTCCAAATATGAATTCAATTTTGACACTTCATGGTAGGTACCTACCAAAAACTGTCATGATTTAACTGACATAGTTTTGTCTTTACAGATTGATATATCTATATCTAAATAAAAGTTGAAAGGTCTTCGATGCTTCAAATACAAAATGGTAACACTGTTTCATTATTCAAGCTTGACGTCTTAATTCGTTTCATTTTACTCTTGCCTCGGTTCTATTTTACAGTTAATGGACTGTTAAAGGGCTTACAGTTTAAAGTTCAAAGTTCTTAGCTTATCTAGAGGCATTTTGACAGTTTTTTTAAGTCATAACTCATAAAATAATAACATGAAATTTCAAACATTAGGTACTTAAGGGCTTTTAACTCTAAAAGTCGTCTATTAAATTCAATTCAGTTCTGAACCTATCTACTTATAGTCCGTTCATCGTAACTTGACGCGTAAGTAATATGTTGGCACCATTGCAAATCACACAACAATAGACTCTATGATCTAAGGAATAAAGAAACAAGGCAACGGTGCCAACATATTACTTACGCGTCAAGTTAACGATGAACGGACAATACAGTGCGACAAGGCTAGGTTGGCGCGTGGCGAAAATTGGAACTAACGTTGCCGTCAAGTGTCCCCTTTGTTCTTGTTTGAATATTCTTAGCCTTTGTTTTCCAACAGAGCCCCCCTGTCAATGCCATTCAAGTGCCAAGAGTAACTTGTCGCACTGTAACATGAAAATTCAAACATTTCTTATAAGGGCTTTTAATGCTTCTAACTGTAGGTATAAGTTGTGTCTTAAATTCAATTCAGTTCAAAACTAACACACCTACCTTGCACCTACCTACTTAATTACCTACGAATTTTCTAATAAAAAGTTGCAATTTGAGAATGTCACAAAAAGGTTCTTATTAAATCGCGGGTCTTTCTATTGATCCGTTCAGTGAACTGCAAAAATGAGTGTGAATAATAAAATGGTCCTGAATATATTTGAGGAAGCTTTGCAATATAATGCAAAAAAGTCTGGGTATTAACATTAATAGAAAATAACTGTTACTTGTCTGTGAATTGAATGTAAGCAGTATTGTAAAAACCTACCTATGCAAAATATTCTAATTAGCTGCTTACCTACTTATTGAGCGTAAATCTACTCTTTAAAATTATTGAAATCAATTAAGATTTGAGGAACATAAAAACAAAAACATGATATATATTATTACTAGATGATGCCCGCGACTTCGTCCGCGTGGATTTAGGTTTTTAAAATCCCGTGGGAACTCTTTAATTTTCCTGGATAGGGAAAAAGTAGCCTATGTCTTTCCCCGGGAAGTAAGCTAACTCTGGACTATCAAAATCGGTTGAACGCTTGGATTGGGAATAAAGTAATCTTTAATTTGATATATAATCCGATTAAATAACAGATGAGGGTATATTAATAACGCTTACTTATCTGTTTATACCTACCCCATAGTTAGGGAAAACAAGGATACCTAACCTTTGTTTTTTCAACTCCTTGTGGTATAATCTTTCAGTTGATGCTCGATTTTCATAAATAACTAAGGGAAATTGATCGATTTCTTTTAAACATTATTCTACCACATATTATTCTCTATCACAATTAAATAACAGATGAGGGTAGATATACCGGATCTCTACCTAATACAGCCAACTCAAAGGGCACATAAGCCTAAGGTTTCCCTTAAATATAAATGAGAGAACGTTTTCTTGCCCTTTCCGGCCCCTTCTAAGCGGTCTTCAGGGACTGTCCATCCGCTTTTTACGCCAAATTCACCAAACAAAATTACCACTGCCTACTGGCTAGCCTGTGTCAGCATTACTGTCTTAGAAAGACCTAAAACATCTATTTACTTAACCAATTTTGATAGAATTTAACGTTACATTAGATTTTATTTCACTTCAAGGCATGCTTTTAAATTTTTACTTGGAATACGTATAATTCAGTATTTGACAGCTAGTCAAATCAGTAACTTTTTATCAAACGTCAAAACGCGCGCTTAGTACTTAGATAGGTAGGTAGGTATGCGAGCTACTATGAAATACTAAAATGTGACGTCACAATCATTTGACGTGCTTTTTTAGTTTAATCGATAATTTAAAATGGTTATGACACTTAAAACTAACAATGGGCGTGGATTTTTCATATTTTGGAAGACCCTCTATTTCTTTATTTATTTTATTTAACAGGAAAACATGAATAGGTAAAAACAGAAGATTAAAGCTAATGACAAGTTTTCACAGATAGAATACACATAAGAATAACAAAAAAACTCGACTGGGGGACAGAAAATTCAGGGAAAAGTAATAAAATAAAAAAAATAAAAAAACGAGAAACGAGATCTGGCCAACGAATTATTTAACTGAAGTATGAGCGTTAAAGAATTCATTGGCCAGAGCTTTCCGAATAGTACCAGTGATGCAGTATAGCTCCAAATTTTTGTCATTTTTACAAATTTTATTAAACGATGAGGCAGGATTATTAGGTAAATCATAATTTACCTAATAATCACTGAGAAATAATTTATTTTTGACTCAGGCAAAATATATCTACCAACCTACGAATAAAATTAAGAAAAGGAAAACGTCTTACTAAGGTTAAATTAAGTATATCCTGACCTTGTAGCAATACATTTAGATGAACAACGGTCAAAACATTATATTGTATCTCAGAGAGGAGCAGAGCAAATCTATTTCTATAATCAGTACTAACGTCGATTGTATCCAACATTTATCGCAGCAAATCTCGTTCCAAAAGACAGACTACGCCGCACCACTCCTAATAGTTGGTATAAATCAAAAGATTTCCATCTCGGCGGCACCCCTGGGACACGAGCGAGATGGCACGATTGAATAGCATAGATTTAAATGGTCGGGTCAGATAAGGATGGCTATAGATCCCGCCGCTCCAGCCTCAGAGCGTGGCGCAGGGACGTCACAATTCGATTACAGCTCAATAAACTTTAAGTGACTTGTTTGCGTCTGTAAAGTGGATTTTTTCTTCTTTCTGATTTCTTTATTTCCCTTTCCGTTCGTATTCGTAGGCTCGGTTGAATGGAGGTTTACAGTGTTGACATTTGTTTTGTTGAAGTTTAGTATTTAATCTTTTTGTTAAAAGGCTTAATTTGAGTCCTAGGTAGGTACTTTAATTGATTTGATTTTATAGTTCATTTTCATCACCATCATCAACCAATTGCCGTCGGTTCACTAATGAACACGGGTGTCCTATCAAAATAAAAAGGGTTTAAGCCATAGCCCACGCTGAACAAGTCCAAGCCAATCCACATTGGCAGACTTCACATACCGTTGAGAACATTATTGGAGAATCCTCGGGCATGCAGGTTTCCTCACGATGTTTTCCTTCACTGTTAAAATATTATGCTGAAGAAATTTATTTAATGTTTTGGTTTTTTAGGATGTAAATATGTATGTAAATAGTTATTTATCAAGGAAAGGTTATTAAAATAGACACAAATGAATAGAGCAACGGGACTTTCATAACATGGTTTCTTAATGCAAAATTATCACGTCACGTAGGTACCTACCTGGTTTCAGATTTATTAATTTTATCTACTTATTTCTAAGATTCTATTCAGAGCCTGGGATGAATGGTAACCATGATAAATTATTAAATGCAATTTATTATGCTTAATATTAACTCCATACAATTTATTAAACCATTTTGAAGGTTTACAGAGGTAAACATAATGAAACATTTCACAAGGGTTCCCCGCGACCCGTTAAAAGGCCATTCTTTACCAAAAATAGCGCATTCTAATCTAATTTTATTCCTGGCGAACGTAAAACTTGCGAGAACGGCTCAGCCAAGCCGCGGTAAGCGTACAAGTATCGACTTCATTTTAAAATTCATAGCATAAAATTTACATTTATATGCCAATTTCATTCCCTAACTGAGCCTCGGCGGTTGTACGCACACATCAATATTCCGCACACGCCGCCGCGGGTACAGCCCTAAAGTAAAAAAGTAAAAAAAAAAAATAGAAAATCGCGTAACATTCTCCGCTCGGCTGAGAAAAGAAAAAGCGCGCGGTTTAAATATGGCACACTAAATGGAACGCTTAGGCGACAAAATGCGGATAGAATATAAAATTTAAGGACCCCTTTCCGTCTCTGTTACACTCGTGTAGCTTCGTATCTTGTTGTCTCGCTCTGCGTATCTAACGTAAGCCGCCTTTACCGCCCTAGGCTTAGCGGTAAAAGATAGACACGAACAAGCCCAAGGGCTGCCACTCTGGGTGTAAAATATAGCGCATAAATATCATTCCCACTGCTAAACAAGACGCGGATCGTTAGAAAGTGATTTAATGTAATTATTATTTCAAATGAGATGTTATTACCCTGCGGACAGTTCGAAATGGTCCTAATTATGTTTATTGCTCTTTAATTCCCTCTATTTACATTAATAGCGACCACAATAATAAAACTTCAGTTTAATTTATTTCGTTATTTATCTGTCTTGACTCTTGGAGGTGATAATAAATGAAATGTAAAATCATGTAATAAAATGAGATACCTACCTACTTTAAAATCTCACAATTGACGTCAAGAATAGGTATCTACCTAAGTAGGTGTCAAAATTAGTAGATAACTATTTCTGAATCTTATCACTTTGTGGTAAAGTGTTGCTAATTATGATTTTATTGTAGGTATTAGAGACATAGGAAGACTAAATAGGAAGGCATCTTAATTTGAAATGTAGGTTACCTAACCTACTAATTTAAATTATCTAAATATATAAAATGAGAAGGTGACTGACTGACTGACTGACTGACTGACTGATCTATCAACGCACAGCTCAAACTACTGGACGGATCGGGCTGAAATTTGGCATGCAGATAGCTATTATGACGTAGGCATCCGCTAAGAAAGGATTTTTGAAAATTCAACCCCTAAGGGGGTGAAATAGGCGTTTGAAATTTGTGTAGTCCGCGCGGACGAAGTCGCGAGCATAAGCTAGTAAGAATATATAAATAAAAAGGTCCACTATTAGGATAACTTCCTACGTTGCATTGATACTTAGACTAAAGAAAACTAAACACAGTTTAGGTAAACCATGCGTCAGAAAATCAAGCAAGTTCGGAGATATCATTACAAAACAAGCCGATTTATGTTGCAATATTACTTATGTCATCCTCATTTTAATGAACACGTTTCTCTGCGATGGTTCCGTCTGTCTTTTTCTGAAGTCTGTGCGAGGAAATTGCACGCGTCAAGATGCGACATTTTCATTGCCCCGACCGCAGAAAAAGGGAAAACTCCCCCGCCTACCCCACGAGGGGAAAAGTTACCTAAATACAAGTCAATGTATCGATACGACTCTTCTTATTTACGCGGTTAGGGGAGATGGGGCAATTGTGAACACAATGCGATTTTCTCCAATGTTTTTCTTTGTAGGTAGAGTAGGTAGGTACATGCCACGTATTTCTTTCGTATCTAGGGTTTTATAACCGATACCAGCAGTGGCGTGCAGATCATAGAGGCATATTTTTATTTATTTATTCAGATACGAGTTAGCCCTTGACTGCAATCTCACCTGGTGGTAAGTGATGATGCAGTCTAAGATGATAGCGGGCTAACCTGCCCCCCAATTGTGTAAGAATAACCATTTCATGGCTATCGCAATCGTCAAGAATTCTGCCCTTTGATTGGCTGTGAAAAAATGTAAACAGCGAATCAACCAATCAAATGGCAGAATTTCTTGACGATTGCGATAGCCATGAAATGGTTATTCTTACACAATTGGGGGGCTGGAAGGGGTATGGCAGTTTTTATTAAACCCATACCCTTTTGGTTTCTACACGGCATCGTACCGGAACGCTAAATCGCTTGGCGGCACGCCTTTGCCAGTACGGTGGTAACTAGCCACGGCCGAAGCCTCCCACCAGACCAGACCAGAAATTTAGAAATTATAAAATTCCAAACCCCTGCCAGGAATCGAACCCGGGACCTCCCACTATTAAGACCACAGCGCTCACCACTGCGCCAGGGAGGTCCTCAAACTGCACTGCTTACCCCAGTTGTAATAGCTCAATGCATATTTTTCATTATGACCTGCATGTAAACAGGTTCCTACCTAACTAATGCCTACCCTGGCTTCGAACACTGTGCACGCCACTGGATACCAGGTAGGTATAGTACGCGACAGGGCAAGATGACAATTAGCGCGGGTGCTGTGCGGGTGTACGGGTACCACCCCGATTGCCATCTCGACCTGTCACGTACTAAGTATACCTACGTCGATGAAGATGTACCTAACTTGGGTTTTCTTGACTGAGCAAGAGTGATCTTTGCGTTATGTGTGATTTTGTTGGGGGAAAAAATATCTTGGTAAGTAGGTAGGTATTTACCTAATGTTGTTAATGGATTTTTAAAAAGTTTTCTGGCTTTCCCGTATGCTTGTTTTATATACATTTGACGACCTCCCTGGCGCAGTGGTGAGCGCTGGGAGGTCCCGGGTTCGATTCCTGGCAGGGGTTTGGAATTTTATAATTTCTAAATTTCTGGTCTGGTCTGGTGGGAGGCTTCGGCCGTGGCTAGTTACCACCCTACCGGCAAAGCCATCGCCAAGCAATTTAGCGTTCCGGTACTATGCCGTGTAGAAACCAAAGGGGTAAGGGTTTAATAAAAACTGCCATACTTACCCCTTCCAGGTTAGCCCGCTATCATATTTGCATCATCACTGACCAGTGACCATCAGGTGAGATTGCAGTCAAGGGCAAACTTGTATCTGAATAAAAAAAATATACATATATACAAACATTTATGAGAAGGTACTGATAGCAATCTTTCTCAAAAGTTTGGTAGGTACTGGTAGGTGTGGGGTTTTAACCATAATGGTTTCATAATAATAACTACTTATCTACTAGATGGTGCCCGTGACTTCGTCCGCGTAGATTTAGGTTTTTAAAATCATCTTAGAACTCTTTGATTTATATGAGATCTATGTATTATAATAGCCTATGTCCCGTCCCAGAATGTAAGTTATTTTTTTTTACTTAAATCAGTTAAGCGTAAAAATGATAACGCATTAATAATAATAATTACTTAGTATGAATAAATTATACTTACTAGATATAATATTAATATCGAATTATGTTTCAACCGTAATTCTTCATCAAACGTAGGTATCTACCACCTATCTAAAATATTTCAATTTGGAAAAGATTAAGATCGGGTTGCACAATTTTCATTCGCCTAGAACGTGAAGAATTCTTGAAAAAATTTATCTACACTACATTCCTGAACCAAGTAAGACCGAGCGGGTATTAACGACCCCCTGAAGGCGTGGGAGGGGTCGAGGGGGTCATTAAGTGGGAACGAGCGAGCCCATTACCGCCCGTTCCTAGTCTATTCCGTAATCAATGTATTTCGATTAGGGATACCAAGTTGGAGCTTAATTAAAAAGTTCGCTTATGTTTATTACGTACGAGTTAGTATACTTACACCTATATTGTGTGGTATGAATTATTTTTTTCTAAAAAGAAATGCACAGCCATATAAGATCTTCTTTTCTTGGTTCTTATTTTGCCTTCCTTACAATGTACTTATAGGGCTGTGCGTTTCTTTTTGGACAAAAATTTCATATCACATAATATAGGTAGGTACCTACCTATGTACATCGGCCTTTAGAATGACATTTCGGCTTTGTAGCGCGTTGTCTCTGTCTCTCATACCTGTTTGACGTTTTGTCGGTCTCAACGACACGACAGGGAGAACGACAAATCTGATATCTCTTTCTAAAGGCCGATGTACATTACTTTCGGCCGCAATGAACATAAGCGAACTAAAAGCCAGTGTCACTCGGGATGCTGTAAGGTTTCTAACGATGCCTTCTAAAAGCCTGTATAGATTTGGATGTAGATACTTATTGGGTCATAAGTACGTCCAAATCTATTCAGGCATTTAGAAGTTATGGTGGAATAAAGAAAATCACCTAGGTATACCAACATTAACCCTGAATACCTTACACTACTTTTTTGGGCAGTCGTGTAAAAATATACCTAGATACTTAATTACTTAATATTATTTTCGAATTATTCTTATAATAATACTAGCTTATGCTCGCGACTTCGTCCGCGTGGACTACACAAATTTCAAACCCCTATTTCACCTCCTTAGGGGTTGCATTTTCAAAAATCCATTCTTAGCGGATGCCTTCGTCATAATAGCTATCTGCATGCCAAATTTCAGCCCGATCCGTCCAGTAGTTTGAGCTGTGCGTTGATAGATCAGTCAGTCAGTCAGTCAGTCAGTCAGTCGCCTTTTCATTTTATATGTATATAGATTATTTAAATGCGTTTAAAATTATGGTTATTGTTATAGAATATAGGTAGGTAGATTGGTTATTAAATAACGCAATAGGAAACAATAACAATATTAATACTTAAGTAGAAATATTATTTTTCTCTTGAACAAATAGAAAGAGTTTAATTATTCTAAGAGTTTATTGTTGATTGGTCACAGACTATTGTTTGGAATGGTACTTACCTACCTAGTCAGGGCCGTCTTAATCCTATTGGATGCCCTGGGCACATTAGAACAATGGGGCTCCTATGATCTTGACAGAGTAGTAGGTACTATTTTCTTAGAATAGGCAAAGAGAGTAGATATGTCACGTTCTAGATTTTTGGTAATAAAATATCCGTCGGTCGGTTATAGTTTGGTGATCTGGCAGGGACTAGTGGGCCCATTTCGATCGTGGGCCCTGGGCACGTGCCCAGAGTGCCCAGTGGGAAAGAGGGCCCTGTCTAGTACCTACACCCTGTACGCAATATTCCTTTTAAATTTGTTAATTAAAATCTACCGTGCCTACACGTGGAAATTTCAACTTGCAAAATATTATTCACTTGTTGATTATTAACCATCTCTAAGCGATTAAATATCACTTGCTTTAACGCTGAAAGATAATATTTGAGGAAACCTGCGTGCCTGACAGTTCTCCATAATGTTCTCAAAGGTATCTGAAATTTGGTAATCCGCACTTAGCTTGGGCGCGCCAGCGTGGCGAACTACGGACTAACCCTTCTCATTCTGACCCTGAGATCTATAGAGCGCACTTTGACTTTGCTCAGACTTAAGATTGAGTTAAAACGAGACAGATTTATGAGAGAGAGATAAATCTGTCTCGTTTTAACTCTGTCTTCAGTCTAAGCTAAGTCAGAGTGCGCTCTATAGATCTCAGCCTGAGAGGTGATCGGTGCTCTGTAATGAGCCGGCTATGGGTTGATCATGATAATGATGATAATATTATAAAATATAGGTAATAAAAACCACCATCACTTTTCACGCTAAATTTCCGATTCTCATACATTATAACATCTGTTTAATTTTATTTGAGTAAACCCACATTTGATGGGCACCATTAATATTTGGGCTCAGGATCGCGATGGCTCGTAAAATTTACCGAGCGTATGTTGCTTCGAAACGTATGTTATGGATTCAGCTTAAGCCTTTATATTTTCGAAGCAAAATTAAATGACAATAAAATCCAAAACCTGACGAAATTTTGTGACTTTCATATTTTTACAAATTAATTCATTTAATCAATTATTATTCATTATCATCGACCTATCGCTACTGAAGATAGATCTCCTTTCAGAAAAAGAAGGGTTTGGATTTACCTATCCACCAAGCTTGCCAAGTGCGGGTTGGCAGACTTCACACACCTTTGACAACATTATGGAACTCTCAAGCATGCAGGCTTCATCATGATGTTTCCTTCACCGTGAAAGCGAGTGATAAAATTGCTTGAAGCGCACATACCTATTAGTGACTCCAAAAATTTGGAGGTGCGTGCCAGGGATCTAACCCCGAATCCCAGGACTAGGAGGCCAAACGTCTTAATCACTAGACTATCACCGTCATAATGCTTTATTACTTAGAAAATTGCTAATGGGGTATTTTCATTGATTACGACCAACAAGAACGCACAGTACCTACGCGGCCGAAAGTGATGAACATCGGCTTTTAGAATGACATTTCATCTTTGTAGAGCGTTGTCTCTGTCACTCATATCCATATGACGCTTTGTCGGTCTTAACGACCGAGACAGTGCTCTACAAATCTGTTGTCTCCTAAAGATCGATGTTCATCACTTTTGGCCGCGTACCTACTGTATCTACTTACTTAGGCCACGTGATTAAAAATCCATCCCTTTTGTGCTTAGGTGATGGTGTACAAAGTGTACCTACCTACCTTCTACCTATAGACCCTGAATAATAAAAGTAAAGTCCTGAATTGAGACATAAAATTCGATGCGCATGCGTTTTGGTATGCTAATAACTTAATGAAGGCGTGCCGATGCATATTTTATGCTGCATAGTGCATACCTTCTTACAACAAAAGATCATTTTGAAATCGCACACCGAGTCTACCTGAAAGTATTCACCAATAGATTGAGTGATTATTTAAGGAGGATTCTGATCAGGAATTTTTCGCCAGTAATCTGTAACAATGTTCGTCTAGTAGGATGCTACGGCCGCGGCTAGTTCCCATCTAACCGGCAAAGCCAAGCCTCTAAGCGATATATAGCGTACCTTAATAACGATATAACGTAAATATAACCCTTGTATTTTATTGGCACGACCTGGGACACAAATCCGAGACTTTAACATTATGATCTGCAGCCAAATAAGCTAGCTGATTCAACCATTATAATACAAGCACACACAATGGTAATATCATCGCCCTTTTGTCCACAGGTATGGTTCCAGAACCGTCGAGCAAAATGGCGTAAAAAGGAGCACACGAAGAAAGGCCCAGGACGACCTGCGCACAACGCTCACCCACAGAGCTGTTCCGGAGAGCCCATCCCACCACACGAGCTCAGAGCGCGCGAGAGGTGAGCAGATTACAGGCCGTCTGATTAATTATCTAAAACGGAAGATAAAAATTCATGTTTCTTCTAAACTTTGTTTCAAAAACTGTTCTTTATCAGTTGGTAAAACTTGTTGCTATTGAAACCATTCTACTTAAAATTAGGTTCTATACTAATTAGGCCCTACAATTTCCAACAGGGCGAGAAGAAGAAAGAAATTGGCAAAGGCACTTGAACGACAAGCGAGGAAACTACGAGCGAAAGGCATTGCAGTGGACCTTGAGGCTTTGAAGACGGAGTACCTAGCACAGCATAGAAACAGCGGACTTTACTCTGATTCAGACGGAGAAATAGATGGAGAAGAATGTATGATAGATGTAGTCGGTGGTGATTCTGAATCTGGACCCGAAGACTTCTCCCTATCTGGAAGACTTCGTGCACCTTCAGGGACTGATGCAATCAACAATTCCGACAGTTCAACGTCAGATGCACATTCTGCGAGAAATTTCAGCCCCTTGCCAGAACCCCAGTCGTCCTTCTTCAAGCAATTTAGTACCGCAGCAGCAAACTTCGACAAATTTGACTTTGACTCAGGTAGAGCGGTCTCCTTAGATCTTAGTGGAAGTTCCAACACGGAGCAAGACCTGTCCAAAAACGGGGGAACAAGAAAATATAATCCTTTCAGTATAGATTCACTACTTAACACGTGAAAGTGACTTTTTTAGAATTAAGGAGGTCGCACATATCCGCAAGACTCGCAGAAGACGCATGAGGTGTCAGAGATTTTTGAGAAAATTTTAAGAGAATATTTCAGCACTGAAAATTCGAGGGACGCATTTAATTCTCCGATGCATTCGATTACATCGAAGAAAATATGAATGACCAGTGCTTTCGTATCTTTGACGGCACTTTGCGCCTCCTGCAGGTCTTATAAGATGGGTCATTAGCTCTTGGTATGCGATACCTTTAGATTATTCCTATAGAGGCTCTAATTTTCTCACAGACTCGAATAACCGACCAGCATTTCGTGAAAATGTTCCTTCGGACTGGACATTCATTGGCTACTATTGCGTGAGCGATCGCTTCCTTTTAGAAGTTGAGCAACTAATCTTCAGCGAAAAACCGTAAGCGTTAGCATCCTTATGTAGTTGACTATTCGTTTATGTAGCAAAACGTTCGTGTTTTGCTCAATGTTTCTTATGCGAACAGCTTAGGTGTGGAATGCCCTTCCGGCATACATAAATATTTCTTGTCAAGAGTGAATAGGCAAGCGCGCTCCAACCTAGATCTCATCATATTGTTGTCAAGCGCAAGCATGTCTTGCAAAAAAGTTAAGCAACTGTTTTTCAGCATTTTAAGCGTTATGGATACCTCGGAGTTGGCTTAAGCATCCAAATGGAAGCATTTAAGCATGTCCTAGCTGCATAGAGAAACTTTAACTTATTCTTTAGACGCTACAGCTGCTAGAAAGGCTAGAGCTCAGGTGATAGTAGCCAATTTACGCCCAGACGTGCTTTAAATAATAAATGAATTATAATAAGTTGTAATCAGCTTCGGCAATAAGACTAAATAGGTACCTACCAGTTTACATATCCCTTTGTGAATATTAGATAGGATTTGTATTATATAGATTGTAGTGTAAATAGTAACAATGTATATTTATATTTATTTTCATCTTAAAAAAAAATTATTTAATTGTGGGGCAATATCAAATATTCGTTGATCTGTTTTCTATTTAATTTCGTGGTTTGTAATTTTATTGTTGAAACAAAGAATGTATGAAACATTTGGATATATTTTAAATACCTATCTTCTGATTAGAATCGTAATAGTGATTTATCTACCTACTACACGTCATTATTTTATTCTACAAAATATAAAGTTCAAAGTTAACCTTGGTCTTACTACAAAAAAAATACCTAGATTTCTCTAAATGCCAATTTAGTAATCAGTTAAAGTGGATTAATTTTTTTATAGTAAGACCGTTAGAAAAACGTTAAAGCAATTATTTACTTTTACTTAATTTCATAATGAAATCAAATTTAATCGTTGTTATTAATTTAAAGTTAAACACACCGCGATTCGCGAATGAAGTGTCAGTTATTTTTTATTTTGATTATTTCGCACCGAAACGCTTTTACACAAAAAATGTTTAGATTAAAATGAGTCCCAGAAACCGGGCCACTAATTTATCTATTATAGCTACAGCAAAATTGTTAAAAGTTTGCGATTCTCAGAATTTTTGTTTTTATTAAAATGTCGGCCTTGTAAGTACTAAAATCATTTAGGTCTAACGTTTTAAATGTGTGATTATTTCAGATCTCAACACATATTATCTCATAATATTATTATGATATGGCCGAAGTAATCGTTTTTTTTTTGTATTTTAGATGATCTGTACTTTTCTCGAAACAATTTTGCTTTGAAACGAAGTTTGCTTTTGTTATATTTACTTATAAAATTTAATAATCTAAAGAATATATTTTTATTTTTATTTAAGTCTAAAATATTGAGATGGGACTTGTAAAATCACCAAAACTATTTATTTCTTTGTAGTAGAACTAGAAAATCTGGCCTTATTCCTTGTCTACATTATAAAGGGAACCTCTATGCAAAACTTTAGCTTTCTAGGTAAAAAGGTTTAGGCTGGGCGTTGATGAGTTAGTCAGTTAGTGAGTCAGGACTTTTCTTTTCATTGCATGACACTTGGGAAAAATTGAAGAGAGGACATGTTGGTTTTCATAATAAACACATATTGTGGCTAATTCCGTTGCACACAATCTCTAAACTAAACTAAAATGGCACGCCTAAATCTATTGCTATCCATTTCATAATGTTGCTTGTAGAAAAGGATAGCACTAGATTTAGACCTGTTACCTAATTTAGTTTAGAGATTGTGTGCAAAAGAATCGGCCCCATTAGTAGCTTATTTTAAGTTTATTAAGTCCCTACATAAAAGTGTGTCCTTTTATAATAAAATCTCAATGCGAGCAAAAAAGTGTGTACTACAACACAGTTCTAACTTTTTTATTCCCCAACAATTACATCCACAGTCCGTGTAAAGGCTTACATTAAACGGCGAACTAAGCAACTTTGTCCCATTAGCAAAAGCACGCAATTAACTTAATTGTCGCCATTACATGATAATTTCTCAGCGCGCACCGCTCTGCCATTCTACCGCTGACTACATAAATTGTCCTTTTATTATGCTGAATGATGTTTTTGCTACAGCACTTCTGTCGACTTACTTCTTGTCCTGTTCGAGGTGCTGGAGGCCCGATACAAAAAGACTAGGAGTGAAATATATATGAGTATGATATGATCCTTCTTGTATAATTAAAGAAAAAATTTCGCGTTCGCTTCGCTCGCGCTTGTATCTATACTTTGATTTCATGATTTGTCGTTATTATCATTATCAATTTATCGCTGGTTCACTACTAAGCATGGGACTCCTCTCAAAATGAGAAGGGCTTTGTCATAGTCTACCACGCTGGCCAGTTGCGGATTGGCAGCTTCGTACACCTGAGAACATTATGGAGAAATCTCATGCAGGCATGCAGATTTCGTCACGATGTTTTCCTAATGAACAAATTCACAAATATGTAATATATAAATTGATGGCCCAAAAGTACATAGGTAAAAACTAAAAAGTAAGAAAAGACTTTATTTGAGAAAATGGGAAGCATATTTTTCACTAAGAAAAATTTAGAAGTAGGTATAGCATATTAGAAAAAAGTTGTACAGGCATTCCACTCAAACTATTGATTTTAAAAAATCGTAACAGAAATACATAATGAGAAAGAAAATGGTTGCGTCGTAAAAACGAGTAATTAATGATTGTATAACGCGAAACCGCCGATAAGTGCGCCAATTAGCGCAAACAATATGGCGTAGGTATGGGTTAATGTAACCAAGGTTGACCGACTCAAAACGGGACACAAAATGAAAAAGATTTTTCGATTTTTCGTCCAAAAGTCCACTTTCATACACAGTGCCGACCCGAATCTCGAGCGTAATAACTGAACTCTATTAATAAGTAATAGATTAAAAAGTTAAAGGCAAGTGTAATTCAAAAGCAGGCCTAGTGATTAAACTCCATAAAATCTAAGTAAGTATTACAAAATTGACCTAACCAAATCTAGTGACAAGTTTTGTTCACTTAATACACAGTGCGGTTCGGAAAGGCTACAAGTGCACAAAGTAACTTTTTGGAGAAAATTTTGTTTAGCAGTGACTTGAGTGGTAGGTACAACACTTGAGAATGATAAAGATTTTGATGACAACTAAATTTTCGAGCTTAAGCTTAACCAGGAAAGTCCCGCTGAAATCAGGACGGGAGGTCATATCACTATGGTCTATATTGCTATTTTTATTTAACTCACTGCGTGATTAATTTAATTATTGTGCTTTTTAGTATATCGTGGGTCATATTCGAGTCATACTTGAGGGGACCTTTGAAGAAATCGAGCGTAAAATTTTACATCGTAAATTCGACTCAGTTGGCCTCGCCTTAATTTTCTTTTAAATTTTTATAACTTTGGATGTACCTATACCATACCACCCTATACCTACTCTGTATACTTTACAATACACACAAAACAAAAAGTTATGTAAATTAGTATAATACTTACATACCTAATACCTATTCTAATATGAAGGCAAAACCATAGCGTGGTTGTTAATCCCAATCCTAATAATATTGTAAATGTGAATGTGTGGATGTTTGTTACTCAATCACGCAAAAACTACTGGACGGATTTGGCTGAAATTTGGAATGGAGATAGATTACATCCTGGATTAACCTATAGGCTACTTTTTATCCAGGAAAATCAATTCCCTCGGGATTTTGAAAAACATAAATCGATGGACGAAGTCGTGGGCATCAGCTAGTATATCGATATATTATCGATACCTTCTTTTTCATCCCTCGAGACTTTCTAAACTTACCCTTGCTTAGCGATTCTTCACACGTCAGTAGGTATACATATTTCTTTTTTTAATTAATTTAATTTAATTTATATAATGTGAGCTGATCAAAGTTGTTTAATTGCTTCGATTCATTTTTATACAATATTTACCTAAGCAAATATTTTCCATATTGGAAAATCAACTAAGAAAATCTTTTATTAAACTATCTACTAGAATTTTTTTATTGGGATTTTTTATGAAAACCATCGCTAGTCATTTCCTTTACTTATATTTTCGACTAGTGTGTCAAAATACTATCTCATTTTTTCTCTATTCTAATAAGAAATTACTTTGTATGCATTTTTGGTAATGGATTATATTATTGTTACTGTAATAGAAATAATAGATGTAGAATAACACTAATAGTTTTAACTTAACCCTGGATCTTTGTAAAATTCTAATTCAAAAAATCTTGAGACCATTTTATTGCATTTAACTTTGCGTTCAGTAATTTAACAACAGACATGAAAGGGTTAGGTACAACCCAGACCAGTTACATCCTAACCATAGTATAATAATACTACATAGGTATTACACAGTACGCTAGATATGCGATTGACGACGTGTTTTTGAAGCAACTTGATTATCGCCATTTTGGCGTCATGTGAGCGTATTAGGAACTAAATGCTAGTGATGAGACATTATTGTGTCAACACCATCTCAACACTGTCAACACAACGACCATTTCAATTCCCGGTACGCTCGGTGGAGCGTTTCGAATCAGCACAAAAAATAAATGTAATTTCGTATGGCACGCCTTATCTAGCGTACTCTGTAGTATTATTATATATCTATGTCTAACTAAGCTGATTATTATGAACTTTGCACATGTCAAGGGCTAAGATAGAGATTATTGTAATGTATATTTTGTAGCAGAAAACAATATGTTTAGGTACAAAGTAATTAAGTTTATTTATATCTATAGAAATCAGACGTGATACATAAATATTTGTAAATTGACTATCACAATATTATGTAAGGTGTAAAAAGTATGTTATGTGAGTAACTTATTGAATCAAAATATAACATTATTAAAACCAGTTTATTGTTTTATTATAAAAATAACTTTTGACCGCAACTTCTTCTGCACAGATCTGTAGGTCGATTTCGTAACACGTGCATCAATCATTATTACAATCTCAATTGTTGTGATTGGCTGAATTTGTGCTACACTTGTTGCAACATTGCATTGTGGCATCATCAACCTATCGGAGGTGATTGCGATCGTGACATTGTAGCTGTCATTTTATCGCTATCGTGCAGCAGGGTTTCTAGCATAGTTAGTTTAAATACTCTAAGGTTTCTAGAAATCCCGCTGGGACCCTGTTGGAAATGTTATAATCGTTAGTAAGAAGTAAGTAGGTAACAAATAAACGCACAGACTACACAAGTTTTTTAAACCCCTATTTCACCCCCTTAGGACTTGAATTGTCAAAAATCCTTTTTTAGCGGATGCCTACGTCATAATAGCTGAATGTATAATCTGCATGCTAAATTTTACCCCGATTCATTCAGTAGTTTGAGCTGTGCGTTGATAAATCAGTCAGCCACCTTTTCCTTCTATATATTTAGACGAGCTTATGCCCGTGACTTCATCCGCGTAGACTACACTTTGAACCCCACTAGATTATAAGATGGGGTTATTCAAGGGGCGGACCAACAAGTTCCTAAAAGGCCGGCAACGCATCGGCGGCTCCTCTGGTGCTGCAAATGTTCATGGGCGGCGGTAATCACTTAACATCAGGTGACCCGCCTGCTCGTTTGCTCGCTATACCTATTTTAAAAAAACCCCTATTTTACCCCTTTAGGGGTTGTATTTTCAAAAATCCTTTCTTAGCGGATGTTACGTCATAGCTATCTGCATGCCTAATTTCAGCCCGATCAGTCCAGTAGTTTGGGCTGTGCGTTGATAGATCAGTCAGTCAGTCAGTCATTTAGATGGAGTCACAACAAACCAAACCAAATCAGAAAAGTAATAGGTAGATACATAGTTGCATGGGTTTTTCCGACGTTTTTCCCACCCGGAAATCGAACCCAAGATCTCTTGCTTGAGTAGGTAGGTATTTGTATCGTAACGTCAGAGAGGTCATCGAGACTTGCTCAACTGCATACAAACATTCATTAGTTCTGGTCTCACTCAGTACCGTAACAAATGTGACGGCTTGCAACGTTAATAATTTTAAATTCGCCCAAATTATGCGCCAAATAATGGCCGGAGTGAAACGCACACCGCCTTTGACACTCGATATCCCCGTCATATGCGTGAAATGCATAAATTCACAATGTGCGTGACATTATTGTCGAATCGAATGCAAAACGTCCAGCTAAATGCCTTACTTAGCTGGAAAACTTTACCTATAAGTAACATAGGTACCTACGTACCTATAGTCTGATTTTTAATTCCGTGGAATTCCGACGTTTCTTAATGTTACCAGAGATAAAACAATTCCCACAAAGAAGAAAACTTTAAATATTGTACATAGGTAAATTTAAGTACATAAATCAATTGATTTGGCCGATTTTTTGTTGTTTTCGTAATGAATTTTGAAATCCTGAATTAAAATTAAAAGGAACTAAAAATAAACTTAGAAATGTTCAACATATAAGTCAAGATTACATCCTCAAATCAACCGATCCCATTGCTGCCAGTTTCCACTTTCCACTGTTAAAGATTGCACCCTATTTTAGTGCGAAATTATGTCTTAGGGCTTTTTATATTGATAGGGATTTAATGTAGTTTGGTGTAAAATCGAACTTCAGGTGGTGGTCATACTGTTTTTCATACAAATAACTCCCCTGATGTATAAAAATGACAACGTCAGAATTCCACCGAATTAAAAATCAGAGTATACTCTGGTACGTAGGTAAGTATATATCTACATGTTATTTTGGTCAAGCTAAAGAATTGGAACTTATCTATTCAATATTCATCATCATCATGATCAACCCATCGCCGGCTCACTACAGAGCACGGGTCTCCTCTCAGAGTGAGAAGAGTTTAGGCCATAGTCTACCACGCTGGCCATGTGCGGATTGGTAGACTTCACACATCTTTGAGAACATTATGGAGAACTCTCAGGCATGCAGTTTTCCTCACGATGTTTTCCTTCACCGTTAAAGCAAGTGATAGTAAATTAAAACACACATAACTCCGAAAAGTTAGAGGTGAGGCCCGGGATCGAACTCCCGACTTCCCGCCTATGGACATTTCCACAGATAAGTTATCTGTGGATATTTCTCATCTTACAAATTATTTTCCTTGTAGCGGAGAAGTCAAATCAATAATAGAATTTGTAGCAATAAATTACCTACCCACGTCTAAGGATAATCATCGTTGAAATATGGCCTGCGATGTAATGGTTTTATTTATTTTTTAATAAATAGGTGTATATTTAAACACCTTCATAGAAGACTGGTTAATTGGCTGTAGGCGTAGAATGCCAGTGCACATAATTTATTTTAAAAAAATTGGGCTCAATTTTTTTGCAAGTAACCTAAGGGAAACGCTGGTATAGTCGTCAGTGTACCGATACCCGTCAGATTGTAAAAAATGGTCAGTTATTAATTTCTAGCAAAAACTAAATGAAAACTTTTTATGGCAACATATTTGTGATAGTATTTTCCATAAATTAGTATAAAAACATTTAATCCAAACTATAATAGCGTTGGAGAAAAACGCATTCAAAGTTAGCATTTTCAAAATTTGTGTTTTTAGCCAGGTTTAGTCACTCAATCGTAGTCCTACATGCTAGTATTCGAAGAAAGTTTTGAAACATCTATTGGCCACTCTGGTAAATCTGATTATTTTGTACAACAGTCAAGTTAATTTTCTACCGAAATAATCTATAAAACTGTGTTTATTTTATTATTATTTATGATTTAACGCATGTGAGATCTATTGGTACTTTGAAATCCCTACTTGACCCAATACTCGTCAAAATTCATACTATTTTGACGGTTACTGGGACACACTAGAAAAATGAACGTAATACCGACACTGTTCAATTTTAAACCTTATTACAACGTGATAAGAGTTTCAGTTGCGGTACACAGACAGTGACTGTTTTGGACAGATAATCTGTACTTAAATTGACCTTTAAATTGAAGATGCAATGTTTTTATTTTTTAACCTGACTACGACGAAGTTAAAGTTTTATAATTTTAGCATGCTGTGTAATGTTTATCTGTTCCCGTATATATTTGACCGAGCGAAGTGAGGTCTCTGAGTCTACTTGAGTGAAATTGCACTTGTCCGTCTGTCCGTCAGAGCCTTATAACTTCTGAATTACTGACCGCAATGACTTCAAATTTAAACATAATATGAAAACTGACGGCCTTCAGCCGAATATTACAAAAATACATACAAAAATATAAAAGCTTTATTTCAGCGGGGCTCTCATATGAAATAGGGAGTTTTAAAGTGGCGATTGAATTCACCGCTATATGTCAAAAACGGTGACATAATATTAGAAATTGAAACGTGTGTATAATTTCGGTTATATCGTGCATCGAGACCAATAATTAATCTATGATATCGTGTACTTGAACAACAAAAATTAAAATCAGATATATGTTATAAAGAAACGAAATTATTTCATTTTTAATGGGCATCAGTATTTTTAACATAACTTTACAATAATCTTAATATTAGGTTGGGGAAAAAGTTTATTCGCATTTTTAAGAAAATTAAAAAAAAATTAGTATAGTTTATTTACATTTAACTAAAGTATGTAGGTACCATTTTATTTGATAACTTTTTGCCATCTTGTAGGTAGGGACATGATCCCATTGCTATAGAAATTTTGGGACTTCTGATCAAAATACCGCGACAAGTGGTTTTGGCAGTCCTCTAGTGATGTTGTAACCTGACACTGCCTAAAGAATTCTGAAGAGACCGAAACAGCTGGAAATCTGAAGGTGCAAGGTCAGGACTATATGGCGGATGCATTAACACCTCCCAGCCAAATTTTCTTAACTTTTGCTGAGTGGCTAAAGATGTGTGAGGTCTAGCGTTATCATGATGAAAAACCACACCCCTTCTGTTGATTAATTCCAGCCGCTTTCTCTCAACTTCTTGCTTTAATCTTATCAGTTGTTCGCAGTAGAGTTCAGAATCGATGGTCCTGCCTGGTGATAACAGCTCATAATGAATAATGCCCTTCCAATCCCACCACACACACAGCATCACCTTGTTGCGAGTTAACCCGGGTTTCGCCACAGTCTGTGAAGCCTGACCGGCCTTTGACCACGACTTTCATCGTTGAAGCAAGTGATTTAATGATTTCAAGCTTATTTCTTGGTTTAACGACATATTATTATGTAGATAACAACTACATTCCACGATTAGTTTATAATTTGATTTGTCGATATCTCGACCCAATTGCACGATCGTTGCAATTGGGTCTGGGCGATGGAGAGACTCTGAGCTTTTTTATGAAGTTCATAGTTAGCAATCATGTCTCAAAACCATATGTCAACAGGTATACATACCTACTCGTCTACAATATCGAGTGCAGAGCTCTTAATGATTACTGGGTGGGGCAGGCCATGAGCCTTAGTCATGATTTTTGTCTTACTCATGTCCATTTCTAGGCCCACCTGTTCTGAAGCTCTGCTGTCATTGAGCATTGCATTAAGGTCTTCCTCTGGTGCTGCAAATGTTCATGGGCGGCGGTATTCACTTAACATCAGGTGACCCGCCTGCTCGCTTGCTCGCTATATCTATTAAAAAAAAAAAAAAAAAAGAGTCTCTGCAATAACGACTATACATTGTCATCGGCAAATCAAAGGTGAGTGATGTACACGCCATTAGTGTTAATGCCAAGACCGTTCCAATCCTGAAACTTAAAACAGTCTTCTAAAGCAGCGGTAAAGGGCTTCGGGGGGGTTACGACTCCTTGCCTGGTCCTCAATGCGGACTGACATCGTGGCGGTTTTCGTACAAGCACTTCAGCACTTGAATATGCCAGTAGTCGATTTGGCACCTCTATGGCGATCTCAATACAGCCTATGTTTCCAAGGAATCTAAGGCTTTTTCACAAAAACATTAAACAAAGTGGCCGATTATATTCTTCAGTCTTCTGTATAACCTGCCGCAGCGTGTGGAAGTGATCCAGGTCCTGAAGCCCTTTCGGTATTTTTTGCTATCGAATTGAGTGGAGTTTCAAATGAGAGAGCGAGAAAATTTGGGGTTCATAAATATAAATATTAAAATATAACAAGCAACAGAAAAACAATTTTAAAAAGAGCCCTATTTGACTAGTAGTCATCATTCCTATTTGAACAATATCTAAAAACAACTTGAACAATATAGTAGGTAATGCTACCTAATACTCGTAGGTGGACCCCCCACTACGTGGACGGACGATATCAAACGAGTCGCAAAGAGCCGCTGGATTCAAGTGGCGCAAGACCGTGGCGTGTGGAAGTCCCTACAAAAGACTTACGTCCAGCAGTGGACGTCTATCGGTTGATGATGATGATATATCATAGACAACGTAAACGGCCAAGGACGAGGCGCGGATTTCCTGCCATGGCTTGAAATCCCAGAATCCAATAGTTTTTCATTTAAAACGACTAGTTAAATTTATATTTTACACATTTTCTCAGCTCGAGTGGCCATGTAAAAAAAAACACAACTTGAAAATGAAATTAAAATAAACCTTATGTCTACGGTAATAGAGTTTAAATTATTGTTAAAAATTGACGAGTTCTGGGACACATTGACGATTATTAGGACAAATCTGACGGATACTGGTACAAATCACTCATTTTTGTATTTTTTAATTATTTAATAACATTAATGAAACTTATTAATTCCAAAATTACATTTAATAAATACATTATAATATTTGCTTTCTTGTCATGTAATTTGTTTTGTTCTAAATTCACTAACAGCAACGTGGCAAAGCTGCAAAGTCAGCTAAATTGAGAAACCGACGAGTATTGGGACATTTCCCTTAACTAGTTTTACGTCTCTGGATCCTAAAAGCTCAAATAGTTGTATCTTGTAGGTAGGTATACCTACTTAATAAAACACGGTGCATGTAGCAAGTTACTTGTCCTCGTTGATGTAGGAAGCTCTTCTTGTCCAAGTTAAATACCTGTTGGCATATTGCACTGTACATAGGCGATCGTTCATATTCCTTATTCAATAAATAGGTCAAAACAATGTCTCTTTAACAGAATAATTAATTCAAAGGGGCACATTAGGTCTTCAAAAATAAATATTTTTATGTTGTTGAGTAATCAGTTTTTTGCATTTTAATTAAAATTATATATTTTATAGTTTGTGTTAAGTAGGTGAAACTTATAATTAGGCTCTGTGGGGTGTCCGTTCCTACGCAATAGAATTATACGCAGATGCAACTTACCTAATAGCCTAATGGAAAAAGTAAAACCGTTTAATCGAAATTAAGAAATCTCAAAATTTTGGTCGTCTTTACAGACAAAATACTGGAAAACAAGCCGTATTTCTCGGTCATTAGTCTCATTAGTTATTAATAGCGCTATCTTCATCGGATGACCCCTATAACGAGATATATTATAGGTACACCAGAATCTCATGAAAAATACGGAAATGAAATTCTAACGTTAGTAACACTACTCTCTAAATATTTTATTTACCTACCTACGTAGTGAATATTGTGGTGAACTTACTATGTACATAGGATATTCACAGAATAGGTACAGTGCTGCTAACTTTGGAATTTAATTTTATGAGATTTTGGTCTACCTATAGGTAGTTGATACCTAGGTACTTATTATTACTTATCGTAGGTATAGAAGTAACTTCAATTAAAAAGTTTCAGGTGTTTTTTTGACGCCAGTTACGCTTGGTAACCATAAATACTTACCTAATTTGTTATTTTTAATAGGAATAATATGTTTTTCTTAAAACAATAATCCCAATGTAGGTAGGTACCTATTCAGCTTAATATATACCTAGATACCGAATATTGAATACATAAATTCAAGTTATGCATGGATATTGCATTATAGCTCCTAATTCGAGGTTAATAAATGCCATAATTATACACACATGCAATGATGTGTAGGTACATAATATCGCTTGACATAATGTATGTGTTACAGTTAAAATAAGAAAAATGTCTTTACGGAAATTGGCTAAATCAGTATTTTTGTTTGTAGGATCTTCTTTCCTTTCCTAAACTTACCTTTATCTACATACTTAGGGGAAAACTGGGAGACTTGCCCAGGTAGGAGAGTTGAACCACCTTTAAAAACACAACTTAAATTTCGTGCCAATGAAACGTCAAAACGGTCATTAGACGCGGCCAGAAGCCCAATAACAAGCTTGCCAGTTTTGCTTTTTAGAAGAAAATAAGCTTTTCAAAGTGTCCCGGACATCCCCTATCTAACTTCATCATATTTTCTCGTTCTCTCCGGGAAAATCTAGCTACTCTTGTTATTAGCTTCAGTTTGCAGCTGACCGCCAAAGCCTATCGCTTAATTGCCTAAGCCTAAATCGCTGGTCAGTACTTATTTCTAACTATGTTCAAAACGTCCCACCTAATCTCGATACATAAAATTAATTAATTAAGATCTAGGAAATTAGAATTTTGACGGATTCAACACTATCGTTGGTAACTTATCAATAATAGCTATTGGAATTTAGCTGTATCTCGTAACGCGTGATACATAATTCATATAATTTGCATAATTAATAATGGATCCTCGAGGCGGGACTAACAGGGTAACTATACAATATATGAATACATAATTATGTATCTAAATGTATAGCTGTGTACCTACATATAGGTATTAAAAGGATAAACTAACTGACTGACATAGGTCCCGTAGTTGCCCGACACAATTTATAGTCTAGCGCTTGGCTGCAATCAGACCGTGGCAAGTGATGATGCAGCCTAAGATGGAGCGCGCTTGCCTAGAAGATGCCTATTCACTCTTGACTTACCCATATTATAATTGGAGGGGAAAACTGATGAAAACTTTATCTAAGTAGGCAACTAATAATTAGTAATTTTCAATGAAATTGATACGACTTACCTACTTATCATTATTATAAGGCGACTAAGGCGCGTTAATTTGTGAAGTCTTCTTATAGCTATGATAGTTTTCCTTTTCATTTCGTTATGTAGTACTATATCCAAAATCCGGCCAAGTGCGAGTCAGACTGGCGCACCGAGGGTTCCGTACCACACTCTACAGTCGTATTTTTTCGACATTTTGAATGATAAATCAAAAAAATTTATGCATAAAAATAAATTTAAATCTATTTAAGAGTGTACAGGTAAAGCTCTTTCATATGGTACCTACCCACTTGGTATATCTAATCTAACTTTGAAAGTTGAAAATACTGCTTATTTGTTCGAGGACACATTTTAATTTTTTTCTGTTAATCACAAATTCACGGTTTTCTGATTTTCCCATATACGTGTGCTATAAAACCTACCTACCTGCCAAATTACATGATTCTTGGTCAACCGGAAGTATCTACCCTATAGGTTTCTTGACAGACAGACAGACGACGAAGTGATCATATAAGGGTTCCATTTTTCCTTTTGAGGTACAGAACCCTAAAAAGACCGAAGCCACTGGCAATCGACGGTATTAGGTATCAGAATTAAGCGATTTTGTCACTTGAGAAATTGTAGTTGATGTAAAAACATTCATCATGTTTCATTAGGTAAAGCGGCTTATTGGTTCAAGGCAAAATATCATAAAACCACTTTAGAATATTTTTTTTTCGAAATCCGTAGGAATCTCAATGACATGTAACTTTATGTAATTTGAAGGAAAAAATTAATAATCTCTACATAGTATATAAAATAAAGTCGCTTCCCGCTGTTTGTATGTATGTATGAACGCGTAGATCTTTTAAACGTTGTTTCATAACCTCAATAGCTCAACCGGTAAAGGAGTGGACTGAAAACCGAAAGGTCGACGGTTCAAACCCCGCCCGTTGCACTATTGTCGTACCTACTCCTAGCACAAGCTTGACGCTTAGTTGGAGAGAAAAGGGGAATATAAGTCATTTAACATGGCTAATATTCTTTATTAAAAAAATTAAAAAACTACGCAACGGATTTTAATGCGGTTTTCACCAACAGATAGAGTGATTCAAGAGGAAGGTTTATAGCTATAGTTACATTCTCAAAAAATTAGAGATCCGTAGAGAAATTGAAATAATGTGAATTAGGTCGGAATAAAATCCTCTCATTTGAGTTTCCGAGGCAATGATACCTCAATGACACCACATTACTATCTCCATTGCACCCATGCGAAGCCGGGGCGGGTCGCTAGTAATTAATAATATATTGAATGTCTAATTTCTAATAGGTATACTATACTAAGCATACTCCAACCAACCCCTAGGCCACTTTGGGCTTCTTTTCGGTGGCTCAGAGGTTCGATCCTGGGAGCGCACCTCCAACTTTCGGGGCTATGTGCGTTTTAATGAATTAAAATCACTCGTTTTAACGGTGAAGGAAAACATCGCGAGGAAACCTGCATCTCTGAGAGTTCTTCATAATGTTGTTAAAGGTGTATGAAGTCTGCCAATTTGCAGTGGGCCAGCGTGGTAGACTCCTGAACCCTTCTCATTCTGAGCACTGGTCAACATCATCATGATGATCAACCTATTGATGATGCTGATATCAACCCAGCCAGCCACGGGCTGCTGCTGGGCACGGGTCTCCTTTCAGAATGAGAAGCCACTTGGTGAAATGCGGATTGGCAGACTTCACAACACCTTTGTACATAGCTACCATATTGTGGAGAACTCTCAAGCATGCAGGTTTCTTCACAATAATGTCTTCTTTCACGGCTTTAATTGTAAAAAACTACGAAAAATTAGTGGTGTTTGCCCAGAACCAAGCTGCGAACACCCGAATAGGAATACGACGTTTTTACCACTAGGCTATCACCACTTACTAGTTTATTTACCTATTCTAAAACTTACTCTTAGGTAGGGCTCTGCATACGTATATGATTAGAACCATTCTTGGTTGTTGTTTTTAATAGAGATAGCGAGAAAACAAGCAGGCGGGTCATCTGATGTTAAGCGATTACCGCCGCCCATGAACATTTGCAGCACCAGAGGAACTGTCGATGCGTTACCAGCCTTTCAGGAATTTGTTGGTCCGCCCCTTGAATAATCCCATGTTGCAATCTAGTGACGATAATGAGCTGGTTGTCGACTTTCACAATCCGAATGAATAATTCGGTATCGTTGCGTCCGACGCCACGCGGTCGTTAGCGATTTCCTCTAATGCTGCTCATTTGTCCGTTTGAGTGCCTAGTGGTTAGTGAAACTGGAGAAAAATCGACTTGTTAAGATAGATGCATACTAACAATATTCAACGCACCAGAGATCAGTAACCCTTATTTTAAATGCGAAAGTGTGTTTGTTTGTTGGTTTGTCCTTCAATCACGTCGCAACGGTGCGACGGATTGACGTGATTTTTTTTCATGGGTAGGTATAGATAAAGACCTGGAGAATGACATTGGCTACTTTTTATCCCGGAAAATCAAAGAGCTCCCACGGAATTTTAAAAAACCCAATTCCACGCGGACGATGTCGCGTGCATCAGCTAGCAGCATGTCACTCTCCAGTCTCCCGTGGCCCTACCGCGGTTGTTTGACAGCTACAATGTCATAATCGCAATCATCTCTGATTGGTTAATGCTCGCTCACTATTGGCCACAATGCATTGTTGCAACAAGAATCGCACAAATTCAGTCAATCAGAACAATTGAGATTGTAATAATGATTGATGCAGGTTTTAGACAATCGCCCTACAGGTTTTAAACTATGCCCATGCATAAAATCACGTTTCGATCCGATCACGATCCGTTTGCTCCGTTGCGACGTGATTGAAGGACAAACCAACAAACCAATAAACCAACAAGCAAACACTTTAATATGGGTACCTAGTGATAGGTATGTAAATGTACCTATAGGTACGTATAAGTCCCGCAAATTGCTATTATGCGCGTGGCCGCCATTTTAGTGACGTCAGCACTAGAGTGAAGTTTCGAGCTGATGTTAGGTATATTTTTATAGCGGCTGACGTCAAAATGACGTCATTTCGATTTTAATGAGACATGGTTCCAGCGCAATAGCAGTTTGCGGGACTTAAGGAGGTATAAACTTCTTTACCACGATGTGAACATTTATGATTCTGTATCTATCTTAATATTTAGAATGTTCACAAGTTATTAGTGGCTCGGATTTATAATAGAGTTGTTTAGCGGGCGTGGCCTACCAATTTATAATAATCAATACATTTGGGCCATAGCACTGTTTTCAGTTATGTTGGACTTTTTTGGAGTTTTAAATGACTATAGTATTGAATGATTAAATGTTTTAAATCATCGCTGTTATGTTATGTTGTCATATTTTAATAAGATGTGGAAATTTTTTAATGAATAAAAAATTGTTGTCGTTAAAATATTTTTTTTTATGATTAGGCGATAATTTTTTACAATAACATTAAGGACGTTTAACTTTCAAAGGTTATAGGTAATTATTGATAGTTACTTACAAGCTTCATTAAGTATCAATTATAATTAGTTATAGGCATATATCACACGCAGGCTTTACTCACGTGTTTAGTCGATGTTAGCCCGACTAGTTTCAAACCCATCCGGGGTCCTTTTTCACAGGGACTCAGTGTGAGATCTATAGAGCGCAGTCTGACTTAGCTCAGACTTAAGACAGAGTTAAAATGAGACAGAGCTATATCTCTCACATAAATCTGAAGTGCGCTCTATAGATCTCAGCCTAAAGGCTCGAAAAATCTCTCGAGCAAAAAACATACTAATACATCACTTGTAATTGGATAACAGACAATGTAATTACACAATTGCTATTATCTGTAACCATAGTAAGAACATAAGGGCAGTTACACAATACATACATTGGCTAGTTCTCTCTACTCTATATCTGATGTAGACCCCAATAAGAATAATATAATAGGTATAATAATTGAACCAAGTTTCCTACCGTCTGCACTAGGAAGGCCCTGTATTGCAGAATGTAGTTCCTCAGGGATATACAATTAGTTTATATAGGTAGGTAGGTAACAGGTTGTAAATAGGTGAAAAGGTCTATAAATTAAGTCACTGTCTAGTGTCTTGACAGCGTTGCGTGCAGGCGGCCTTAGCCACTAAACTAATTATAGTTTATGCAAATGAAAGCATTCATTTCCCAATGATTCAATTCAGTGCGGCCAACTTTTTCATTTAGTCGGTTATCGCTGCACATTAATCTTAATACAAACTCGGGGTGAAAAATATTAGGTATTTTCGTCTATTTTTATGTTTTTTTAGAGTTCCGTACTTCAAAAGGTAAAAAGAAACCCTTAAGTATAGGACCACTGCGTTGTCTGTCTGTCATGTCTGACACGAACCCCTATGGGTTCTAGGTCTAGGTCAACGAGATAAGTTTATTAATTGCAAAGATAAGTACCCTATGGCACTTCTCGTTGACCTAGAATCATGAAATTTGGCAGTACGCGGCAGAAAATAATGTACATCGACCTTTAGAAAGAGATAGCGGTAAGAGCATTGTCTCCAGTGGCGTGCAGCTCATAGAGGCATAAATGCACTGCTTACCCTCATTGTAAGAAATCAATGCTTACTTTTTCATTATAACCTACCGTAAAATAAGTTCATACCTAAATATATACCCTGGCTTGAACTCCTGTGCACGCCACTGATTGTCTCTGTCGTTGAGACCGATAAAACGTCACATAGGTATGAAGCCGAAATGTCTTTCTAAAGATCGATGTATCCTGTAATGTACATTATTTTCTGCCGCGTACTGTAGGTCTTATAACTCTTATGGGCTATGGCATGGCACAAGTGATATGACGAGGTGTTTTATTTTTCTGGCCACGCTTTACATCACAAAAAAAATTAAAATGTGTTCAAATAAATTATTTACTAAATATAGGTATAGATGATGCAATGCAGTCCATGATTAACTTGCAGTGTTCTATATTGTACCTACGGCACCCTTCGTGTGCGAGTCGGACTCGCACTTGACCGGTTTTTTATTTGTTACTTTGGGTAAGAATAGATTGGTTAAGGTAAGGTACGCACATTAAGGCTAAGGTAAGCACATATTTTGTTAATCATTAATGAACTCCACAGCGCACCGCACCGCACCGTACCGCAGCGCACCGCACCGCAGCGCACCGCAACGCGCCACATCGCATCGCACCGCACGAGGAGACCTGCATGCTAAACTATTATCCGTAATGTTCTCAAAGGTGTGTGAAGTCTACTGTGGCCTAATCCTTTCTCATTCTGAGAGGAGATCAGTGCTCAGTAGTGAGCTGGTGATGCGACGGTGATACCTTGTGTTACCTGCAAGATTTCGATTACAGACAGCTATTTGAGCCGCCCGGCCCCAGCCCCGCTTGTATTCTGAAAATAATTTCTTTGAAGCAGTTAATGAGGCATGAGACCCCCCCAGTCTCAAGCCTAATCATCATCAATAACCCTTCACCGTCCCACTACTGAGAGCAGATCTCCTCTCAGACTGCGAAGGGTTTAGGTTATAGTCCACCACGCTGGCTAAGTGTGGATTGGTAGACTTGAGACACCTTTGAGAACTTAATGTAAAACTCTTAGGCAGGTTTCTTCACGACATTTAATTTCTTAAAACGCACGTTCTCCGAAAAGCTCGAACCCCAAACCCATCTACAGTACGCGGCCGAAAGTAATGTACGTCGACCTTTAGAAGGAGATAGCAGATTTTTGTAGAGCGCTGTCCCTTTCGTTGAGACCGACAAAACGTCATATAGGTATGAGTGACAGAGACAACGCTCTACAAAGCCGAAATGTCATTCTAAAGGCCGATGTACATCACTTTATGCCGCGTACTGTACGCTTTTTTTTACAATAAACTTATGTATTAAAATTAATCTGTTTTAACAAAATAGGGTCAAGCCATATGAACTGGCTCTAACAATGGGAATGTAAGGGTAATTTCACAACAGGGAGCGCTTGTACGAATGAGCAACAGTGATACAAATCGCACCAACACGCGGCCTAACGTAATCACTTAATTATTGGGCGACACCTTAAAACAGGCGCTAGGGTTGGCAACAATATTTATAAACAAAATTTTATTTTTAATTCACCTTAATCTATAGATATTGATTAATTTATCTATCATCTTCACCCAATCGTGTAACAGTGTGATTCGATGGGAATTTATTAAAATTATTTTCTCATCAAGTCACACTGTTACTGTGGGCGTAATCGAGGGCGTGGGCGTGGGCCAATTGCGAGTCAGACTGTCGCATCGAGAGTTCCGTACAGTCGTATTTTTTCGACATTTTGGACGATAAATCAAAAACTATTATTATGAGTAAAAATAAATGAAAATCTGTTTTAGAATATAATTTCATATCTCAATTAGTTAGTATAGTAATCTTACTTTGAAAGTTGAAAATACTAAATATTAGTTCATGAACCCATCAGCTATTACCAACCTCGTTTAGTTTCAAAAACACTTAAGAAGTCTTCGGCTTCACTTCGGCTTTCCAATAGTACCTACTCGGCCAGTAATCGATTTATTCCAGGCCTGGACTGTAATGTACTATTAGTACACCTCTATTACCTGTTATCTCCCAAAGCCACCATGAACCAAACAAACGTTCCTCCCAGTGTTGTGGACAATGCGCAGAGAAACTTTCAGCTTTTATAAAATAACGAAGGTCTGGAACGCGGTGGCTCTCTCTCTATAAGACTACAAACCGTAACACTGTGCCAGAGCTGTCGTAAATATCTTCTCCAGGGTAGATCGTATTCACCTAAATATTTGAATAAACGTAAATAGCTCAACATTTAGCGAACATCAACAGCTAGCAACCCTACTATTGGTCTACGCCTACCACATTTTATTATATCAATTTGTGGCCATTCGAGGCACAATTTTTGGTCTAATTCGTTTATAATTGCAGCATCGGGACTTTCAGTTTCCACCGTCCACCGTCAAATGAATGCGGCTTATCTGATCCGTATAATGCGTTGAACATTAGACAAATTGGAATAATAACTTCATTTGTCATGTCAATCATACAAATGTACGCATTCTTTGTAAAACAATTGTTTATTGTTACCTTATAATTGCATAGCTAACTTTTATCTTACTTACAGTAACCTATTTTTTATAAGTAAGTATGATTAGCGATCAAGACTACTTCTCACTAGGTTAACGACATCAAACAGTCGGAGGGGGCCGCTGAATTCAGGTAGGCAAGACCGTGGTGTGTAGAGAAACTGCAAGAGACCTATGTCCAGATGTGGATGTCTTCGGTTAACGACGATGATGATGAGCGAACAAAATCAAACCAGCAAGTGGCAAAAATTAAAATTCAACAACAGCTGGAAACATTTATAGAACTACAACAATGTTTAAACATAGAAATGTAGATACTTATACATATTTTTTTAATAATTGGGTATTTGCCTATCTCAAAAAAAATTATTTCTCAGTGATCATTAAATAGAGGGTCTTCCAAAATAACAAAAATCCATGTTCTTTGTTAGTTTTAAGTGAAATAACCATTTTAAATAATCGATTAAACACATTCCGGTATTTCATAGAAACTCTGATACTAAGCACGTGTTTTGATGTTCGACAAAAAGATACTAATTTGACTATAGTTGTCAAATACCGGATTCTAGAAATTGGTTTTGTACAACCCTGCTTCTATTACAAGTTTAGGACTAACGAAGTTATGAACAGACACTACACATACACTTACATTATACTGCTTAGTTCGTAGTTCATTTTGAGTCAAGTAAAAATAAATTTAAGATTTCAAAGTAAGCCATTTTTTAACCGACTTCAAAAAAAGGAGGAGGTTCTCAATTCGTCGGAATCTTTATTTTTGTTCGTGTAAAAATGTCGTTACTCACATAATTTAAGGCTTGCCCAGGAAATTAAAAAAACTTGATCAGTTACATTTAATTAACCTAGCTATAGTAATGTGTTTATCATATAATGGTCAGAAACAGGTGGTTCAGGATGTCCGTGATTTTATCTCATAAATCTCATAATATATTCTGAGCATAATCTATATCTATAAGTATATAAACGGAAAAGCTGACTAACTGATCTATCTCACAATGCACAGCTCACACTACTCGACGGATGGGGCTGAAATTAGGCATGCAGTTAGCTATTATGCCTAAGAAATGCGCTGAGAAAGGATTTTTGAAAATCCAATCCCTAAAGGGTTACGTAAAACAGGGGTTTGAAATTTGTGTTGTCCACGCGGACGAAGTCGCTGGCCATGTGCGGATTGGTAGACTTCACACACCTGTGAGAACATTATGGGGAACTCTCAGGCATGCAGATTTCCTCACGAAGTTTTAAACCTTTACCGTTAAAGCAAGTGATATTAATTGCTTAAAACGCACATAACTCCGAAAAGTTAGAGGTGCGTGCCCGGGATTGAACCCCCGACCTCCGATTAGAAGGCGGATGTGGTAACCACTAGGCTATCACAGCTGACCCTGGTACACAGCTTACACTAGGCTATCACAGCTTACACAGGTACAACCTGTATACCTAGTTACTATTAGTAAAATGTACATAAGCAAGATTTCGTAAGACAGTTGGGACACTCCAATTACTGTATCCAGTAGGTAGCTACTAGCTAGGTAGGCGTAGGTACCCCGTAATTGTATCTAACGACATCCACCATATAATCATAGGCGTATTCAGCCGAAATCAATTTTTCATCGGTTGAATTATCATACCAATTTGAATGTTCAACCAGTTTACTATGACCCTATAAATTAAACAGCGTCTCCTCTTCTGAGTCGGTGTTCTTTTATGCGCTTAGGAATAAATGCTTATTCATAGATTATTCACGTTAAACTACTACCAATATTATAAATGCGAAAATGTGTTTTTTGTTGGGTTATTGATTTGATAGTTTCTTGGTTTGACTTTTAATCACGCCGCAAAGGAGCAACATGCTCATATATTTCGATTGTCTTCGAAATGTTTTTTGTCCAAAATTATTTGTACTTGAAGACCAAAGTCTTCGAACCGTGCGTGTTGCCAGTGATGACATATGGATCCGAGACATGGTCGCTAACTATTGGCCTCATTAGAAAGCTCAGAGTCACTCAGCGGGCGATGGAGAGAGCTATGCTTAGCTAGTTTCTCTACGTGATCAAATCAGAAATCCGTAGTAGAACTAGAGTAACCGACATAGCTCAACGGATTGCGAAACTGAAGTGGCAATGGGCATGGCGCATAGTTCGTAAAACCGATAGATGTTGGGGTCTCAAGGTGCTGGAATAGCGACCTCGCACCGGAAGACGCGTTGGTAGACCCCCCACTAGGTGGATGGACGACATCAGGCGGGTCGCAGGGAGCCGCTGGATTCAGGCGACGCAAGACCGTGCCGTGTGGAAGTCCCTACAAGAGACCTATGTCCAACAGTGGACGTCTGTCGGTTGATGATGATGATGATGATGTTTCGATTGCTTTTTTGTATGTTTGTGTACGGGCCACATTAACGGGAATTAAATTATAAATTACATACATTAGTAAGTATTATATTATTTTATATATTATATTATATATAACATAATCACTAGGTTTTTATTCCCCGTCTCAATATATTATCGCTAATGCGACAAAGGCGTCGGCGGCTCGCGTGCTCTCGCGGGTGTTAGCGCAATTTTCACGTCGCACCGAGCACGATTTGCTCGTCAGCCAAGCCCGCGCGTTATTAACACCGTCGGCCCTTAGCCAGGCACAGATAATATACCGCCATGGAAATTAATTTACTCCATAGAACTTTTGTAGGTAGGTATAGCCTTCTCGGAGAAACGCGTAAACGACGTGATTTGTCCGGCGCTTTATATTTTCTGGAGTTAGGTTTCATTCGTATCATGATTTCATTGTCGGTTTATACGTGGTCGTATAAGCTGCGTACAGAGCGCCTGTTACGCATTTCAGGGAGAAGCAGCTTATTTACCTTTTAAGTAAACTAAGAAAAACTAAAGTAAGTATACTAAAGAACACGTGCTTATATTTTGATTGCGTTTTTACAGAGTAAGTATAGCAAAATCACTAAGTTTTTATTCCCTGTCTCAAGATATTATCCGCTAATGCGACAAAGGCGTCGGCGCGCCGGCTTGCGTGCTCTCGCGGGTGTTAGCGCAATTTGCACGTCGCGCCGAGCACAATTTGCTCGTCAGCCCAGCCCTTAGCCAGGCACAGATACCGCCATGGAAATTTATTTACACCATTGAACTTTAGTAGGTAGATATGCTTTAGTTTTCCTTAAATCGTAGAATTCTTCTCGGAAAAACGCGTGCCTATGCGTTTCTCTACTTGATCAAATCAGAAATGAGGAGATCAGTAGGAGAACTAGAGTAACGGGTCAACGGGTTGCGAAGCTGAAGTGGCAATGGGCAAGGCACATAGTTCGAAAAACTGATAGAAGTTGGGGTCCCAAGATGCTAGAATGGTGACCTCACACCGGAAAGCGCAGTGCCACATGAAGACAAGGTGGACAGATGAGATCATAAACGAGACTTATAGCTGCTGAATTTAGGTAGCGCAAGACCTTGGCGTGTTAAATAACAAGAGACTTATCGGTATATCGGTTGACTAGCTTATAGGTATGCTCGCGACTTCATCCGCGTGGACTACATGAATTCCCCCTATTTTACTCCCTTAAGGGTGGAATTTTCAAAAATCCGCTCTTAATGTATGCCTACGTCATATGAGCTATCTGCATGCCAAATTTTAGCCCAATCTGTCCAGTAGTTTCAGCTGAGCGTTGATAGATGAATCAGTCAGTCAGTCAGACAGTCAGCTTTTCCTTTTATATATTTAGATATTGATAATGATGATGACATTTTCTGCATCAATGTTATGTTTCTTTACAATAAAACCGTTTAACTTTAATAACATGTTAAGTACTTATTGTAAGTTATGGAGCACGTAGGTATAATAACAGAACAGTTTCCATGAGCCTCGTTTAACTATTTAATAAGGCACATCGAAATGCAAACGTCATTACATCCCAGACGTCCACAAAAACGGCCGATTACAATCCAATTTACGGACCCAAACACTGAGTCAACACTCGGAATCAAACCCAATACGTGATGTTATTGAATCGCGCGTACACAACACCGCAACCTGACAATTTGCTCACCATCACATTCAATCATCTCTGCCTAACGACTACATATTAGCGTAGACAGATGTTCCGACATGTTGACTGCCGAAATGTTCCAACCTCCAATTTTTTTATTGAAAATATTACAATGAAACTTAAAGCTAGCCTTATCTAATTACCTACTATATAAATTATGCCCGCGTGGAATGGTGCCAAGAATACTGGCTGCATTTCCGCGTTGGACAGCCTGGCTGATCCGTTGCGCAAAAAATGAGTCAGCCCTTCTGTCACCAGATGAGGCTATTAGGTAATTGCGGTGAAATGTCTCGTAAATTTTTTTTTGCACTAAGACTCCATGGCCCCAGGGTCTCCACGGCAAACGAAACAAAAATGTAACTCTCTATAAGAGGGGCATACTTGCGCCGCTTGCCGTTTTCAGCTGTTTCACCTCCAATGCAGGTCAAATCAAGTTAAGGATTGAATCAGCCTGACTTGCCAAATGTACATTCTTAGGATGGCAACTGACATACACGGTCAATCACAAGAAACTATGCCATAATCCGCAGGATCCCTTAATTTTATTCGGTGCAACTTGTTTTCTATCCTCCACTATACATCTCATATCCTTTTAATAACAATCTCTTATAGGTACATTGCAGAAAAAGGCAGCCACTCAATAAATAAACAAGCAAGTTCTTTAAGGCGCACTCTACGAATTATGCAGAGGGCATTATTACTTACGTTGTTCTCGGAGCAGGAGTAAAGAATTTAGGTAGGTATGACACAATTTACGAAGACGAAACATGAACATAAAGGTTTTCCAATACAAACTTCTCTGGACGTTTACATCTACAAACGTATCGTAGTTTCTCTGGAGTATCAAGTCGGGCTAAGAAACCTGCATAACTACAGATGTTACCAAAAAAATAAAAAATCGCCAATTGAAGTATTGAAGTTGGGAGTTGGCAGGTCTGTAGACGCTACAAAGAGTATAAGCAGAAAAAAAAGTGGACCGCGCTCGACAGACGCTCTCAGGAAGTCGGACAACAATAAAAAAGCAAATAAGGTTTAAAGTAACCCGAGCAAATTAAGTTATAACCTAAAACACGTATGAAGCCATCATCCGAACGGTGTAATCATATTAACGACTACAAAAGGAGCGGCAAAAAACAGAAAAATTAGAGGATCGGGAAATGTGGGCCAAACAAAAACGTAACGTATCGTCTAATTATAGCTGTTGTTCGAAAAAACAATTTTATGTAGCCACATTCGGGGCACACGGGGCTCTTTTTGTTAACGATTTGCGAAATTAATTGTTTTTGGAGTTTTACAAACTCAAACTCGAATTATTTTAGATCATCATTTATTCAGATTGGGTATTTGTATACTTACGCTTTCTGATTGACAATTGCTGAATTTGTAATACAGTGATGTATTGGTGATAATTTATAACTACGAGGCTTATTTACGAGGGTCCCAAACGCGCCTAGGTCTTAGAAGATTTTAATTTGATTTGTAACGTTTTTGATGACGGTATATTTTGATTTATACCATCAACGGTAGGTAAGTATTTTGATTTGAAGCAGTGATAGTCTTTGAAGACGTCGGCAGTCGGCCTCTATTCAGAAGGTCGGGGTTCGATTCCGGACACACCTCTAACTTTTCACAGTTATGTGCATTTTTAGCCATTAAATGCCAAAAATGACGTAAGAAAATCTGCATATCTGAGAGTTCATAATGTTCTCAAAGTCTGCCAATCGACACTTGGCTAGCGTAGCAGACTATGAGCAAACCCTTCTCATGGTAAAAGGAGATGTGTTTGATCATGATGATGATGATATTGTAGTGTTAATCTTCTCGGTTTTACAACCAAGTGGTCAATAGAAATATTGATTTACAGGCAAGAAAAAACACAAAAACTGATCTTGTGACACTAATATTATAATTTAAGATCTCTTAATCCTCTCCAAAAAAAGCGGCTCGTGTGAACGGGGTCCTGTCTGAATCCTTTATTATTCCGACGTGTATATGTTATTTTATTTTGGTTGTTCCACGATTATTATTTATGAATTATTATTATTTGAGAATTTATTATTAGCTTGGAGAGCAAGCGCGTCCTTTTCAATTTGCCACAAGGTGCTGGGGTTTTAGCCAGGTATCCGAGCTTTTTTTTCTATAATGGTTTGTGTCGTTTTTTCTTAGTGCCGTTTTTTAGGGTTCCTTAGTAAAACTAAGAACCATTAGAGTTTCACCCAGTCCGTCTGTCTGTTATGTCACAGGCGTTTGTAAAATAAACTAAAAGAGCTATAAAGCTGTAAAGAGCAGTTCTAGAAATCTATTACCGCTGCACAGAGCAATAGTTAATATACTATAATTTTGAAAAACAAATCTAGATAGTTAAAAACTTCTTCTTTGAAAATTGAAAATACTAATTACTTATTTGTTCATTAACACAAAAAAAAACCACAAATTCACGGTTTTCAGATTTAGTTCTTTACTTGTGTTAAGACCTAACTACCTGACAAATTTCATGATTCTAGGTCAACGGGAAGTACCTACCCTATAGGTTTTCGTGACAGACACGACAAACAGATAGACAACGAAGTGATAATATTTTTATCCTTTCGAGGGACGGAACCCTAAAAACGTTGGTTTAAGAAATAATGACCGCCAAAATAGCAACTAGCATGGCTACGGAACCCGGACACGCACTTGGCCAGTTTTTTCTTAGAGGCGTTTTTTGACATTTGTTTTCTGCTTCTTAATTAAATTTCTACTAAGACGCCGCAAAGTTGGATTATAATTAAATTAATACGTCCGACATCCGTGCCGTTTCGCGAAAGGTTGACATTAAATTAATAATATTTCCACTCGTTGTTTTGTTAATAACATTATTTAAGGGATTAGGTATGCAGTGGCCGTATCATGGTTTAAATTTTAATACAGCCTTCTGGACTATTGTCATCAATAGGTACGTTGTACCTGTAGGCCGATTTCGTAAAACCTGCATCAATTATTATTACAATCTCAATTGTTGTAATTGGCTGAATTTTGCGATTCTTGTTGGAACAGATATTTTCAGGCATTTGCCGTAATTTGGAGATTCCTCCTCTAGTCAAAACCAAAGTCTCAAACTCAATCAAACCGGAGTGAATTTGGAAAAAACCTTGAACGTCGGAAAACGACTGTTGTTCGTTAAACTGTAATCAAATCTTTCTTTCTTATTGGTAAACTGGTAGAAGAATTATCAAAATTACACTACTCAAAAGTCAAAACATGAAAAATGTTTCATGTTTTTCATGTCTTGTATAGTGTAAGTAATCGCTTCAACTTAGTTGCACCGTTTAAGAGTTTCCACCACAGAATTAGAAATGTAGAAGTGGTATTTACTGTTTTGAAAAATCGAGACGCTGTGTCGTCTATTTTTCAAACTCAAAAAATTTATTCGAAATTTAAATAATTCGACATGGTTTTAATACATCTGCATCGTGAGGAAACCCGCATGCCTAAGAGTTCTCCATAATGTTCTCAATGGTGCGCGAAGTTCGCTAAACTTCAGTTGGCCTGACTATGGTCTGAAGGCCTAAACCATTCTCATTCTGAGAGAACACCCGTATTCGGTAGTAGGCTGGCGATGGGAAGAGATGGTGATTAATGATTTTTAATATGTTTAGCATACAAAGCAACGTTATTTGAACTGTAAAGCTATGACCACACGTTGGTTGTTACAATAACGCACAATGGTGTTCAAATTCACATCTGAGCTGCCCCAAGAAAATCTCACAGTACTCAGTGGTAGGCTGGAGATGGAGTGAGATGATGATGATGATGATGTTTAATATTATTAGCATACAAAACAACGTTAATTAGACTTAAAACTATGGAAATATCTATTTTTACAGTACCTAACGCACATTGGTGTTCAAATTCACGTCTGCCCAGCAAAAATATCGCATTAGATGCCTACTCAGTAGATGATGGGTAGGTGATGGGTTTAGATAATGATGATTTCTAGTATACAGAGCAACGTTAATTAAACTGTATATGATAGTTAAGTATGTCCGTATTTGCAATAACGTTGTAAGTGTAACAAATACACTGGTGTTCCAATGCACATCTGCGCGGAGACAATCTCACACTCTTTATCACTTCTATACCTATTCTGTATTCTGTAGTTCTCTGAAACATGAGTGACGGGATATATTATCTAATTTTCATGTTTTAAAGCTCCCTGTAGCCCGCAGCCCGCAGCAGATGGTCAAATTAAACGCTTCTTTTACAATTTAAGTAATACTCCATAATATTTTATTATGGAAACTAAACATGTTACATTTTAATGGATTTTCTAAGTTTATGTGTGTTATTAATTAAAGAATAGAGCAAAAAAACCGGCAAAGTGCGAGTCAGACTCGCGCACTGAGGGTTCCGTACTACAATCGTATTTTATCGACATTTTGCACGGTAAATCAAAAACGATTATGCCTAAAAATAAATAAAACTGTTTTAGAATGTACAGGTAAAGCCCTTTCATAATATGATATCCCATTTGGTATACCTAGCAATCTTACTTCTTTGAAAGTAGAAAATAGCAATATAATCATGAACACATTTTAATTTTTTTCTTGTGATGTAATCACAAATTCATGATTTTTAGATTTTTCCCCTAATGTCTGCTATAAGACCTACCTACCTGCCAAATTTCATGATTCTAGGTCAACGGGATGATATTATACAATTGTTTTAACTTATTCATTGAAGGTAGTTAAATAAATTGATATTTGACTAAATCGATGTGTGAACGCCATCTTGAAAGGGTTTGTATAAATCTTAGAAATGGCTGTGACACACTGACGGATAGAGGGACAGACAGACGGACAGGATGTAACTATAAGGGTACGTTTCCAATGACGCGGAGCTGGGCGGAGTGGAGTGGAGTGGACTGTGAATTAGCCAATCACAGTGCTCGAAATCTCCACTACGCATCAGTGGAAACTGTGTAAGTTGAGTGGAACGGAGTGGAGCTGAGTGGACTATCAAATAAAACATGAACACGTGGCCCCAAGCCGGACAAAATGGAGTCAAGCAGGCTGTGGTTCCGAGCGGAGGGCACGAAGTGGAGGGTAACCGGACCGGACGGTGTGGCGCGGCTGGTAGGGTATCACAAATTTGACTGATCAGAACACGGTTCAATGCAATCTAGTCTGCTCAGCTCAGGTCAGCTCCACTCCGCCTCGCTTCGCTTCAAGGGAAACGCACCCTTATAGGCGCTATCTTCACGGACGAGAGAATCGCGGCGATAGTCTCGCCGTGTGACGAAATTCGATACAAACTATCGTCGCGATATTATCGCCCTGTGTGTGTAGATAGACCCATAAAGGGTCATAGATTATGTATCGAATTTTGTGACACGGCGAGACTATCGCCGCGATTCTCTCGTCCGTGTAGATAGCACCTAAGACTTCCTTGTACTACGGGACTGTAAAAATAGTTATGAGAAAAATGCTAACTAAAAGTTTACACTTTATATTAACGAGTTATCGCAACCCGCGTCTCGGTTAAAGAACCGCAATTGTAAAGTTAGCGTATAAACGCTGTTAAGTGTTTATTTCACAACAAAACCTCGCATAATGGTATCTTGATACTGAGGTATAAAGCTCGTCAGTTTAACGAGAGCTTTACATACAGTTCGGGACCACAGGATAATGGTTCAGCCTCGGTTCACTATCATTTAATAAGGGATCCGAGCCTACCGACTCTACTGTGATATTGGGAAACGAAGTAAGTGACAATAAAAAATAAATCATTAAAAAATATAGGAATATAAATATATTTTTTAAGTAACAGAATGTTCCTTTTTATTGTAATCTATTAGGTTATATTTCACTAGTCAACTGATTTTACACAATGTCATATTATTATCCATTAAGGAATACCTAGGGACTGATATCGTAGAGTTATGTGATAATTTTAAATTGAATTATTTGTGCTAACTAAATAATTGTAAATTAATTTACCTACCGCGATAATCTGTACTGATTTCTCTATATTAGGACATAATCCATACTAATATTATAAATGCAAAAATGTGTCTGTCTATCTGCTAGCTTTTCACAGCTCAACCGTTCAACCGATTTTGACGAAATTTGGTACAGAGATAGCTTGCATCCCGGGGAAGGACATAGGCTACTTTTTATCACGTAAATTGTTATCACGATAATAGAATAGAAAAATGTTTATTGGTTGTCTAGACGGTAGATTATAGTGAGTAAATAAGTGAAAGCTAAGTGTTTTGAGAGTATTATGAAAGTATCTGTCGTGAATTATATTTATTTATGTCATCAATATTCTGCATTTTTCTTGCTATTTTTAATATTTTTACTCGAAAAATATTATTAATACGAAAGTGTGTTTGTTTGTTGTTTTGTCCTCGAATCACGCTGCAACATGATTGACAACGCTGATTTTTTGCATGGATATACTTATAAACGTGGAGAAAAATATAATCTATGATAAAAACATCGAAAATTCAGGAGATTTTCAAAAACCTAAATCCATGCAATGGAGTCATAAGTCAGCTAGTTACATATACTTAGGGCTATGATAAAATCCAATAAGTATGATGTTTTATGACAAACGACGCGACGGACTGTTTTTCTCTTAAACGATAATCCAAGTGATGCCGAAATTTTTGCTAAGAATAGTGCGGTGCCATAATATTTGTCTACAATGTGAGGTGTTTGAAGAAAATTACACTTACAGTATTCTCCCTTATGGTAGCGCACTCTGCTTAATTCAGATAGCGCTCGAAGGTGTGTATTTGAGAAATTACTCTTCAGATAGGTACACACATTGTTATTGCTCATAATAAATTACCCGAGCACTGGGCCCAGTACCCCGAGGCCTTGTCCGATGTATTAAGATACCTATGCCATTATTTATACACGTATTAAGCCACCTTTGTCGATGCGTATTTCTGTTTAGTTACCTACTTTTCATTTGTCCATTTGCACCATATTTAGACTTTAAAAAATGGATTGTGAGGTAGCGTGACTTTTGAGTTGTCTTTATTTATACCTAAAGATCGTGCTATTTATACAGATCGCGATCAGTTTTCTATTTTATATATTTTTTCTTTAAAATTATTCCATGCTCAGTCATAGTAATTATGATCGTCAATACATACCTAAAATAATAAAATGAATATCAACTGTTGATTCAATTCTTTATCTATACCCCAAACTGAATTCTGATACTTACATCAAAAATGATTTGATGTGCGTACGTACTCTACCGGCAAAGGCATGCCGCCAAAGGATCGAAGTGTTCAGATAAACGATATATTATATGAGTTTAATATAACTGCCATTTCTACTTCAGTAACATATTAGCCAGCTACCATATAGCTACGTCCTATATTCTCTATAATCTAAGCCCAAAATTTGTAAATAAATAAATAAATAATGTTTTTATTTAATTAAACTTTTACAAGTATTTTTGAATCGTCAGCTGCATCTACCACTGGTTCGGAATGCCTAATGATTATCTTGAACTGCATGATCACTCACCGCCAGGTAAGATCGCAGCAAAGGGCTAACTTGTCAAATAAAAGAATTATGTATAAATATCAATAATATAATCCATCATAATTATTATTCTTGTTGGGCAATCACGAACAAGGTTACCGCCGCCATTTATTCAGTCAAAAGATTATAGTTATTCACTGATTAAGTGATGTATTTAACTTCAAGGGTGACTACTGCTGCCTATTTCTTATATCGATTATAAAATTTTTACAAAAAAAATAAAAACCGACTTCGTTACATAAACACTAAAAATTGAAAAATTGAAAAATTTAATTTATTACCGAATATATTATGTATACAAGAGTTAATATAGTTCCATAATAATACTTTTTGGTGCCGGTGCCAATTAGCTTTAGCTGCGCGAATCGTCTAGACTTCATAATTTTATGGGACTCCACAATGGCACCTCATTGGCACCGACCCCAAAAAATATTATTATGGAACGATATTAACTCTTGTATACATAATATATTCGGTAATAAATTAAATTATTTTTCAATATTTAGTGTTTATGTAACGAAGTCGGTTTTTATTTTTTTTGTAAAAATTTTTTATTTCACAATTTTTAGTGGCCCCATGGAATTATGCTATGACTGGTTAAAAATCTACTGTTTACTAAGCTATTACACTGATCGCGAGCAATTTACTCTTATCCGTTGAGGAGTTCCAGTATCTATCTTCGAAGATGTTCATCAGATCTTCACCAAATTGAAATGGGACCAACTTTGAAGTATGCCCTTTCAAACAAAAAAAGAATTTTCAAAATCGGTCCAGGCGTTTTTGAGTAATCGGGGAACATACATAAAAAAAAAAAAAAAAAAAAAAAAAGATTCCGATGAATTGAGAACCTCCTCCTTTTTTTGAAGTCGGTTAATTAAATTTTATGAAGAGACATAATTTAATGTGTACCCTTTCAAATTAAGAATTATTTTACTTTAAGAATAAGTTTTCTCAGTAATTTTATGATCATATTCAATGGATTTCAAACCAGGAATAATAAATTTATACAATATCATAATTATCTCAACTCATCGCCGGCCCACTACTGAGAACGGTGCTCCTGAACAATGACTTCAATTCTTGAAGGATTTACGCCATAGCCATGCGGCCATGCCGACCAAGTCAGTGCAGATTGACTTCACACATCTTTAAGGACATGATGAGAACTCTCAGATATGCCAAGGTTGAATGTACCCATACCATAATTAGAGGGGAAAACCGATGCTGGAAAGGTGTTCCAAATCACAGCGGTTCGAATTAGGAATCCGAATTTTCGTTTCGTTTAATTAAATTCTATGTAATTTCGACTACGATGCCTTGCGGTACGATAGTAGAAATACTTTTGGGACTTGGAAACTTAGCTATCGCATTAGGTTGGCCTGTAATGATAGTTTTAAGTTGTCTAATGAGTAAATAAATAAATAAAAACTTGGTCTAAGCAAAATCGATGGTAGAGTCTTTATATCAACGCATGAAATTATTGTTAGTTTCTCAAAATAATAATAGGTATAAAACTTGCTTATTACAAACAATTGATAACGATAACTAATCAGTTACCAATAAAATAATTCATAAAGTCTCCTTCAATAAAATGCACGACTTGTTAAAGTTTGGCATTCAAATTTATATTCCAACAAGAAGTATAAATAGGTAATATAATAAACTTATTAATCAAAGGAATAATGTGGCACTACAATTATAGTGAGATCACACTAACGACATGTCACAATTTTATTTGTTTTTTGTCATCACTTTGTGATTGCAAAAAATAAATAAAATAAAATAAAATAAAAAATGTCGCTCGACAAAAAGTTTCTTTATGATATAGCGCAGGCCGATTTTTGAACAAAGACGTGGAGTGTCAGCTAACCTATACATATCAACTGTGCATTGATAGGTCAATCTCTCAGTCAGTAAGGGAACATAAATCTTTTTATAGTATATTCATATATTCAGCATTCATATTTTATTCAGCAGCCCACAAGGTAGTGTAATAGTTGCATTGTATTTTGTTTTTTTTATGAGTAGTTTTTTAAAGGGATTTTGCCGGCTGTTCTCAGTAGAATCTGCTTTCCGAACCAGTAGTAAGATCTTGACATAATATTATTATCATTTAGTCGCATAGGCTGTCCTACTTGAGTAGTAGAAGTAGTGGTCCTTTAAGTATAGTAAGAATGCTTGATAAAAAATTTATAAAACTGTACTGTACTCAACCGTAACACTAAGGTTCTTCCAAGCGGATGTCATGCTCGAGGCCCGGCTGGTCCAACCGTTGTATCTTGGAACTTGTCTATTGTTCTGGGATTAGCGTGATTCAGGTTTCATAGTGAGAGATTGAAAATATTTGTAGCTAGTGTTAACTATTGAGATCGTTGTGAGTTGTTTCCGCCTTAGGTTGGTAACGTTCAACATAATATGGCGACCGACATAAAACAAAAAGTCTCTAGTATGATTCGTTCAGGCTGCTCAAGGCTCGCCCAACACTCTCGCACCTGATATCAGACATCGCTGGCACGCCGCGGCCGCCCTGCCATTTATATTAGCTTTGTGCTGTACCGATCTGACATTCGCGGTTAAATGATTTTGTTGCTCATTTTGTAATATTAATCTTACATTTTAATGTTATTTCACCGTAATATTAGCTGCAAGACTAAGCGGTAAATGTTCGAATAGATTTGAGCATGAGTACCTAGTCTAACATTGCAACTGGTTAGAATTAAGAAGAGTGTTCTTCGAGTGCGCAATATACAAAGTTTGGTTCCTTATTTAAATACTAGCTGATGCCCGCGACTTCGTCTGCGTGAAATTAGGTTTTTAAAAATCCTGTGGGGACTCTATGATTTTCCGGGATAAAAAGTATACCTATGTCACTCTCCAGGTTTTTATCTATACCCATGCAAAAAATCACGTCAATACGTTGCACAGTTGCGACGTGATTGAAGGACAAACCAATAAACCAACAAACAAACACACTTTCGCATTTATAATAAGGGTCCGGATTAACCAATCAAATTCAAAGAAACGTTTGTAACGCTCTAAAAACTAACAACTGTGTCTATGATAAGTCAGATTCCGATAAAAATATATCGCACTTTTAAAGTTACAGTCAACTATAAATATGTAGATATGTATACGGAAATCTAACAAACCACAGACACAATAATTATTTTTTCGATCGGGCGCGATCCCAGGAGACCCGGGTTCGATTCCTGCCGGTTCCCAATTTTTGATCTGTATTTAAAATTATTTAGAAATATCCTTGAAGTGTAGGTAAGACACTATAAAAATTATAAAATATAAAAACTTATAATTTTAGTGCACTAATCTCTCTACAAAGTTACAAACAATTTCCGCAAATCTGGCACCCAGTCATGAGTTTTGACAGCATTGTAAATTAGAATAAGTTTGTCTGTCATTTTCTTATTACATTGGTAGGAAAAATATGTGAATATTGTAAGATTTAGTTGCAAAATTAGTAACATTATCTGAGTGAATACCACTGCTGGTCCAACCTTGTATTTACGTTCACGCGTACCCTTAACATTTATGCACAATTATACCCATTATCGGATAAAACTTAAACACAACGCGTACAATAATAAAATGTACAAGAAAAGCGAACGCGGTCCGCGCGACCCTATCGCCGGGTTATTATTTTTCATTGTTATTGTTATTACGGCCAGCGCGCTTATTACAGAAACGTTACGGCACTTAACAAACTATTAAAGGTCTCATCTTAACGCCTTATTATTTTGATAAACGCACCGATTGTTCGAACTGTTTATAAGCCTTTTTAGAGTTCCGTAATAAGCAACCAAAACCTTCAAATCCGCTACAGACGAAGGATCTGTCTTTCTATCAATCGATCGAGTTTAAAGTTAACATTAAGAATACTTTGACTGATGGGGAACATAAATAATTATTATTTTCATCGACATTCCTATTGATTATTCAAACATTAATTCTTATATTGTTGTCAAACAATTTGATGAAGGGGTTTTTAATTGTCAGATAAAACTTTAACTGATAAATAGACGTTTTGAGAGATTTCTTATACAAAAACTGTCAAAACCTGAAATTTATTCCTTAGTTAAAAATAGTGTAGCAAAAATAATGAATGCCATGTAACATTCTTTAGGATTACTAAATAAATAAATCTATAAAAATGTCACTTATAGTATTCTTCGTTATGGCAGTGTACGCTACGTAATTTCGATAATGCTATATACCTGTGACTAATACATAACCATACAGAATTACTATTAAATAACAGATAATACTATACTGAATCCTCACGACGTGATGACCGCTCGCACTTGACTATATTTTTTCACCTCGGATAGGAAGTACCGTTTTGTAACAATGAAGTTGTATAAGCGGCTTATAAAAACAGAAAACTGATACCAATCAGTGACTGGACACTTTAGTACAATTAAGATGGTAACGTCTTTATATCTAAGGCGTTGAATCCACTGCGAGAGTTCCGAGTTCAGAGTTCTGCTTTCACTGTAATCTAAGCGATACGAGTGGATCTCTATATAGTCGATTAAGTAGGTACATGCAGTTATGTAAATAGAGTTCTGGGCCGGGGAAGAGATTATTGTCTGTGCGAGGGCGCGGCAGAAAGTAATTATTTACATCGACCTTTAGAAGGAGACAGCAGATTTGTAGAGCATTGACTCTGTCGTTGAGACCGACAAAACGTCATATAGGTATGAGTGACAGAGACAACGCTCTACAAAGCCGAAATGTCATTCTAAAGGCCGATGAACATTACTTTCAAAGCGCGGGAAGCGACATACAGGTTGACTGACGAAACAATAGCGTGGCGTGGTGTTGTCAGATTTCCGTAAAATGTGTGAGTATGTTGTTTGAAAGTTATATAATTTTTAGTCAGACAAACCAAAATACACAGGTATAAGTTTCTAGGATTTGATTTTTTTCTGTTACTAATATTTCTCTTTCCCCTCTAACTAAGCGTAAAGCTTGTGCTTGGTATACGACAATAGCGCAACGGATGGGGTTTAAACCGCCGACTTTTCGGATTTTAGTCCGCTCTTAACCGTTGAGCTATTGGTTAGTATTCAAATATCACTACCCCTATTATAAATGTGAAAGTGTGTTTGTTTATTGGTTTGTGGGTTTGTCCTTCAATCACGTCGCAACGGAGCAACGGATCGACGAGATTTTTTGCATGGGTATAGTTTAAGACCGGGAAAGGGACATGGGCTACTTTTTATCCCGGGAAATCAAAGAGTTCCCACGGGATTTTTAAAAACCTAAATCCACGCGTACGACGTGCGGGCGTCAGCTAGTTAAACAATAACTTCACAACTTCCTAAATTGCTAAAATGCTAAAGAGGCAGAACTCTATACCTCTGGTAGTGGAATAGTAGCCTAATATGGTAACGTCTAAATGTCTACGTGTTAGGAATTTATTTAACAGTAATGTTATATTCCTATTATGGAGGCTTCAAGTGTGATTAATATTTTGGTTATTTGTTTAGATGTAAACAAACAATAGGAGACGACTGATTTTTTTTTATAATAACCTATGAGTTTGCAATGACTTTTGCTTTTGTTTTTTGTTTTGATTTAGAAATTTTATTGTTTTCTTAACCAAGACGCCAATGATATAGGACCGGTAATTTTGCACAGTGTATCATTACCTGTATTATAAACTAGCTGATGCTCGTGACATTGTCCGCGTGGACTACAAAAAATTCAAACCCCTATTTCACCTCCTTAGGGGTTGAATTTTCAAAAATCCTTTCTTAGTGGATGCCTGCGTCATAAAAGCTATCTGCATGCCAAATTTCAGCCCGATCCGTCCAGTAGTTTGAGCTGTGCGTTGGTAGATGATCAGTCAGTCAGTCACCTTTTCGTTTTATATATATTTAGATATACTAAAATGGGTTTGTTTGTTCTTAAATCACGCCGCTAAAGAGCAACGGATCGATGTGGTTTTAGCATGGAAATAGTTAAATGACAGAACAATGCGGTTTCGACACGATTGGAAAGACCTGCTGGGTGATTCTCTAACTTTAAATGATAGACACCGAGGTTGATTAGTTCTACATTGCTGCTTCACTGGGTGATATCAAAATATTTTTTCGTAGAAAACCTTCAACGGATTAAAAAATGAGCTCCGTGCCTATCATTCAGTGTTAGAAACTGAGTTAGCGAATCACCCCGCTGGAGAGTGGCATAGGTTACTTTTTATACCTATCATGGGAAAACAAGGAATTTCCACAGGATTTTTAAAAACCTAAATCCACCCGGACTTAGTCGCGGGCATTCGCTAGTGCATAGCGAATGCTTACTAGGCGATTTTATATGTTTTGCTTCACCGTTAAAGCAAGTGATACCTATATTTAATTGCTTAAAATGCACATAACTCCGAAAAGAGGTGCGTGCCGGGATCAAACCATGAACCCCCGACCCTCCGTGTCGAGGCCGACCCTCCGTGTCGAGGCCGCTATCACCGCTTTTTTGATAATAATAATATTACAGTCAAAACAAATTAAAATCAAGTCGATTAATTTTTCATTAAATCAACGTGGTCATTTAAATTAAAATTTAAAATTACAATCCATAAGAGGTAAAGCATACCGAAAGTGTTAAACATGAAGTATTGTAACTCGTAAGAGGTCAAGATGGTAATCTGGTTGCATTGCCTGCGAGTGTGGGGTAAATGGCCCTACTTTCGTGATGTTTTAACTACCTACTTAATTTCATGGTAACCTGTTAAAATTTCCAAAATAAATAGGTAAGTACATAAAAGTTTTATTAGCAATACACACTTACATACCAAATTACAATGGTTAAAGGTATATTAATATTAAGTAAAACTAAGTAAAAGCCTTTACACACGACGTCCGGTCTACATGTGGTTTGAAATTTAAATGCACCAAACGCGCGTGATGTGATCATAATATAGGCACATAGGCGCCAAAGAACACTTAGATCTTATCATACGAGTACAATGAGCCAAAAGCGTAATTCGCCATAATCCACTGAAACAGATCAAATCTTGTATGGTGCAACTTACAGCATGCGAAATGGACCGCCCGCCCTTCCACAGCTAAATTTCCAGGAAAGACAGCCACCAAGCAAGCAATACGCACCACCACCACGTCCGCCCCGACACCTGAGCATCCTCAGGAGATGTAGAATCCACAATTGCATTTGCAAATTTGCAATTGTGGATTGTGTTTGATATCATGGACTTCCCCAAAATAACACCTGCTTCTATACAAGATACATATAAGTTATTCTGCGTGTTTCATTGTCCCAACTAGTGGCAGCGGGGACTCACAGAAAGGTTTATTTACATCCGTCGAAGTATTATTATTAATAATTACTTTAAATATTTAATGCCTCGCCTTACCTTTTTCTTCCAATCCCTTCTTACCGCCTTGTTAAAGTTAGCGTCGGTCTATAGGGTTAGACTTTAATCTGGATAATTTGAAATATTAAATCGACACTACTCAGCCTGGCTGTCCAGCGCGGAAATGCAGCCAGTATTCTTGGCACCCTTCCACGCGGGCATGATTTGTATAGTAATTAGATAAGGCTAGCTTTGAGTTTTATTGTAATATTTTCACTTTTAAAAAATTAACTAAAAAAAGACTACCTAGTACCTACTCACTAAGTTTGCCCGTCCATACTGAATGACTAAGTTCGCGTTAACCTGAAAAGTTGCTCTAGAGTCTATCGAGTATCTGGTAGGTACCTAATAGTACGGAAACAGGTGACTTTACCCTACTCGTACGTCTGGTCACGACGGAGATCGCAGCCCTGTAATTGTTAAATCATTTAAGGTAAAATATTTCTTAATACGTTTAAAACGCGTCGGGGCGTGAGATATGAATTGTAATTAGCATTCGGCGCGCCTTTTGTAGTACTTTATGGGTAAGATGGTCTTGCGTAGTTTTCTTTTATTCATAAAGTATCAATTGAGTCCAGTCGAAATTTAAAGGGTCAGTACGATAAAAAGTTAAAGTGGGTGTTACTTTCATGAAATAAGAATAAAAACCAGTCAAATCCAGGTCGAGCTTGCCCACGAAAGATCATTGTACAAGTTACAAATGTACTTTTTAATATTATTTATTTGAGTAGCAGTTATTTAAAAAAAAATATTATTTGTTGTTCTAGCGGCAATAGAAATACAGAAAAACAAAGTGAGAAAATTTCAACACTCTTAATATAAAATGAATAATGATCCTGCCTCTCAAATCCAATTATTTGCTCATTCAATTCCAACATAACTGGTAAAATACGAATAGCTACGTATTTAATAAATAATTTAACGTTGGAGATAAAAGCGCTTCAAAATTTTAATAGATATAGAAGTATCCTTAACTTATGGTTAACTAGATAATGCGACTTCATCCGCGTGGATTTAGTTTTCTAAAAATCCCGTGGGAACTCTTTTATTTAAGTATACCGGAATAAAAAGTAGCCTATGTCCTTCCCCGGGATGCAAGCTATCTCTGTACCATATTTCGTCAAAATCGGTTGAACGAGTGGGCCGTGAAAAGCTAGCAGACAGACAGATAGACAGACACACTTTCGCATTTATAATATTAGTATGGACTATGGATTAAGATGACATTTTATAGCATAAATGACTTTTTCAATCGAGTATGGTATGTTCTATTAATTTAAGATCTTCAATATGTCTGCCAATCTGCACTTGGCCAGCGTGGTGGACTATGGTCAAACCTTCTCATACTGACAGGAGACCCGTGCACTGTAATGAGCCGGCTATGGGTTGATCATCAAGATCAGTCAAACGATTTAAATAAATTAAATTAAATACTGACTGAAATGAAGACTGACACATAATACGATTATTAAATTAGCCTTTTCAGCCTTGTGCCTTGTAGGTACCCGCACCCGCCAACGACTTCATTAGCTTTAACTAAGTAGTAATTGAATGTTTTTATTTATTGCTAATTACCTACTCGGCATTGCGAACTGGGATGCCAGGTACAGTGCGCTATAAATAGGTAGGTATGTGCGACAGTTTTTTCCAAGTCCTTTTTAGTTGGCTTCATTGTCATCATCATCTAATAAAATAAAATTAGTTGAATGAGTAGGCACCTACTTACTTAATGTAAATAAATGAGAGTAATAATAACAGTAAAACAATATTATATTGTGTCTTTGTAACTTTAGTAAGTACCTAGGTACTACTAAACGAAACTATTAATTACTAGCTGATTACGACTTCGTACGCCTGGATTTAGGTTTTTAAAATTCCTGTAGGAACTCTTAAATTTTCCGGGATAAATAGTAGCCTATGTCCTTCCCCGGGATGCAAGCTACGTCTGTACCAAATTTCGTCAAAATCGGTTGAACGGTTGAGCCGTGAAAAGCTAGCAGACAGACAGACAGGCAGACAGACACACTTTCGCATTTATAATAATATTAGTATGGATTATTTTAGCGTTTAAACTACCGTGAGTGATTTCCATTCTAAATAATATCTGTCCCGGCTTTACTCACGTGTTATTCGACGTTAGTGTCAAAACCGCGGCACGTGCGCGAACGGACTCCCTTGAAAAAGGACTCCGTATGGGTTCGAAACTCGTCGGGCTAACGTCGACTAAACACGTGAGTAAAGCCGGGACAGATATTATTTAGAATGGATTATTTTGTCAGGAACACAAAAAAAACTGTTTAATAATTTTTTTGTTAACTTAGGTACTTATAAAATTAAGACATTTTCAAACACCACTGTACATTTTAATCGTTCAGCGGTTTATATGACACCCTAACACCGACAGCGGGCTGTATAACTTCAGATTATCGTCTGTATTTTAATGAAATTATACTACGCAGTAGTTTAACTAAACATATTTATAAAACTGGTATAAATATGCATATTTTGTCTGGTGTTTTAATTTAATATTCTTATTCAATATTATAATCATATCATTTAATCCAATATTTTATAGATCAAAATTCTAAAGATACTAAAGTAATATAAAGCTTATAATATCAGTAAAATAGCACACATTCATTTGTTCCTTTTTCTGTATACATCTAAAAGAATTTCGTACCATGTTTCCAACTTCAAACTGTTGTGTTAAAGACTTCAACGCGTCCCTTTTGCTAGGTCGATTTAACTCATAGAGTTATCATCACTGATTTAACTATTCTACACTTAGAATAACGACATTTTAAAATTAGAAAAACGCCTAGAGAATCGGCACACATTTGTATCTAACTAAAGAATGACGCGGACGTGTATATGAACTAGCGAAAATTGTTTTCTTATTATATAAAGAAATTCATTTGTTATAAATTATAATAAGCCGTGTAATTAACTATTCTAGTCTAGTCGCTTGTTTGGGATGCAACTTGTGTAGACACTTTAGCTGCATCCCACATTCAGGCGACCTCCTCTATGGCGGGTGCAGCGGCCATCAGCGCCGAACAGGCCAAGAGGCGCAAATATGAAAACCTCGATGGGAGCTTCGTATTCGTGCCTTTTGGTGTGGAGACCTTGGGGCCGTGGGGCCCGGGGGCTCGAGCTCTTTTTGAAGAAATTGCGAAAAGAGTTATCGAGTCAACCGGGGACCCGAGAGCTGGCAGCTACCTTGGTCAAAGAATTAGTTTGGCCATCCAAACGGGTAATGCTGCCAGCATCTTGGGTACAATGCCTCGCTGCGGTGGTCTCGACGAGGTTTTAGATTTAATTTAATTTATTTTAGTTTTAATTTAATGTTGTTTTTTTTAGATTTAAGTTTATTTGTTAACCATTGATAATAAAATATATTGTATACCTAATTAACTATTCAGGATAGATAATTATTATTATTCCACATAATATTACAGGGCCATGATAGCATTGAATTGTTTATTATACCTACATATTTATCGTAGCGTATTGGCCGAAATTTACACAGCTTACTTATTTATACTATACCATCAATACAGTTCTTGTACAAATATCAATAGCTGTCAAAATGGACGCCATAAAAATCGATTCAAGGCATTTTACAAATATTTTCAATTTAGTGCTCTAATATTATATTTCTGTATACTGCCTGTGAGACAGTTTCCTCAGAACTAATAGAAGGCTTAGAGGTAAAATTGTATTAGGTACTTAATTCGTATGAAATCCATCATCATTCTGTGATCATTCGACAAAGGCGACATATCGACGAATCGATACACAATAGTTTGAAATAATCGCTCGTCATTCGTGAGTTTATCCGCTATCGTTGCCTTATTGATTACAACAACAGTATCGATTAGTTCTCGGAACGCTTTTTGTAAAGGATCTTTGTTATGAAATACTGAAGATTTAATCTATATGACATCGCCAATCGATTCGTTCGTTTATATTTATTTATATTGTAATTGGGATTGGACGATGATCTTTTGTGTGTCAAATGTTATGGGCTGGCATCCTCAGGGCAAAAACTGACTATATCTATCTACCTATAAGATTTATTATGGTGTTATTACATAACACCATAAGATACATCAATAGTTCGGCTTTGCATTCAGCTACCCTGTACCCACAATATAGTGCAATATTTACATGGCTTATGTATTGTAACATTTTGTTTTATTTTAAAGAGCAACTGCTGAGTTTCTTTTCTCAATAAAACACAAGCTATCCTATATGAAATAAATAAATTCATTTAATTTCATTTCAATTTACATTATATTTATAAGTAAACTAGCTGATCCCCGCGGCTTCGCCCGCGTAGATTTAGGTTTTTAAAGATCCCGTATAGCCTATGTCACTCAGGAATAATGTAGCTTTCTACTGGTGAAAGAATTTTTAAAATCGGTTCAGTAGTTCTAAAGATTACCCCCTACAAACAAACTTAACGACATTACCTCTTTATATAATATTATCTCCATAAACTGTTCTTAGTGATGAAATCATTTATTTTGATAAGGATTAATAGCATGAGTAAAATAAACGCGTTTAAATGTAGTCCAAAAAAAATTCAAGATTTTTAAATAAAAAAATGGTTGCTGTGCCTCACTCGACATAGATGGGTATAGTGTGTCGCGGACTTTTTTGTAGATATTTATAAGATCTACAATTAATTAGAACATTTTATGGTTCTATCTTTTATAGTTTAGGCAGCGTACGCAAAATAAGTAACTTTTCTGGTTGATTTTTTACACCTTGTGTCCGAAAAACCCAAATATCTTACGGAACCCTATTTTTTTCCAAAATAAAATATAGCCTATGTTACTCGTGGATAATGTAGCTTTCGAATGGTGAAAGAATTTTTAAAATCGGTCCAGTAGTTTTTGAGCCTATTCAGTACAAACAAACAAACAAACAAACAAACAAACAAACAAAGTTTTCCTCTTTATAATATTAGTGTAGACAACGGGCCGTGCAGCAGAAATCGTAATATTTTAATTTCGCCATAACTTCAAAACCAAACGTCCAATTTTAATCATTCAAAGACCAAATATTATCTCCATAAACTGTTCTTAGTGATGAAATCATTTATTTTGATAAGGATTAATAGCATGAGTAAAATAAACGCGTTTAAATGTAGTCCAAAAAAAATTCAAGATTTTTAAATAAAAAAATGGTTGCTGTGCCTCACTCGACATAGATGGGTATAGTGTGTCGCGGACTTTTTTGTAGATATTTATAAGATCTACAATTAATTAGAACATTTTATGGTTCTATCTTTTATAGTTTAGGCAGCGTACGCAAAATAAGTAACTTTTCTGGTTGATTTTTTACACCTTGTGTCCGAAAAACCCAAATATCTTACGGAACCCTATTTTTTTCCAAAATAAAATATAGCCTATGTTACTCGTGGATAATGTAGCTTTCGAATGGTGAAAGAATTTTTAAAATCGGTCCAGTAGTTTTTGAGCCTATTCAGTACAAACAAACAAACAAACAAACAAACAAACAAACAAACAAACAAACAAACAAACAAACAAAGTTTTCCTCTTTATAATATTAGTGTAGATTATTATATTTAAATAAAAAAATGGTTGCTGTGCCTCACTCGACATAGATGGGTATAGTGTGTTGCGGACTTTTTTGTAGATATTTATAAGATCTACAATTAATTAGAACATTTTATGGTTCTATCTTTTATAGTTTAGGCAGCGTACGCAAAATAAGTAACTTTTCTGGTTGATTTTTTACACCTTGTGTCCGAAAAACCCAAATATCTTACGGAACCCTATTTTTTTCCAAAATAAAATATAGCCTATGTTACTCGTGGATAATGTAGCTTTCGAATGGTGAAAGAATTTTTAAAATCGGTCCAGTAGTTTTTGAGCCTATTCAGTACAAACAAACAAACAAACAAACAAACAAACAAAGTTTTCCTCTTTATAATATTATATAGCTGATCCCCGCGGCTTCGCCCGCGTAGATTTAGGTTTTTAAAGATCCCGTATAGCCTATGTCACTCAGGAATAATGTAGCTTTCTACTGGTGAAAGAATTTCGAAGAAAATCGGTTCAGTAGTTCTAAAGATTACCCCCTACAAACAAACTTAACGACATTACCTCTTTATATAATAAAAGTTTTCCTCTTTACAACGGGCCGTGCAGCAGAAATCGTAATATTTTAATTTCGCCATAACTTCAAAACCAAACGTCCAATTTTAATCATTCAAAGACCAAATATTATCTCCATAAACTGTTCTTAGTGATGAAATCATTTATTTTGATAAGGATTAATAGCATGAGTAAAATAAACGCGTTTAAATGTAGTCCAAAAAAAATTCAAGATTTTTAAATAAAAAAATGGTTGCTGTGCCTCACTCGACATAGATGGGTATAGTGTGTCGCGGACTTTTTTGTAGATATTTATAAGATCTACAATTAATTAGAACATTTTATGGTTCTATCTTTTATAGTTTAGGCAGCGTACGCAAAATAAGTAACTTTTCTGGTTGATTTTTTACACCTTGTGTCCGAAAAACCCAAATATCTTACGGAACCCTATTTTTTTCCAAAATAAAATATAGCCTATGTTACTCGTGGATAATGTAGCTTTCGAATGGTGAAAGAATTTTTAAAATCGGTCCAGTAGTTTTTGAGCCTATTCAGTACAATCAAACAAACAAACAAACAAACAAACAAACAAACAAACAAACAAAGTTTTCCTCTTTATAATATTAGTGTAGATTGGTACACCCAATAAGCGAAATAGAAGTCGTTAATGTAATATCTCAAAAAGTACCTAATTAATTAATGAACTAAGTATATATATATGTTAATCTGTTTTAAAACAACGTGTTTCAGTTTCATTATTGGAAAAGAGCTCGAGTCCGTATTACATACATTGTAGATACCTAACAAGTTTACGTTAGTTTACGTTATAGTTATTTCCTTTTATATGGGTTCCGAAGTAAAAACGTGGAATCTGTGAGTTTTAGAGGGATAATTTTCTAAGCAGTCACTAACGAAGTCATCAATATACATTGAATGTCATTATCGTCGTTAAAATTTATAATAAGTAGGATTACTTAAATTAAAATATCGATTAATTTATATAGAACTATACAGGTCTACTTGCTACCTACTCCATATCAATAGGTAGGTAGGTAGGTATATCACGGCCATTTTGTTCAAGTTTGATACTTGGCACCTTGGACGATCTATGGCACAATTGATTATAGAGACCACTACACTACATAGACGTAAATTCTAATTAGATGATGCCCGCAACTTCGTCCGTGTGGGTTTAGATTTTTTAAATCCCGTCGGAACTCTTTTATTTTCCAGAATAAAAAGTAACCTATATTAATCTCCGGGTTGCAGGCTATATATTATGTACCTTACCTACCTAACAAATAGATGATGCCCATGATTTCGTTCGTGAAGATTATACATTTCATCATGAATCCCGTGAGAACTCTTTGTCATTTTCGGGACAAAAAGTAACCTAATTATGTCCGTCCCCGGAATGCAAGGTATCTGTGTAGGTACTAAATTTAGCCAAAATCTGTTAAATGGTTGGGCCGTGAAAAGCTAAAGTTATACACCCGTCATTGAAGGGATCCTATTGAGCATTGTTGTCTAAAATGATGATGATGGTGATGCCATAATACCGATGGTACGGACCACGGAGCCGGTTCACGGACAATTTGTGTGAGGCGATAATATCTTAATTACATTCAGGTCCAATTTATTAAATGCGGAGAGTTTACGTTAGGTCTTATATGTGGACGTCTGCTTAACGCCTCACGAACGTCGTACCGCGGCAGGCGGTAGGTAAAGACGCGTATTGACTAAATGTCTTTCCTAATAAACTAGCTTATGCCCACGATGTCACCCACATGGCCTACACACACTTCAAACCCCTATTTTACCCCTTTAGGGGTTGAATTTTCAAAAATCCTTTCTTATTGGATGTCTACGTCATAATAGCTACCTGCGTGCCAAATTTCAGCCCGATCCGTTTAGTAGTTTGAGCTGTGTGTTAATCATTCAGTCAGTCAGTCAGTCACGTTTTTATACATATACTTAGACTAGCTTTCGTCCGTCACTTCATCCGCTTGGAATTAAGTTCCTAGATCACTTCTTGTAACCCTCTACTTGCATTTGAGAGGCCCTTTTTCCCTTCCTTTTTCCTTATAATTTCCAAAAATCGTGAAACATGGTCTACATCATATTATAGGTACAACCTAGACTATTAAAGTCCCAAGTTTCTAAGCCCAGCGGTTTAGACTGTGTGTTGCATGTAATGCAATAGGTAGGTACCTACTACCTAATAGGTAAGTTACCTATAATATGACGTAGACCACACGTATAGGTAAGAAAGTATTTTTAGAAATGCCCTAAGAGGTGAACAGGGAATTAGAAAATGAAAGTTTTTAAGAAAGCCCCTAATTTTTCAAGTTATACCTATCTACTAAAATTGGTATAAATGGGCTTTCGGTTAAAAATCAAGAAACACGTGTTTCAAGATTTTTGGAAATTACATCCTCTCCAATTTTCAAAATTTGAGAGTAGCTGGGCCAGTTAGTCTACTCTACACTAATATTATAAAGAGGTGAAGTTTGTAAGTTTGTAATCTCTGGAATCACTGAACTGATATTGAAAATTCTTTCACTAGTTATTCCTGACTAAGCTATATTATTCCTGAGTGGCCACATTTTATTTTCAAAGAAATTAAAGATCCTACGAAAATTGTAATAAGCTACCCGTGCGAAGCCGGGGCGGGTCGCTAGTTTATTTATAAAGGTGCATTGACTTTACGCATTTATCGGCCAGCACAAAGGTGGATCTTAACTCGCGGTGAAAATAAAAACACGCGCCGAGGAGCGAGGTGTGAAACTGTCACGGAGTGATGACTTCATTATTATACCGGCTAAATAATAACCCGCTCTGTACCCGTAGTATAAGATTTTACGTCTCACCAAACGTTGCTAGAATTCGAGAATCGAAACACAATAACATCAAAGTAAAATGGACCTAAAGAGGCTTGAATTGAAGTCAAATATTTTAATTTCGCAACGTTTCCACTTGGAGCGCTGGCTGTAGATGTGTAGACAAACTTGAGCTTTAAAACAAGGCATTTAACATCCAGTTTACTATAACGCGGAAGTGTTTCGACTCTCGAATTCTAGCAACGTTTGGTGTGACGTAAAATCTTATACGTACTACGGGTACCTACTGATTTATCTCTCCTGTACAAGTCCCGCAAATTGTTAATGCGCGTGGCCGCCGTTTTGGTGACGTCAGCACTAGACTGAAGTTTCGAGCTGATGGTATATTTTTATTTCGGCTGACGTCAAAATGACGTCATTTTGATGTTAATGAGACATGGTTCAGCGCAATAGCAATTTGCGGGACTTATATTCATCTCTCCTGTACTATAAAAAATAAGTAGGTAGGTACATGTAAAATAGTACCACTGGTTCAATAATTCGTCAATCGGTCTGTTTGTGTTCACTGATGAATATTATAAGCCTTCCCGTATTGAGAGAAATTTAATTTTCATTTTTTCTCTCTCGTTTACCTACGGCTAGGTACCTATGTAAAAGTAGCATTGGTAGAAGAAAATCAAAATGAGAACAAACGGACAGACAGCAACTAAGCGCTTGGGCACTAGGGCCCCAAACCAAGACCTTAGCCCTAGCGAGGCCCTAGCTGGCTAAATCCCGGCTAAAAGATTCTCACCAGGGCACTAAGATGTCTGCATCTCACCCGAGTTAGAAGGTCATATAAGTAGGTAGTTCTATTTGAACTGAACGAGAGGTGGGTTCCGAACTAAATCGTATTTTATCGACATTTTGCATGATAAATCAAACAAAGACAGACAGACAGACAACAAAGTGATCCTATAAGAGTTCCGTCATTCCTTTTGAGGTACGGTACCCTAAAAAAAGATTTCAGCCGGGTCTGTATGTTTATCTTTTAGTAGGACCAGAGCTGCGGGGTGATTCTTTAACCCAGTGATCAACTCTAAATGATAGCCGTCGAGGTCATTTGACAGTTATCCATTAATCCATTGAAGGTTTCGTACGAAATACTTTATCAATATTACTCAGTGAAGAAGAAATGCAGAGCCAACCAATATTAAATGAGCTTGGTGGCTATCATTTAGTGTTGATCACTGAGTTACCGAATCAACTTCAGATTGGACGGGGTATTACGATCACTGATTGGTTTAACCAAACTGATGTAAAGGTAGGTAAGTACTGTGTAGTTATTTTAACAAAAAAAGCATTTATCTAGTTATTAAGATGTTTTATAAAACAAAAAAATTACAGTTTGTGTGTAAATTGAGTCGCGGCCATTACAGTCGTTTAAATCAGTCGGTTTCGAAACAAGTGTTAGTTCCTTCGTGATCCAATGATTACAGTTAATAGTAACCGGCGTCGGAGATGTCTTACTCTCAGTGGGGTAAATGCACCAGTCGTCGTCCTAGTTAGTTACCTTTGGAAACAAAAGTTACAATTTTTTTAGATATTATGGTCTTCGCCGAAGACTATTCGCTAAAAACCTAGTCTTCGGCTATATGTCTTACAAATGATGGATTTTAATAATGTTATACGAAGGAAGTCCAAAAACTTACCTAAATATATACCTATAACTAAATAATATCCTAGGCATATTCATTTTAACCATGAATGAACAAAATGATTACTTCATATATGTAATAACGGGTGGTTTATTACTTAACTAACTAAACTAGTTAACACCCGTGACTTCATCTGCGTGATTTATGCTCGATGCTCCGTTGTAACGTGATTGAAGGGCAAACCAGCAAACCAAGAAACCTACTAACACACATACCTACTTTCGCAGTTATAATATGGGTAGGTACTAGGTAGTGATAGTAGTTGGTCTCGAGAAATTAATTGAAGGCTGGTGATAGTCCCCTTTACCCTGACATTCTTATCCCAGCGGGGTGCGCCCGCGCAGCGGGACGCCTCGTTATTAGCACCTCGCGGTTCAAAGCCTGCCGCCTCCCCCCTCCCGCCGCGCTGCGCACCCCGCACGCCCCGCGCGATCTGTCAGTCTGTCAAGTCGAATTAGGTAAGTGAAATAATTTTAATTACGAAAAAGGAATCGCTCTCACGAGTCCGAATGGAGATGTTTTGCATTTGGTATTGTTTAATTGATATCTGGTTTGGCTTTTGATATCACAATTGAAGCAAAGAATCCTTTCGTCACAATGATAGATAGATACCTAGATCGTAATTAAAGAATTCTAGGATAGTTTGGCGCTTATAAGTAGGTACCTACATAATTTACAAAGAATGGGAACATACAGAAGAAAATCCATAGTAAGTCCTTAGTACCTTTATGGTACAGACATAGGCTACTTTTTATCAGGGAAGATTAAAGAGATCCGACGGGATTTTCTAAAACCTAAATCCACGAGGACGAAGAAAACATGAGATCGCATAGATATCTACAGTACGCGGCCAAAAGTGATGAACATCGATCTTTAGAAGGAGACAGCAAATTTGTAGAGCACTATCTCGGTCGTTGAGATCGACAAAGCGTCATATGGGTATGAGTGACAGAGACAACGCTCGACAAAGATGAAATGTCATTCTAAAGGCCGATGTTCATCACTTTCGGCCGCGTACTGTACCTATTGTAGTTTTCTGTGTAATAGTGTCCACAATAAGGATTGTTACGACGTATTGTAAAAAAGGCAAAACAATAGATATTTTGATTAGGTTTTATTGTCCCCATATGATAATCATGAGTTCTGATTGGTCGATAGCTCCGCCCCTCGCTCGGGGCGTACGCGCATGGCTATTCGAAACAATGATCCAACATTTTAATTAATACCAGGGGACATGAAGAGAGCCTCCCCGCGTGGTGCTTAGTTTAATACCAATTACAAGCACCCGGCGTCCCCGGAAGCAGCACTACATAAACCAAACCAGTAGGCTGACCAATCTCTTCACCACGATGGCCACCTGTAAGAACCAAGCTCGCTGTAAACGGCCCTTATTAGGGCCAGCCTTGACAGTGCTCTCTATTAACATCGAGGGCTTCTCCTCAGACAAAGCAACTTTACTTGCTGAGCTGTGCCATGTAAATAAATATGACGTAGTATGCGTACAAGAGACGCATCGAGGCCCAGATAATCCGCGGCCAGAAATACCCAACATGACGCGCATCATCGAGCGACCACACCACAAGTACGGCAGCGCAATTTATACCCGACCCGGTGCGCACGTAAAGTCTGCCTATATGACGGATGAAAATAATGTGGAGATCCTGACCGTAGAGCTGTCCGACACTACGGTAACGTCCGTCTACAAACCGCCCAGCCACCCCTTCCTTTTCACCGCCCCAATCAACTTTGGCAACACGAGTACCAGCATAATTATTGGAGACTTTAACAGCCATAGCGTCTCATGGGGCTACAGCGCAACAGATAGTAATGGAGAGGCCGTTGAAGAATGGAGCGAGGCCAACAATCTTGCACTGGTGCACGATTCAAAATTGCCCACGTCTTTCAATAGTGGAAGATGGAAAAGGGGATACAACCCAGACTTAATCTTTGTTAGTGCAAACATTAGTTCTCAGTGCCGAAAACGAGTCGCAAAACCGATTCCTCGCACCCAGCATAGACCTATCTCCTGTGAGGTAAGTGCTGTGGTCCAACCTATTACAGTCCCTTTCCGGAGGCGCTTCAACTTTAAAAAGGCGCATTGGGAGGAGTTCTCAACCACAATAGACAACCGTATACGCACAATGGAAGCCACCCCACAGAATTATAACATATTCATAGATATGGTAAAAGAAGTGTCTCGCAAGACCATTCCGAGAGGGTGCGCCACATCTTATGTACCCGGGCTGTCTGGGGACGCTGCATGTCTCCTACAGGAATACCAAACAGCATTTGAAGGAGACCCCTTCTCCCAATCCACAATCTCCCTCGGCGAACACCTAATGCAGTGTATCGGTGAATGCCGAAGGAAGAAATGGCAAGACCTGGTTGAGTCAGTCGATATGACCCACAACAGCAAAAAGGCCTGGTCAACTCTCAAGAAACTAACTAGCACCCAAAACTATCCCAGTGAGTACACAAACGTAACTGCAAACCAGGTCGCCCACCAACTGCTCCTAAATGGAAAGACTAAACCCCTCCGAGGAGCTACTAAAATCCTAAGGAATCTAACCACAGAAACGGATGCTCTGAGCACTAACATTAGCCTCAACGAACTAAAAGCTGGGCTCAAGAAGTTGAAGAGTGGTAAAGCGTGTGGACTTGACGATCTCACAGTCGAACAGATAAAGCAATTTGGCCCTGCAACTTTGGACTGGATCTTGAGGCTCTTCAACAAGTGCCTAGAAACTAATAACATCCCAAAAATCTGGCGCAAAGCCCGTGTCATTGCGTTACTTAAGCCTGGTAAACCTGCTGACGATCCCAAAAATTTCCGACCAATTTCTCTCCTTTGCCACCTGTATAAGCTGTTTGAAAGGATCCTTCTTGGCCGACTTACTCCACACATCGATGAAAAGCTTATTCCCGAACAATCAGGCTTTCGCCCAGGCAAGTCCTGCACGTCGCAAATTCTCAACCTGACCCAACATATTGAGGATGGTTTCGAGAGGGGGAAAATTACCGGTGTCGCTTTTGTGGACCTATCGGCAGCTTACGATACCGTAAACATCAGCGCTATGATTAAAAAGCTGTACGAAATCACGGCTGATTACACCTTTTGCCAGATCGTGAGGCAACTACTGAGCAACCGCCAATTCCAGGTCGTCCTTCAAAACCAAAAGAGCCGGTGGAGGAAACAGCGTAATGGATTGCCACAGGGTAGCGTCCTGGCGCCAAGCCTGTTCAATATCTACACAAACGACCAGCCTAGGGCACAGGACACTAAAAGCTTCATTTACGCAGACGACCTAGCACTAGCAGCTCAAGCGGACAGCTTCACGAGCGCAGAGGAAGCAATAACCAAATCCCTGAACCAGCTCGGTGACTACTATGCGGCAAATGGATTGAAACCAAACCCAAATAAAACCGAAGTCTGCGTATACCACCTTCGTAATAAAGACGCAAACAGAGAACTTAACATCACATGGCAAAACACAAAATTGTCGCATAATAGATTCCCCAAATACCTGGGCGTAACCCTCGACCGAAGCCTGACAATGAAACAGCACTGCATGAACACCCAGCAAAAGGTCTGCACACGCAACAACTTACTGAGAAAGCTGACTGCGACTTCCTGGGGAGCTAAACCAACCGTCTTGCGCACTACAGCCCTTGCGCTCTGCTATTCCGCTGCCGAATATGCCTCCCCTGCATGGGAACGATCGGCACACGCAAAGCTGATCGACGTAGCTCTGAATGAGTCCTGCCGTCTAATAACAGGTTGTCTGAAACCAACACCTACCGACAAACTGCACCAGCTGGCAGGAATAGCCCCCCCTGAGGTGCGTCGAGCGGTCTCTAGCTCGGTAGAAAGAACAAAGCAGACACAGGATAGACGTCACCCACTATTCAGTCATAAACCGGCCCGTCCTAGGTTGCGCTCAAGGAATAGCTTCTTACACTCAGTGCAGCCTCTCAAGCAGTCCGCTGAAACTACACGTCTTGCTATGTGGAGGTCACGGCTAGGTACCCCGAATCCGAACACCAGCGTGAGGGAGAGACTAGCCGAAGGATACAATCTCAGCTGGCCCGTCTGGAGGTCGCTCAACCGCCTCAGAGCGGGGGTGGGGAGGTCTAGGGTGGATTTGGCGAGGTGGGGCTTTATCTCGGTACATGATACGCAGTGCATCTGCGGTCATCCGAAACAGACCATTGCGCACATGACTGGGTGCCCTGCGTGCCCGACAGCCTGCACGAACGAGGAGCTGTACAACGCTGCCGACCGAGCAATCGCGGTTGCGGCTTTTTGGGCTGCCCGTGTTTGAGGTGACCGTCGACTCGAAAAGAAGAAGAATTAATACCGAAGTGGGATTTTTCTTTTACAATTGAACCATCAATCTACCGCTGTATATCTAGTAACTAATCAATTGCAACCAATAGGTACGATTCACCTTAGCCTAAACAGATTTAGTTACCTAAGTAGGTACTAGGGTTCCGTATCTCCAGACAAAAAAGGAACTCTTCGTCGGACTCATACAGGGTTTCGTACCATCGTACAAGAAATAACACTTTTTATTTATTTTTTGTGATGTAAGTACCTACCTACTACCTAATTATAAATTCACGGTTTTCGGATGTTTCTCTTTACTTGTGCTATAAGACATTGCTACCTGTCAAACATGGTTCTAGGTCAACGAGAAGTGCCCTAAGTATATTATGTTTTGTTCCCTTGACGGATCTTGACAGACACGACAGACAGACGGATAACGAAGTGGTCCTATAAGGGTTCCTTTTTCCTTTTGAGATACAGAACCCTTAAATGCAAAAACATTAAACATTACATAAATGTTTAGATGTGACGAACTTTTAATTTACTTTCACACTGCAGAAAATCGGGCATATTGGCAATTAATTTAAAATCTTTTTAAAGGCTAGGATGGTCCTCTAAGATCCTCTTCGACAAACCAATACAAACCTACTGAAAACTGTTTTTATTTTATTTGGAAAACAAACAGCTGAAAATGGTCTTTAAATTAAGTAAGTAACTTAAAGCTAATGACAGTTTTCAGATGTAAACATTTCGTCAGAGCAAGCTCACGGTTACCTAAAAGTTAAACCGTCTGGAACAGGCAAAGTTCACACATTTAAACATGAGTTCCACTCACGAAAGGCCAATAACGTTCATAGAGCCATAACATGGCTGCCATACACGTCCTTATTTGTAATTGCTTCACGATATAATGGACGTTTATGAAATTGAAACACAGCGGCCTCTTTGCGAATGCGAACCTCAGTCTTATTTACAGCCGTTTCCACAAATCACACTGGGCCCTTTCTTACTCCTTTGTTATTTATAAAACAGTCAATTTCTAAGCATGCTTATTCTTGAAAACGATTCTTCCAATTGACGATCACATTACGACTTAATTTTATGTATTTTTGTAAGGTTTTTATGCCCTATTATGGAATCTTGGAGATTCTTCTTTTAAAAAGCTTGAAAGTGCACTCCCAAAATAAAACAATTCCCAAATTAAACTCAAATTATGAAATTTTAATTTTGATAGTGGTACAATTAATTTGAAAATCCAACAAAACAATGTTTTTTCATAGTTTTAAGTTTTCACTTCAGTCGGCCATCCCCACTGATTGCCAATTTAGCGACCTTAGCGACGACATGCCTCTTTCCTATGGTGTTCCTCAGGGAAGCATTTTGGGCCCTACGCTATTCCTTATCTACATAAACAATCTCTGTCGCCTGTCTATTCCGAACTGCAAAATTATAACTTATGCAGATGATACCGTTTTATTAATTACAGGCAATACGTGGGAAAAAGCATTCGAAAATGCCGAGATTGCCTTAAAAAAAGTATCAGTTTGGTTGGCGTCTAATTTGCTTAGCTTAAATATTAATAAAACTAAATTCCTCACTTTTTCACCCTCAGCTACCTCTCAACCTTCCGCCGATAAATGCGTACTGAAAGCGCATACATGCAATTCTTTTGTTAAGAACTCATTTTGTTCATGCCCTGTTGTAGAATATGCTGCTAATATAAAATATCTTGGACTACTTATAGATAATACTTTGTCTTGGAAATTGCACATATCTAATTTGACATCAAAAATAAGGAAATTGATATATATATTTAAAAATCTTAGGTCGTCAGCAAATAAGTGTACTATCTTTATGGTATATTCTGCAATAGTAAAATCGCTACTCATGTATTGCATATCGGTCTGGGGAGGTAGCAATAAAACATTGCTGTTACAGCTAGAGAGAGCACAAAGAGCTATTTTAAAAGTTATGACAAACAGACCTTTTAGATTCCCAACAATAGATCTATATAGAGATTGCAAGGTTCTTACGGTTCGCCAGCTCTACTATTTACTACAAATTATAATACGTAAACATAATTCCCTAAATTTCGATACAAACCTAGAAAAGAGAAGAATGGATCTAATATTTAAAACGGGTAGACATAAAAGTAAACTTGCAGGGAGACAATACTCTATCATTAGTAGTAGAATTTATAATGAAATTAATAAAGCCTTAAATATTTATCCCTTAAATAAAAACGAATGCAAAAAAAAAGTTAAAGAATGGTTGCTTACACGAACATATTCGGAGACTGAAAAGCTGTTGGAAATTTTAATATAATATATTATATCAAATATATATTACAATATATTATTAAAATATACATTATTATTTACAAAATAAATATATAATACACACACCCACACCCACCCACCCACACACACACACACACACACACACACACACACACACACACACACACACACACACACACACACACATACATACACTCACTAATAGTTATAGTTCTAATAATTATAGTAAACATGTTAAATTTTATAATATCTACCTTACATGCAGATTCCTATTCTTTTGTATATAAAATGAGCCATCAATTTTAAGGAGAGTGCTGTCGCCTAAAACACAGGTGTATACCTAGCTTAGGGACAGTCGATTTTTCTGTATACCTACCTACTTAACAAATTGGTTTTGTTATTATGTATTTTATGTATTAGTTCTCGTAAGTAAGTATGTTTAAGTGTACCTATGTTTGATCAATAAATAAAAAAAAAAAAAAAAAAAAAAATTTTGGACTAATTAGTATTGGGTCGAAATCCGGTTGATTTTGGAGAATGAACGTCACTGTTTATCGGGTTTCAGGAACGGAAGAGAAAATTTAGAAGGTACTAGTATTAGGTCAAAATCGGATGGATTTTGTACTTCGAAATCGCCTTCAAGAGTAAGCCTACCATTTCGGGTTAAAGTGGAAAGAAGCGCAGATGCTCTGACGATCGTAACTCGTGAAAAAATCGTTACGGGCCCCGTACCGGCGCGAGAGGCCGACGCGCATTAAATTATTATGATTTATGTGTTTTAGTTGAGCGGTCGAGTTCACCACCTTAATTATACGTGGGGCATAAGTGTACCATGGCTTAACGAACAATGCACGTTGTCTGGTTTGTCTTCGGACGAACTGTTCGACTGTTCAACTACTGTCGATTCCGATTTTTTGAGATGAAATATTATTGGGATAGAGACCTTAATAAAGGTACATTCTTTCTCACGCTTCCTAATTTTTCTTTCGAAATTTGAAGGAGAGCAAGGTTTTATTAAAATTTCCTTGTTTCCCTTGCGAAACAGTATCATTCAAAAGGTGTCCGATTGGCTCAGTAGGATTTGGCCATAGTTTACCACGCTAGCTAAGTGCGGTTTGGCAGACTTCACGCACCTTTGAGAACATTGTGGAGAACTCTCAGTCATGCAGGTTTTCTGTTCATGGTGTTATTCACCGTTAAAACAAGTGATACTCTACTTAAACTTAACGCTAACTTACCGTTAACGTATACTTAAGCTTAAAACGCACATGACCCCGATAAGTTAGAGGCGCGTGTCTGAGATCGAACCCCGGTCCCTCGACTAGGAGGGCGACATCTTAACCAGTAGCCTATCACCGCTGGTAAATACACCATAAGGAAAAACCTACTTTCTTTCCTTGTATGGCAGTAATTCAATGTGACGCAAGGTACCTTATTAACTTTTGTAAATTACGTGTGTATCATGGTTTCACATATTAAATTTACGTTCATTAAGACGTTTTTTGCGCTCGTCAAAGAGGCGATGAAAGTTGGTTATCGTACCGTAACCGTCCACTGTGATGACTCCTTGACATTAACAGCTGCACCGTTATGGCTTAAAGGCAGTTAAAGGAGAGGGTGACATAACATTATTAGGACGGTACGGACGGTACCGGTCATATATCTGAGAACATATCCCAGATAACTGACCTTTCTGCTTTTGATATTCAAAATTAGGTGTCTATTTTACCTCCACCTTGGCTTTCGTTGTTTCTTAATTTTTGAATCCAACTTGGCGTACGTACATATTATATAGGTATGTCTTGGAGATCGCAAAACAAGCAATCTATAAACTTGGAACAGCGGTGTGCAACCCCAGTTGAAATCTGTCTCCCGTGTGCTCGAAGCAGTTTAATCTTGACTGCTTCCAGCTGACGATGCTTAGCCACTCTAAAGCCGCAGGTGAAGAAATGGCTAATTCCACTACAAGAATTGAATTGAAATTACAACTTCATTTCATTTACAAAACAGTGACACTTAGCATTTAGAATAATCCGACGTTTTCTAATACAGCTACCAAGCTACCAATCATAATAATTTCCTTTCAGAAATTACGCGTTATTTTATGTAAATGCACATACTCTAAGTAAAATGTGATAATAATAACCTTCTTAGCTGTCAATCCGATTCGCCACACAACAATCACATGGAAATTCTGAATAGAGTCCACCTTTTATTAGCTTATCTATGCAAAGCGAAATTAAATTCTATATGTTGAGCTATAAAGTTAAAATTTCATTGGACTTTCTATGTAGTGAGCATAAACAAATTAGGTTCTATGTTAATAACAATAAGGTCTAGAATACTGTGTGTAGTTCGAAGCAGAGTAAGATATGAATCTCTCGGAGCGAGCCGGTGACCGCGCGTTATAATGACGTTGTCGGCAAAGAAGTCATTATTCATTTTTTTAATACAGTGTTTTGTTGAAACGACATTTTCACTAGCGTAATCACGATTTGTACAGGCAATATATCAAAGTAATAAAAGCCCAAGTTATTAAGGCCTGGGCAGACAAGACGTACGACGACGTTAATGACCACAACACGGAAAGGCTACAGTGTGTCGACTGTCGATCGTAATCCCCATCAAACTTCTGATTGACCGACACTAGCTCACTACTAACTACAATGCATTGTTGCAACAGAGTACCATAAATTCAACCAATATAATCACAACAATTGAGATTGCAATAAAAATTGATGTAGCTTCTGTTGCTGGTCGATTGCGAAAAAGCTGCATCAATCACTGCTACAATCTCAATTGTTGTGGTTGGCTGAATTATTGGTAGATATTCTTTCTGCAACAATTCATTTCAGAAAGAAAATTCTAATGACAAAAAACTCAGCATTTACTCTTTTTCATCAAACGAGTCACAGGAAACCGCTGGATTTAGTAAGCGCAAGACCGTGGCGTGTTGAAGTCTCTACAAGAAACCTATACCAAGCTGAGGGCTGGGTTGATGACAACGACAACGATGACAACTTTTTATTCGACTTCCAAAAAGGAGGTGGTTCTCAATTCGGTCCGTTTCTTTAATGTATGTACACCGATTTTTTTTATACAGCAGAGTGCGAGCTACAATACGTGACTACAATAGTGTGGCTCTCTGACCACACTTCCTTTCCTTCATATGATTCCTTCTATAATATTTCCTCCACATACCTCTAATATGTCTATAACTACTTATGTCCTTTGCACCATTGCGCATTGGTTGTCTGGAAGAGATGTTATATACTTATATACTTATACTTTGTTTGTATTTGCTTTTTATATGTTTATCTCTGTTGGTAGATACCTAGTAAGTAGATATTACTTTTTGTGGTGTAGGTACCTACAGTAAAAATAATTATATTCATTCCTTGTATTAAAACGGCACCTACAAGAAACCTATGTCCAGCAGTAGATGTCTATCGGTTGATGATGATGATGAGGATGATGATGATGATGATGATGATGATGATTAAAACTTCTAGTTAAACCATATTGGTCAGATTTCCGCCGCGCGTTTTATCTGTCCATGCCTTTACCGAGTCCGGTAACTTGATGATTTTCAATTTGATGTCTTCATCATGTTGTTTTACTTTAAAATCGATTTATTGAAGAAAATTACTTCGTTGTATAGATGGGCCATTACGGAAAAAATGCTTTAGCCTTAATTTGACGAGAGGGTTTATTAAGGCATTAACTCTTTATAGCTCACTGGAAATTGTCTAGTCTACCTAGGTACTTTTCCAATTAATAGTCTTTGTTCATTGATTTCATTTAGCTGGTGTGTGCACATATATCCTGAAAAAATTATCTACACTCCTCTTTTGACAGTCGTGAAATAAACAAGTGGAATAGGAAACCAAATAAAAAAAACCGGCCAAGTGCGAGTCAGGCTCGCGCAACGAGGGTTCCGTACAACAGTCGTATTTTTTCGACATTTTGCACGATAATTCAAAGACTATGATGCATAAAATAAATAAAAATCTATTTTAGAATGCACAAGTGAAGCCCTTTCATATGATACCCCCACTTGATATAGGTAGTTATCTTACTTCGATAATTGAAAATACTAATAATTAGTTCATGACCACAATTTTTTTTTTTTGTGTAATGTAACCACAAATTCATGGTTTTCAGATTTTTCTCCGAGTGTCTGCTAAAAGATCTACCTACCTGCCAAATTTCATGATTCTAGGTCAACGGGAAGTATCTACCTACCCTGTAGGTTTCTTGACAGACCGACAGACAGACAGACAACAAAGTGATCCTATAAGGGTTCCGTTTTTCCTTTTTAGGGACGGAACCGTAAAAATCACAAATTCATAGAAAAACTATTTAATCGCACCAAAAAGCATAAAGCATTTCTGTAAGTTAATGGCCATCATCACAATAAAACCAATTTCGTTACTTCAATAATTCCCGGACTTGTATTTCCATAAAAACTGAAAGCTTTTAACTCACAATACATTGTGTTGAACCACAACAAATGATAGTTTCCGACGGTAGGCTGAGTTACGACTACATGTTTTAAAGGATACCAATTTATCGACAAATATATAAAACCAACAGCTATTGAAATACCATCTCTATTACTTTACAATAAGAGTCAATATATTTATTTATAGTGGTAAATACAAGTTGGTATGGTGCGTAAAGCAGCAGAAAGGATGGCAAATGATGGCTCAATCAATGGCGAACATCGATGGGTGTTAGAGGTGTCGTCGGAAAAACAATTTGCTTTACAATGTACGGAACATTTCATTCTCAAGAGTCGAGATCCATTCGCACTTTATTGCTTGTACAGACAGATAGAAATATGGAAATATCTTCTCAGCCATCGAGTAACACACCTAAGGGAAGAAATAACGATGCCACCTAATCATGAGTTCTTACTTCTTACATGCCACTAGAACTTTTCCATTGAGCAAGTGCCATAAAGAAGTTCTTAGTCAGTCCTAATTCCTAGTCAGTTATATTCATTCAAGGAAAAATCGGCTACAAATTGTCGCATGTCCAATATTTTCAAACATGTAAATTGTGATTTTTCTTAATGAATAATCAATTTTATTTCTATATCAGTAAGAATTTAAATACTACCTATTCAATTTTCTGTGGTATAAGTTACAACATTTTTACGTATGCAAATCATCTGATAATGATACTTGGAGGTCAACCAGAGATGATTTATATACTGGCCGACATGGATTGAATTAAAAATTATACAAATCCATTCGCGCCTTTATAATTTATTGACTTGCTTTATACTTTATAGAATTCTAAATCTATCTAATCATATATCTTTATTAACAGACTTCAAAAAAAGGAGGAGGTTCTCAATTCGTCGGAATCTTTTTTTTTTTTATAGTCTTCACGTCTTTAGTTCCCTCTATTTCTATCATATCTAGTCTAGTTCAGTGCGGAAACGCAGCTATCTTGTTACCATTTATGAAACGCAGTAGATTATAGATTTGTAGAATAAAATTAAGTTAGCTAAGTAGGTATCTATAAGTTTTATGGTAGAATCCTAGAATATACTAAGTACATATATACACATGTCACGTTCATATTACATGGCGTATCTACCTATATACCTCGTGCACAGAGAATTCAACCTCAACAGTACGCTTATACAAGTTTTTGCATGAAAAAAAATCGTAAAATGTTGGCGGGGGACAGGGGAAAACCCGGTAAAATGCTTTGTTGTGATTGGTGTACTCAAAAGTCACGTAATATTTATAATCAAGACAATGTGCGGAATGAGGGTACCGAACTGGCGTGGGCCGACTTTTATGCTAAGCAACTGCATAAACTTAACGATCGGTGTGTCCGGTTATTAGGCCGTAGGTAGGCGTCTATAGGTGCCATGCGTCGCGTCGTAGCACAGATCGTAGTCTTCACTTTCAAAATCGGTTTATCTACTAGAAGGCGAGAAACAGTATGAACTGAATTTCAAGCGGGCAAAACCAATGGCAGTTGCTAATATATTAAAAATAAAGTCGTTTCAATTAGGTATCTACCCATTAAGTTATTTAATCAGAGGAAGGAAAAACTCCAAGTTTAATTAACATTTAAAACTAAACGAAACATTGTTGGTAGCTTCTTAAGATACGTGTAAGGTGTTAGAACATACGAGCCGGAAATTATAAAACTTGTAAACAAAATAATGAGCTGACGAGCAATCAAGTTAACAACGTTATGTAATAACATCTATTGGAATAAGAGCCAGTGCGTGCCAGACCTTAGTTATTTTATAAAAGCTGAAAGTTTATCTGCGTATTGTCCCCAACACTATAGGATTAACATTTGTTTGGATCGTGGTGGCTTTGGGATATAACACGTAATAAAGGTGTAAAAAATCTTAAGTCAGAGTATAAAGTCTAATTTTTTAATATTTCCTTCAGAATATTATTAGAAATCAATAGAAATTATTGCTAATACTATTCCGAAGAAAATATAAATAAAATTAGACTTTATACTTTGACGGAAGATTGATTACACCTTTATTACCTGTTATCTCCCAAAGCTTCCATGATCCAAACAAACGTTCCTCCCAGTGTTGGGGACCGTACACAGAGAAACTTTCAGCTTTTATAAAATAACGAAGGTCTTGCACGCGCTGGCTCTCTCTCTATATGTTATTTGTAATGAAATGTAATATTATGTATTTATCTTGATTATTATCACGCCGTTTACGATTGGGTAAATATTATGACAAATAGAAAATATTATAATTTGGAGGTTGCGATTATGAAACGAATATTTTGTGCGATTATGAAACAATTTTTTTTAATAATTATGGGCCGATGCTTAGGTACCTAGTGGTGGAAATTATTAAATAATTTGAAGAATTCTAAGAGCTCTTTAAATTATTATTTAATCCGTCACGTTAGGCTTTTTCATCATAGAATTTACATTTCTCGCAATACAATATTCAAATTCAGTAGGTAAGTTAAATGAAAATCGAGCCTCACCTCATTCTTCTTTAACGAACTAGAGTTGTCTATTTCGCTAAAGAAATATTTAGTTTCTCAGAAGTCAGAACTTATACTTACTCCGAATTCTTATATACTTATACAGTACAAATAAGAGACAGAATGTTCCCCAAGTGCATGATCTTTCATCTAAGGCTAATGAATGAATGAATGAAATGAATTTTCCCTTTGACCTACCTAATTTGTACAGGCCTACTTATACCAAGTATAGTGTTATAAACACCAATCATGATCATCCCGTCGCCGGCTCACTACACAACACGAGTCTCCTCTCAGCAAGAGAAGGGTGTGGCCATAGTCCACCACGCTGGCCATGTGCGGATTGGCAGGCTTCACACACCTTTAAGAACATTATATATAGAACTCTCAGGTATGCTGGTTTCGTCACGATGTTTTCCTTCACCGTTAAAGCGAGTGGTATTTAATTTCTTAAAAAAACCCCACATAACTCCGAAAAGTTAGAGGAACCCCTGACCTCCGATTAGGAGGCGGACGTGCTAACCACTAGGCTATCACCGCCATAGTTCCGAAATACCAATAGCAAGGGTTTAATCAAGAGAAAACGACATTGGATACCCTAGTAACCAAAAAAAAATGACCTGTCGATAGTTCGATATAAATTAATCGATATATTTCGATATAAGTAATCCTATTATGAATTTTAACGACGATAATGAGATTCAACGCGTATCGATATGTCTTCGTTAGTGACCGCTTAGAAAATTATTAAAATCCTATAACGTGTATGTTATATTTTACTAGCTGATGCCCGCGACTTTGTTAAGTTTCTAAGTCGTTAGGTAACTATGCAAATCATATATATCATAATATATATATCATCCAAAGCTTTTGTGAAGGAATAAATAATGCCTGCGATTTCATTATCATTTTATAGGTCACTAGCTTGTGCGTATAACTTCGTCCACGTGGACTACATAAATTTCAAACTCCTATTTCACCCTCTAAGGGGTTTAATTTTCAAAAATCCTTTCTTAGCGGATGCCTCCGTCATAATAGCTATCTGCATGACAAATTTCAGCCCGATCCGTCCAGTAGTTTAAGCTGTGCGTTGATCGATCAGTCAGTCAGTCAGTCAGTCATTCAGTCAGTCAGTCAGTCAGTTACCTTTTCCTTTTATATATTTAGACTAGCTTGTGCGTAGATTACGGTATTATTTTATGGTAACAGAGCACATAGAATTTTAAATATAAATATTTATGAAAAAGTGTGCAACAAATTTGCGCTCGGGCAGCCCAGGACTTTTCCATACATTTCACCCTTATGAATATGATCCCATTTCGCCTTAAATATGATTTCTTAAAAAGAGTGACTACCTACCTACCTACGAATACCTACCTATTATGTCTATTGTCGAAAAGAATTATCAAGAATATCGTTTCTATTTTTAAGGTTCCGTACTTCAAAAGGAAAAACGGAACCCTTATAGGATCACTTTGTTGTCTGTCTGTCTGTCCCTCTGTCTGTCAAGAAACCTACAGGGTACTTCCCGTTGACCTAGAATCATGAAATTTGGCAGGTAGGTAGATCTTATAGCTGACATTTGGGGAAAAATCTGAAAACCGTGAATTTGTGGTCACATCACACAAAAAAAGTTTAATTGTGGTCATAAATAATTAGTATTTTCAATTTTTGAAGTAAGATAACTGCCTATATCAAGTGGGGTATCATATGAAAGGGCTTCACTTGTACATTCTAAATCAGATTTTTATTTATTTTTTATGTATAATAATTTTTGATTTATCATGCAAAATGTCGTTAAATACGATTGTAATACGGAACCCTCAGTGCGCGAGTCTGACTCGCTCTTGGCCGGTTTTTTAGATAATGGTACGCCCTTCGTGCGCTAGTCCGACTCGTACTTGGCCGGCTTTTTTTTTATTAAATAAAATTTACAAGTTCATCTAAGTTTTTAGGATATTTTAATTAACGGCAAGTAGATATCGGAATCGGGTTTCATCCGACCGCCGCCGCTCTCAGATCTTAACATAAATCTCAGCCTTATAGCCTGTTCACACACCTATACTTATTCTATACAAATCAATTAAAATTCTATGACTTAATTGAAAAATTTAAATAATAGCAAATAACGACTATACTATTAAGGAGAAGTTCACAAGTTTGTAGTGTGTAAAGACACGACCAAAATTGACAATATCAAATCAGAAATGAGGAGATCCGTAGGAGAACCAGAGTAACCTACATAGCTCAACGGGTTGCGAAGCTGAAGTGGTAACAGGCAGGACACATAGTTCCAAAAACCGATAAACGTTAGGATCCCAAAGAAAAGACCCCCACTAGGTGGACATACAACACCAAGAGAGTCACATTGAGCCACTGGATTCAGGAAGTGCAAGACCGTATGGCGTATGGAAGTCCTTACAGGAGAGGAGACCTATGTCCAGCTGTGATGTCTATCGTTTGGTAATGAATGATGAATGATGATGACATAATACTTATTGCTTATTTCATTTTACATTTTTTTATGGTCCCGTACCTCAAAAGGAAAAACGGAACCCTTATAGGATCACTTTGTTGTCTGTCTGTCAAGAAACCTACAGGGTACTTCCCGTTGACCTAGAATCATGAAATTTGGCAGGTAGGTAGGTCTTATAGCAGACATTAGAGGAAAAATCTGAAAACCGTGAATTTAGGCTTACATCACACAAAATAAATTAAATTGTAGTCATGAACTAATACTTATTAGTATTTTCAATTTTCGAAGTAAGATAACTATATCAAGCGGGGTATCATATGAAAGGGCTTCACTTGTGCATTCTAAAACAGATTTTTATTTATTTTTATGCATCATAGTTTTTAAATTATCGTGTAAAATGTCGAAAAAATACGACTGTAGTACGGAACCCTCATTGCGCGAGCCTTACTCGCACTTGGCCGGGTTTTTATTTACTTACCAGCGTATGTCCTCTATTGTGGTAGGTACTAAATAGATCCAACCTAAGCCCTTCATTGCCAAAGAAATAACACTTACCCTTAACCCAAAAAAAACTACGCTATTAATTTATTGATAATCTCCGGCCTCACAGTCTACGCCAAAAAGTTAATTTTCATAACAAAAATAAACGATAGCCTAGCACGCGAAGGTGTCACGAAAATAATCAAACATCAAATTTATGTGTATTTAAAATGTTAATCGATAAATATTTAATTATAACGACCTTATGTTTTTATGACGAAACTGCTACTAGCTTTAGGCTGCGGTGTCGACCCTTCGCTGTAGCTCTAGGTACGTAAATATACTTACATAACTATTATAAAGTCTGTCTGTCTCAGAAATTGTCCCTACCTACGGCTAATGCAAAGCTACTGCAAGTGTGGTACGGAAATATATATAAAAATGCGATCAGGGTTTTTAGACGTATCTAAGTCTATCGTATTTTTTCGACATTTTGCACGATAATTCAAAAAGTGTGATGCATAAAAATCTAACCGAATCAGACAGACAGACAACAAAGTGATCCTATAAGGGTTCCGTTTTTCTTTTTGATGTACGGAACCCTAAAAATCAAAAATACCCTCGTTGTTATAGAGGGGAGTTCATAATCCAAACTGGACCAATTCAGAATCCAAACTGAATTACTAGACTGAACTGTGATATTATTACGGTCATTAATTCATTCATTCATTCATACATTAGACAAAAGGTACTTATAACATTACTAGCTGACGCCCGCGACTTTGTCCGCGTGGATTTAGTTTTTTTTTAATCCCGTGGGAACTCTTTGATTTTCCAGGATTAAAAGTAGCCTATGTCCTTTCCCGGAATGTAAGCTACCTCTGTACCAAATTTCGTCAAAATCGGTTGACCCTTTGGGCCGTGAAAAGCTAGCAGACAGAAAGACAGACAGACAGACAGACACACTTTCGCATTTATAATATTAGTATAGATTTATTTGGCTATTACTTAAAAGACAAATGTCAATTTTTATTGCGTTATTTAGAACGCCTTAAATACTTCTATTTTAATAGCAGGCACCAGGATAACACGAACAGTAGCTTTTATTGTTAAAAGAAGGTATAAAATTAATACCCTGTCAGCTGGACTCACCTTGCCTTAATGCGATCCCGAAGTGAAATAATTTTCTCACTAATCCTAAAAATATATCGCCCATAAATAATCACTTGTATTGCCGTCTGTCCAAACGTAGCGAGTGATATAGTGATGGCCTACAAATCAGAATAAAGATATCGATAATAATAATCGATGATATATTTTCTGAGTAGGTAAGTACCTAACGGGTTCGAATTAAACATAGGCATAGTTTTCTGTAGAACTATAAGATGAGACTTTTTTTTACTGAACTTCAATATGCAAACAAAGATCCCAAGGAAACTCTTAGTGGTACCTAGTGTTCATCTAAAAAATTCCTGCTCCTGTTATTTTTTAAAGACTTTTCCGTTACAAGCACGTACAAGTTAGCCTTTGGCTGCAATCTTACCTGATGGTAAGTGATGCAGAATTTGTAACTATGGAGAAATTGTTTAATTCTAAACTTTAATAGAGCTAACTTCAAAACACACACATCAAGAAAGATAATCTTGCTGTTTATACTTTAGAACCAAATATACCTACTTACTAAAGTAATTAAATTTGATGTTTTGCAGACAGCACTCATTTTGGTGTCGTTTAATTTTGGATAAAAAGCAAAAAAAAACGATTACATAGACATTAAAAATAATCAAGTTTTTAGCTTTACCTTCGCGCCTTTTCAAACTACACGACGCTGATAAATCAACCTATGCCCTGTTGGCCAAGCCATAAATCCAGAATTAAATCATTAAAACTTAGTTATCGATATTTAAAATGCAGTACATCATTAACCAACATAGAGCTGAGAACATCGACTGAATTAAAGACATTTGTGTAGATTAAAATACGTATAGTTAATAATGTATTAGTTGTTATTAAAATTTTTGTTTTTTTTTTTCGTGTCGGAACGAACACTTTCTCGTACTTCTTCAAAGTTAAACGGTTTTATGTCTCTATTAGTGTTAAATTCTGGATGCCCGACGCCCTTTTCAATTTATTTTAATACCTACCTACTACAAGTGCGATGGAATGTTCCATGATACGTTATTATTTAGATTTTAGAGTTTTGATTCAGATAACACCGCATTGTATGTTCACAATTTTTAAAAATTCTACTTCAGCAAAGCCAAGGCGGGTCAGCTAGTATTCTTTAAAAAAGTTGTACTTAGAGCTGATAATAACTTAGTCTAAGAGGAACTTATAAGTCCGCGACAGGTTGAGATGCCAATTGGGTAATGGCCAAACGTCACCCGCACCGGGTTAGCGCGGGGGCTGTGCGGATGTGCGGGGCGTACCATCTCCGATTGCTATCTCGCCCTGTCGCGTACTCTACTTATTTCAAACAGTTCCGTACCGTCCATCGCAAGGAAGCTTTATAAAAAAAGGTTTATGACATCATTTCCGTTTCATAGTGATTCATTGTCATAATTATTAGTTGTTTCATTTCATTTTCACCTTGTAAACATTTGTCCTAGTAAGTCCTAACGCGAAAAGCCCGGTAAGACAAAAAGCTCTTAGTTACCTCTACCTACCTAAGTTTGGCAAAGCTTTTATTTCCAAACAAACAGGTACAAAACACGGCCCGTTCTATTCCACGGGCGGTTAATTGAGCTATATAATTTGACACCTCGCAGCGTACTGAATAGCCAATTATTAATATGGGCCCTTGATTAATTGTGATATCAGCATTTAATTTTCGTGTTAACACTCGCCGAGCGGCGGCCATTGTAGCGCGCCTTTGTATGCCGTGACGTTTCAATTTTGAATAAATTAAATTTCGAACGCTTCATTTTTTCGAACCTTCGCCTTTTATACAGGTTGGAACACCGACCTCTACTAATACAAGCACGTTGGACCTGCGATTGCCGACCTATTTTTGAAGCAACTTGATTTTCGCCACTTTGCCGCTGATAGCCGCAGTGAGCGTCATGTAAGACGTGTACTTGGAACTAAATGTTAGTGATGAGACATCTATCAACATAATGTCAACAGGAAGACCATTTGACCTACCTAAGGTGTTAAGGTGTTAAGGTGTTAACTTTAATTCCCCGTACGCTCGGTGGGACGCTTCGAATCGGCATTAAAAAACTATCCTTTTGAATGGCACATGGCACATCTCTTCCAGCGTAATTGTATGTCCATTTCAGTGGGTTGGAATTAGCTGTGTTACCAGTGTTTATAATTTATTACTGTGACAGAATAGATTTGTTTATGCGTCGCGCCTTGAGGTTTAGTGATTAAAAAAGTTTAAAAATAGAATACAAATTACAAATCGCTTGACACATTTTTTTGTAAATGTCTCCATTGCGAATATTCTTACTAATAAAAAGAGAAATATAAATATAAATTAAGAATCAACTTTTACAAGACCTTTTGACTCGTCAAGAGAATCTAGCACTGGTTCGGAAATCGGAATGTGTTTCCTACTGAGAAGAACATGCAAGAAACTGGCTGGTTGCTCTTTTCAAAGATTCTATAACAATAAAATTATGTCACGTATGTACGTAATCGCAGTCCAACGCATTGCTGGAGCGAGCTGCAAGTCAAATCCACGGTCTTTTAGCATTTAAGTAGGTACATAATTTTTGATAATAATATGCTTTTTTCAGGAGTATATTTATAATATATTTATTAGATTTCGTAAACTTTGAGACAAGTCTAAAATTGATTGCGGCATTTTGTTCTAAAAGGTTACACTCATTCTCACAAACATGGTTGGCATAGTTTTTAACAAACATTTAAAACTAAATAGTTATAAATGAACCGACTTTCCATTGCCTGTAACGATAAAATTAAATAAAAAACAAAACAACTTGTGTTAATAAAATGTACAGATAAAAACAAAACAATACATAAGCGACTAGTGAAATTGGTTTCAGTTAGCTACCGGCCAATGAGATTATCCAATTATCGCGTTTATAGCGGCCATTTGGAAGATGGCCGCGCCCGTTCCAAATTAGAAAATTTAAACCTAGCATTCGAATCAATGGCTTTATTCTAATTTTATTATCCAATTGTTAGGAATTCAGCTGAATGGATTCAATGTAAATAGATTTTTATATGAAAAGAGTAGGAGTAGGAACACCTAATCGCTATTTTTTTATTTTAATGGGTCAAAGTTTTCTGTCCAATATTAAAAGGCTGACTGACTGACTGACTGACTGGTCTATCAACGCACAGCTCAAGCCACCTGGTAGGATCGAGTTGAAATTTGGCATGCAGATAGTTATTAGGCAAAAAATTCAACCCCTGAGGGGATAAAATAGGAGGTTAAAATTTATGTGACGTGGACGAAGTCGCGAGCTAAAGCTAGTTAATTACCTATAAAGAAAGTGTGTAAGTTTGTAAGTCTGGATTCAGGTGGTGGATAATCTCCAGAACTTGATTTGATATTTTTTTAATTAAATGAGGTAGGTATAGCCTAATAGAAATATGTAGGTAATACCTACCTATGCACACTTAATAGATATTCATTCATTATTATCATTACAATCATTTTAATTATAACAAATGATTTCTTACGAAAATGTTCATTAATTTTACTGTAACATCTCACATCTACGAAACAAAATGTTCGTTAGATCTCATTACATATTATATTATACTGATATTTCACAACTTTATTCCTAACGCACAAACTATAAGAAAAAGATAGATAAACCCTCGAGAATCCTCGTTCATAAAAGTGAAGCCGGTTTATATCCACGTAGGAATGTTGTATGTACCTACTTGCACATTGCATCGCTCAATCGTTTAACAACTTTTATCTATTACTAGTGATAGGTATTTATATACCTACCCAGGTACCTGATAATTGCAACTGTTGTTATATAATGATCATTATGTTTTGGAAAAATACCTTCTTAATTTCCTTGGTACTAATTTGTACTTAACTGTAAGTATTTATGCTAAACTTGGGCATTAATGATGGAGTCAGAAAAGTTTATTTACATACTTTAATTAGGGGTATGAGGTTATGGGTATAACAAAAACTGCTATACTTCTAGGTTAGTTCTAGTAGGATATTCTTTCTAGGTTACCCTGCATCTCAAACGCATACCTTACCACCAGGTGATATTGCAGTGGGCTAACTTGAGTTACTTAAACTACTTTATTTTCCGGCTAAATCTGCTTCTCCAGCTATGTTTAGCATCGTTTTTTGGCGGTCCATCTATTATTATCTGATAGTCTGTGACCTAATGATGCTAATAAAGCAATAAACATAAATAAGATGAGGTGTCATCAGCGTCTTATAGAGTCATTTATACCTGGAGAGTCAAAACAGACGTCAAATCAATTTCATTCACGCGAGCGACTCATTAAAGTTGAATTAAAGTAAAGGTGAGTTCGTGAGAACCTACACTCGTTCGTTCGCTCGCTCACGACCTGAAAAGGTACGCGTCCATTAGACGCTGCGTTGGCATCGTATCGGATATAATGTATATGCGCGTGGCCGCCATTTTAGTGACGTCAGCACTAGACTGAAGTTTCGAGCTGATGGTATATTTTTATTTCGGCTGACGTCAAATCGACGTCATTTCGATGTTAATGAGATATGGTTCCAGCTCAAGAGTAATTTGCGGGACTTATACTTACCGATTTATTTTTACGATAATTATGCTCACGACTTCGTCAGAGTAAGTAGGATATCTTTTTACTGGTGGGATAAGCCTGTATCTATGTTTGAAAACAGACAGCTTTTTCCCATTTAAGTATATAAATAAAACCAGGGGCCTCTTATAAAGACTTTCACATTCTTCAGGCCACGGTTTTGTTTTGCACAAGTGCAAAGTAGGTAGATACTTTGAATAAATGCTTAAAGAATAATTATTGAGCTGTACTTTTCATACAATACGATATCGGGTCGACTGAAAAAAATTTGTTTGTACAACGGAATCGATTCAGTCATTACAGTCCCCATTGCGCGTCCGTCTTTATAATAGGGTGTGCAAAAATTCGTCTTTATTTAGGACTGCTAGCACCTTTGCTTCTCTTGCTAGTTGCTGTGTCTTGACGACATAATGACTATTAATTTATTGCAGCAATTTGCGCCTAAGTGGTCCACAGGACCGTTGAATGACCTATAAAATATGGTTTAGCGCTAATAATACGTACAGTAGCAATTTGCATATTTTTATCGAATTAGCATGTCGATTATGTTAGTGTTTTTGTTTTCTATTAAGGTATAGTTTTACACGCTATTAAAAATCTATCTAATAAATGTTTATTGAAAAAGGTCTTGAACATTAGGTACGAGTAAGTTTTTTGTTAGCTTAATTATACACGCGCTAAAAGCGGTGACAGAGTCGTCGGCCCCAAGTCGGGCGGTCCAAGGTTCGATACCGGGCAGGCGTTGTGCGTTTTAAGCAATAAAGTATCACTTGTTTTAACGGGGAAGGAAAAACATTGTGGGGAAACTTGCATGCCTGAGAGTTCTTTATAATATCCTCAAAGGTGTGTAAAGACTGCCAATCCGCCGCACTTGGCCAGCGTGGTAGACTATGGCCAAACCCTTCTGCTTGTGAGAGGAGACCCGACTCAGTAGTCAACCGGTGATGGGCTGATGAAGAGATACGCTTAGGTACTTAATAAAATTTATTGAGTTATTTTTGTTAGCTTGTGAAAACTAATAATTTGAACCTTCGTTAACTTTTGAAGTTTTTCTTCTTTAAACAGTTTTTAAGTCGGTAACTAATCTAAATATATAAAAGTAAAAGCTGACTAACTGACTGATCTATCAACGCTCAGCTCAAACTCCTAGACGGATCGAGCTGAAATTTGGCATGCATATAGGGATTTTGGAAAATTAAATCCCTAAGCGGGTAAAATAGGGGTTTGAAATGCGTGTAGTCCATGCGAACGAAGTCGCGGAAATAAGCTAGTTCCAATTATATTTTGAAAAATAATAACTTATAATGTCAAAATTAGTCACTTATTTACATAAGCTGATGTAATATGTATCTATAAATTGTAAATACTATTTTATTATTACGACATAGGTACGAAGCAGGCATTAATTTTTTTCTATCGGCGATTAATTAAGAAATTTGACAGTAGGTTATTAAAGATACTAGATAAAAAATAATTTAACTACCTGGCTACCAAGTTTTTTGTTATTACTATGCTTTTTACAAAACGAATACAATTTCAAGCAAAGTATTTTTGAGTATTAAGTGCTGTAATAAATAATAATACTGTAATATGTTATAACTTTTTATTAATGAGTTTCAGTTGCGTTCATTGAAACTTTGTACCTACTGTTGTTGGCACTTGCATGGAGGTTTCTCTCAGGTAATCTCATACAATAAAAATTATAGTCCTGACTCACTCACTGACATGACTCATCATTACCCAACCTACAGGTCAGGATCAGGTGTGATCGTGGTCAAGCGTGCGCCTATAACGAATTTAAAAAAAAAACCTTCATAAACCCTTGGTCCTAGAAAGCTAAAATTAAAAAAAAAAAATCCCTTGCACAAGAAATGAGGCCAGATCTTTCAAAATTCATACGGGATCGGAGTCGCGGGCCCTAATTAAAAAAATATTATACCTAAATGTTGTAATGGTTTGGTTGTTGATTATTACTCCATCACGCCACAATGTCTGAACCGATTTGGCTGAAATTTGGAATGGATATAGCTTATACCCTGACTTAACGCACAAGTTACTTTAAGTATATCCTGGAAAAATCAAAGAGTTCCCGCGGGATTAAAACTTATATCAACGCGAACGAAGTTGCGAGCATCATCTAGTGTTTAATATTTTCCAATCGCATGGTCTCCCTACACGTATTCTTCTGAATGTCAATCGGCACAAGTTCCCATATTAATTTAGTGTTCCTGACACCATGACAGTCTGTAATGGGCCGACAATTTGTTTGTCAGTCGACAATGGATGCCGAAATTGAGTCGCTTTACAACCATTTTACAACTCTATTGCGTCGTTATGCTAGAGTCGTGATGTTTAAGTGATATTATCAAAATAATATTATACTAGCTTATGCTTGCAACTTCATCCGCGCGGACTACACAAATTTCAAACGCCTATTTGACCCCCTTAGGGGTTGAATTTTCAAAAATCTTTTCTTAGCGGATGTCTACGTCATAATAGCTATCTGCATGCCAAATTTCAGCCCGATCCGTCCAGTAGTTTGAGCTGTGCGTTGATAGATCAGTCAGTCAGTCAGTCAGTCAGTCAGTCAGTCACCTATTCCTTTTATACATTTAGATTAATATTACAAAATCTGTTCCTAACGACCTTCTAGCACATTGAATGATTCCATCATACTATATCTCAGTACTAAGTACATATATTAAATGTGAAAAATATGTTTGCTTGCAATCACGCCGCAAAACGGAGTAACAGATCGTCGTGTTTTTTGCATTGGATATACCTAGGTACAGAGTTGAAAACCTGGAGAGTGATATCCCGGCAAATCAAAAAATTTCCACAGGATTTTCAAAAATCTATCATCCGCGGCGCCGGCACTAGCCCGATAATCTCATACGGAAGCTATTTAAGGTAATTTATACTTACGGTATTTTGTAACACAAGAAAGTTTGACCAGCTATCACTATGCAGACGTTTTCACGACAGAAAATAAATCAAAATCGGTTCATCCTAATAATTAATTATCACTTGCTATAACGGTGAAGGAAAACATCGTGAGGAAACCTGCATGCTTGAGAGTTCTCCATAATGTTCTCAAAGGTGTGTGAAGTCTACCAATCCGCACACGGCCAGCGTGGTAGACTATGGCCAAAACCCTTCTCACTCTGAGAGGAGACCCACGCTCTGTAGTGAGCCGGTGATGAGTTGATCATGATGATGATGATGGTTCATCCTAACGCGTCGGAAGAAGATGCGATTCCACTGCACTCCGTCTTTGTGCGCAAAACGCGTTATAAGTCCCGCAAATTGCTATTGCGCTAGAACCATGTCTCATTAACATCGAAATGACGTCATTTTGACATCAGCCGAAATAAAAATACACCATCAGCTCGAAACTTCAGTCTTGTGTTGACGTCACTAAAATGGCGGCCACGCGCATGAGCAAATTGCGGGACTTATACGTAGGTAAAACGTCCGAGCGTTCATCAATTCCCTTTGAGCTTTTGAAAATATGGAATGTCTCACAAAACTTTACGATCCACAGGCCGTACGTTCCCGTGACGTGTCAATAAGAAACCGCAACCAAGAGAGCGGACGGGGCGTGGCTTTCACAGCGTTTATTAACATGTCATTGGCGAGCATAAACATGACACGGGTGTACCGGTTTCAGTGGCCTTATCGCGAGTTTGCACAGCTCGATAACGTTGATAGATTTCGATTATCGAAATGATTTATCCACAGGCCGTTTTGTACATTCCCGTGAAATGTCAAAGAAACTGCAACCAGGAGAGCAGACGGGGCGTGGCTTTCACAGCGTTTATTAACATGTCATTGGCGAGCATAAACATGACACGGGTCTACCGGTTTCAGTGGCCTTAGCACGAGTTTGCACAGCTCGATAACGTTGATAGATTTCCAGTATCGAAATGATATAACGTCAGAGGAAAATGGTTTAAAGTCACTACTTACTAACTATTTTTATTTTATTAAGACGTATCCACTTGCGGCTGCAGAGAAAGGGATAAATTCAAAACTTAAGGTTACATTTTTTATTCGCTTCTCTACAAACGCATTATGATAATTGTTCTCTTTTTTGGTTTAGATTCAAAATTAAACTAAATACCAATAATTTATCTCTCATATCCATGCCCGACAACAATAACTAAAGTAAAAGTAAAGTAATTTGAGAAATAAAAAGCTTTTCTTAACTTTGTAAAAGTTCTATTTTAGAGCTGAGGAAACTTCGTGTATAAACTGTATGAAAAACTTTAAAATCGCAAACTAACGACGTAGTATACCTACTTATAGATATATTTTATTTACTTAAGAATAATTTCAAAATTTAATTTCTAGATTTTCACACTTAATTTTTACGTCCCAGAACGTGTCTACAAAATTTCATTGTGTTTGATTACCTAATTCAAATAGGATAAACTATATGGAGAGCACTTCGAATACACTGTGTGCCTAGTGGGAGATTTCCTACCTATTCGATCGCGTAAAAGTTAACAACGATTTGTATAGAATTGAAACAGCGCCATCTAGTGTCAAGTAGGGGAAACATAATTAGGGAGTGCAAGTTGTTTACGTCCTCGGGACCGACTATTGTTTACCGACTCGCATTCGAAAGTGACAACGTGAGCGCACGTGATTGGTCGATTCAAGCATTAAGTGAGTGTGAGTTTGAGATTTTGACAGTTCGAGAAGTAAACCGAGTAATCACGACGCTAACGCGATCGAAAAGTTTGTCACTTAGAATTTTGCAGTGAAAGCGGAGAGAACAATATTTTAAAGAAATTCATTTTCAATTTTAAGTTAAATTTGAACCAGAAAAATTATGGCAGGCCGGTATTTTTTCACCTGGAGGATGTTTGCGGCCGCTAAGGCTCAAGATGACCGCAACTATACCGCTAGCGAGGAAGCAATGGCTCGTGCATCTTTTAACCCATTGTTAGACCTAACGGAGAGGCAGTTTAAAGATAGGTATCGCCTCTCCAAGAAAGTTTTCAAGTTCTTATGCAACGAGCTAAGGAGACTGACAGATTTAAGGTCCTCCCAACGCGTTTCCTTGGAACATAAAGTATGTATCAATATTATTATACCTATTTAGGTTAATTTTGCCATATTACCCATACCTACTTATATCAAAATTATATGGAAAGTATTTACACGTAAGTAGGTAGGTAGCTAAGTACATTTCTTTCCTTTTTATTTGCAGGTCCTCACTGCTTTGTTTCATTTTGCAACTGGAACATATCAAAGGCCGTCTGGGGTTGCGAAACATATATCCCAGAAAATGTGCAGTGTGTACGTAGAAGAAGTTACCCAGGCGTTAACACATAAAAATATTATTGCAAAATATATTCGGTTTCCCGGTACTCCAGCTGCCAGACAGGCAGTTAGCCAACGGTAAGAATACCTAATATTTATGATCAACCTAAATCAAATTATATAGTAGGTAGGTACTAGATGATGCCCGCCACTTCATCCACGTAAGGTTTTTAAAAATCCCGTGGGAACTCTGATTTTTCGGGATAAAAAGTAATCTATGTCTGTCTCCAAGATGCAAACAGTCTGTATCAAGCAGATGATGCCCTCAACTTAGTCTACGTGGATTTAGCAGACAGTCAGACACACTTTCACATTTATAATAGGTATAAGTATAAGCATGAATTCAATTCAGTAAATTAATATAATTTTATTATTTTTCTACTTAGGTTCTACAGAAAGTATGGAATACCGGGAGTGGTGGGCTGTATAGATGGCAGTCATTTCAAAATAGTTGTTCCTCCAAAAGAAGAGGAACATTGGTATTATAGCCGCAAACACTATCATTCTTTAAACGTTCAGATGGTAATTATAATATTATGGAGATATTTGTTATATTATTATTCATAGATGAACAATTAAACAATTTAAATGTTTTGTTTTCAGGTATGTGATGATGAATACCGAATTTTAAGCGTTAATCCCAAGTTTGGAGGTGCAAATCACGATTCCTTCATATGGGAAAACAGTGATTTGAACACTTACATTCAATCTCTGCACCAGAATGGAGAAGTGGTCTGGCTATTAGGTATGGTATCCACAAGTAAACTTTAAAAGATTTCAGTACCTAGGTACATTTATATTATATCAGTAGCATTATCTAACATAGGTACATTTTTCATTCTAGGAGACTCTGGATATCCTCAACGCCCGTGGCTGATGACACCGATTTTAGATGCTACCCAGGGTTCACCAGAAGCCTACTATAATGAGAAGCATATGAGAGCCCGGGTAGTCATCGAAAACACATTTTCAAGACTTAAAAATCGGTGGCGTTATCTTCACAAGGACAGAACTCTCCATTACAGGCCACTAAAATGTTCACGCATTATTCTGGCGTGTTCTGTATTACATAATTTAATGATTAATTTTGGCATTGAGGACACAGAGGAAGATACGGGTAGGTGTTGTAATTTTAAGACAATAATCCATACTAAAATTATAAATGTGAAAGTGTGTCCGTCTGTCTGCTAACTTTTCACGGTCCAACAGTTTAACCGACGGATGAAATTTAGTACTGAGTTAGCTTACATCCCGGGGTAGGACATAGGCTACTATTTATCCCGAAAAATTAAAGTTTCCATGGAATTTTTAAATCCACGCGGATAAAGTCGCGGGCATCATTTAGTTATAATATACATACAATAATAATACTGGATAAATTACCTTTGTAATGATGAGAGTAAAATTATTAAAATCGGTTCAGTTCATCGATTAGAACCAAATGAAGCTTTCCTCTTTATAGTACCTATTATTAGATTGAATCTTATCAATTTGCAATTTTCATTAAGGAACAAATTTAATAAATTTATGAATTATTTCTAGGTCAGGAACTTCAAAACATGGAAGATGTATCTGGCCCAATTAGTTACTTGGAAAGAGAAGCTACTTCTGACTTAATTAGAGGTAGAATATTGAGAGACCAATTAGTTAGAAGGTTGCAATAGTGAATAAATTTTTATTTCTGACATAAAGATCTTCACATATTGGAAACATAGACTTGACGGCGGTGCCTAGAATGTGCGTTGATAGATAGTCAGCCAGACAAGTCTTTTTATGTATAGTATTGTATAGATTACCATTAGCTACCTTATACCTACCTTCCACTTATGTACTGATTTATTTTATTGTATAAATGTAAATAATTTTATTGTTAAGTATTTTAATATGTTAATAAATAAAATTGATTTAAATTAGATAAAACCGTTCTTTTATTAAATAATAATTCTTAAATTGTATTACAAACCAGGTGCTTTAACTGCCTATTTAACTAATTGAAAATATAGTCTTTTTCACATAGCATTGCTAGCATGGCATTTTTTGGCTGATTTAATAGCAAAATTACATACTCTGTCTATGAATGCATGCTATATAAAGCCAAAGAGTATACAAACATGTAAATAAATCATGTGAAACGTATATAATTTTCTATGACACTGTTAAATACCACATTACCCATGCTAATCTAATCTAACAAACTAATTAATCTTATAAATTAAATAACTAATCTAAACTAATCTTTACAATACTTATTTGCTATCTTATCTAATATGTCTAGAGCTCTTAATCCTACTGCTTGCCACTGCGTCTGAACCTGCACTTCCATCTCCCTGATCCTATTTTGCTCTCTTCTCAAGTCCATGTAGTCCCTATGCTGTTCTATTTTAAATTTTCTCCAAAATTCTTCTGCTTGGAGGAAATGTTCGGCTGCCTGCTGTGTGTGTGCTGGCCTCACTCTTTTTCGTTGCGATCCTCGAGCTTGTGTTGGTCTTCCTCGGCGAGGTGTAGTTTGCCCTGATAGAGCAGGCTCGAGTCGCCGAGCAGTTGAGGGCCTAGTTGGAGTGCGCATGCCCGGATCTGCAAAAATATGTTATAAAAGTCATTATAGTAATGAAATTATTAAAAAATTTATATATTCACGTATCTTTAAAGATCTAATCTATTTCACCTTCCACTTGTGACTCCGCAAATGTAAAAAGCGGAGTTGCAGCCCTTGTCTGAGGTGGTACCGCTGCAGCTGGGGCAGTGTAGGATGTTTGATGGCCCTGCAGTCTCATTCCAAGGTTGAGATCCTAAAATGTATAATCATAATCATATCCTTTCTTTGCTTGAATACAGTTACAAATGGTGGTATAATATAATAACAAACAAAAACACTTTCGCATTTATAATATAAGTATGGATGTCTCACCATGAACTTCTTCCTCTATAAAGCCCAGAGGCGGAGAACACATAGCTCTTCTCTGTGATGGTAGCTCTGGTGAGGCAATATTAGTAATTAATACCTCTGGTGTAAGTGGAACTGCAAAATAAAATAAAATAAACACAATATGACGATACTGTTTATTACTGATATGCTGAAATTCCACAACCACAACTTACTTTCTACGAATTGTGAGAGCAAAGATGGAGTGCCTTGCTCAACCATCATAGAGTCTGGCTCATTATGAATCCCCTGTAAGAAAATACAATTTGAGACATTAAAGCGTCAAAACAAATAAAAATCTGTTTAAGAATCGTACATATTTATATACAATTTGGTATAGTAATCTTGTTTTGAAAGTTGAAAATACTAATTATTGTTCAAGAACGCTTTTTTAATGATGTAAACACAATTTTTTTTAGATTTTTTCCTTTAATTTTGCTATAGAACATACCTACCTGCTAAATTTCATGATTCTAGGTCAACGGGAAGTACCCTATAGGTTTCTTGACAGACAAGGCAGACAGATGGACAGGCGGACAACAAAGTGATCCTATAAAGGTGCTTTTTACTTTTGTAGTACGGAACCCTAATAATATACCAGCATAAGTAAAGAAATTTAAACCTGTGACAACCCAGCCTCTTCCACTGCCAAGCCCGTCGCTACTTGCACACCGATCAGATTTAGAACTCTTTGCTCTAAATCTGTTAGTTTGCAATACGTAGCAGCACCACCACCAGTACCAGTAGCTGATCTATGCAGACGAGCAGCTTTTTTCTTGGTATTATTTTTGAAATCACTCCACACCTTAATCAAGCATAAAGAAGCAAACATTTTATAAATTAGTGACCACAACCTCAAAATAGGTGAACATAAAATATACATTTTACTAACTTTTTTCCATTTCTCAGGAGTTTTAGTGTCACCACTGCCATCACTATTCAGTAGCACAGCCAGTTCCTCCCACTTACTAAGAGTAGAGATTCTGCCTCTTGCATTGGAGGATGGCTTGCTAAGGTCTCCATGCCTAAAAAGCAATAAACTCGTTTCAAAGTTCACCCACTTATAAAATAAAAACAGAAATAACTTTAATTCCACTTACTGCTCCATGAATGTTACCATCAAATCAAATTGCGAAGGACTCGTCTTCATTTTTCTGGTATTTATTATTTTTATAATTTTAAAACAACACCTAATTTAATCGCACAACCGCCGACCGCGTAAACATAAACAAACGATATTACCACCTTAATTTTGATAGACAGCTGCTTCCATACAATCACTTCATAGAAATTTCATTCTGAATTTGGTTGGTTTATATCACGACGCCAACATTACAAAAATAATAAACGCCATTCACGGTGAGTACACGCGTATGGGCTGGTTAGCTTCGGTGGTAACTCACACTCGCTTGCTCGCGATTCTCGATGCGTTTGAGGTTAGCTCGATTAACGCAGTAGTGAAGTCATTCGAATAATTTTGTGGAACTCCCACTCGGCACACAGGAACATGAAACAAAAGCGTTTAGGCCCATTCTAATCTGACGATATAGTTTTTCAACTCTCGAAATCTTTTAGAATTGTCGAGATGTGCAAACCCGTACTAAGCCTACCCACCTAACAAACATGTCTAACAAAGGAGTTCTTGGTTGCCGCTTTTGTTCTGTGCCTCTTCGCACTTGTTGTCTATGATTACATTAACGGCTGAGTTACAGATGGCTTTATTTATGCTTCGCTTCGAAAAGGGTGTTGGGATATGAAACTGAAGAGACATTCTACTAACGCTGCATGAACTTTATGAAGTAATAGGATAGAAGTCAACATATGTGGGACGAATAGGTTCAAATATGTAGTTTACTATAGCAATCGGTGTACCAATTTTATGACGATAATAATAAATTAGAATAGAATAGAGCCTCAATAGCTCAACGGGTAAAGGAGTGGACTGAAAACCGAAAGGTCCGACGACGCGACGGTTCAAACCCCGCCCGTTGCACTATTGTCGTACCTACTCCTAGCACAAGCCTGACGCTTAGTTGGAGAGGAAAGGGGAATATTAGTCATTTCACATGGCAATATCGTCCTGTACAGCAGTGCAACACCTCGAACAGGTAGGCCACTCAGCTTGTGTTGAGACGTCGGGACCCTCAGACACAAACCTCTTTGGCAATTATTTGTGGTACCAGACGCCCCAACGCTGATTTATATTTTATTTGATTTGAAATTAGTTGCTAGAGTAAATAATCAAAGCCCTAATAGGTCATGTTTGCACTAGAATTTAAATTCTAGGCATAATTTTAAAGAAAGATTAGATAGAAGATCACGTCTCACTCTACAATAATTATTATTAATTGTAATTGCGTAGGCCGTAGCGTTGGGCTACGATTAAAAAGGTGTTTTTAAATGTATACGTATTTATTTATTTTATTTATTTTACACTTTATTGCACACAACACAAAGTAAACATTGAAAAACACAATACAGGATCTTAATCTAATAGCTGTAGCATGCAAAGGCGGCCTTATCGCTAAAGCGATCTCTTCCAGGCTTATTATCGTGTTTGCAAGAGTTCTACGCTAACTTTCGTGCTTTGTTTTGAAGAAAGTTTTTTTTTTTGAAAATTTTGATAACCTAATACCGACTGGTTGGCCGATAAATGAGAAAGAGAATTTTATGCTTGCCTGAGCATGCTGGACGAACAAATATCTTAGCCGTAGTAACATACCACGTACTTATTTACACCTCGGGCAATCGGACATCTACCCAACTAATAAAATAATCATCTATAAACGCTTTCTAACACAATTCTGATTGATTGCTAGATTACGATTAATTTTGAACCGTTACACAATGCACCATTGAATACCGGCCGAGTAATCAAAATATTCTCTCGCAAGTAGGGTGACCATGTACTTTATACATCTCATTGCTTAGATATCGAAATAACTACCTCAAATAAAGCTCATATGGTTATTTTATATATAGGCTATAGGCTACGTTTAAATCGACCTTCAAAAAAGGATGAACTGTGATTTCTACCTACATAGTACATACACCGAAATGTCCGACGTTTCTGAACCAATTTGAGTTTTTTTTTAAATAGATAGAGAAACTTGCAACATCGTCCCTTAAAAAATTTGGATTCCAAATCCTCAATCCTGATGCTGAACGGGACCTGACCACAAAAATACTGATAGGTACTGATATTATAAAGAGGTACTAATCTCTGGAACTACGGAAGTGATTTTAAAAATTATTTCACCAATAGAGAGCTGCATTATTCCTGAGTGACATAGATTATATTTTATCTTAAGCACCCGTGCGAAGCCGGGGCGGGTCGCTAGTTATAAAATAACCGCTAATTCTCAGAACAAGACAAACAAGAATAATTTAGAATTACTTACACAACATCTACTTATTAATTTCAAAACAAAAGTTATAATCTAAATATATAAAAGGAAACGCTGACTGACTAACTGAGTGACTGTCTGACTGACTGACTGACCTATTAAAGCACAGCTCAAAGTACTGGACAGATCGGGCTGAAATTCGGCATGCAAGTAGCTATTATGACGTAGACATTCGCTAAGAAAGAATTTTGGAAAATTCAACTCCGCTGTTCTTTATGCGGCCAATTTAATTAGCGAAGAAAAGAATGCGAACGTTACTTCAGGCTAAATAAGTACTTTGGGTACGGAACCCTAAGAATCAAGACCAGTCTATTAATAAAAGGTCAGTAAGTATAGTTACCCTACAAACAAACGACGCTATCCATCAAGCGAGTAGTTTAAAAACGCGATAATGGGTTGTTCTTTATTAATGTAATCAAGTGTTACATTTCTATTAAGACATTAGGTACCTACTCTCGGTCCACAGTCTAACAATGTTTTAATTACAGCCCCACGGCGGACAGCTGAGTGTGGACAATAATTACAGACTCCGACCCGACCAGTGCTGCCTTTACACTACTCGTACAATTAGGTAGGTGGAGGCACTAAGGCCTAAACCCTTACCATTTTGTTATAAAATCGTGCACTGACTTACTCCACTGCCAGACCAGTCTTCTTCTTCTTGAAATGCCGTCTCCTATCGGAGGTTGTCAATCATTAGGGCTATCTGCACCTTGGATACTGCTGCTCGGAAAAGAGATCGGGTATTCTTCCCGTACCATTGGCGTAAATTCTTGAGCCACGATGTTCTTTTACAGCCTGGTGGTCTTTTGCCGGCTATTTTCCCCTGAATAATGAGCTGAAGGAGGTCGTATTTGCTATGTCTCATAATATGGCCGAAGTACTCCGACTTCCGCCAGACCAGTGACGCGTGTTTTTCTTTGCGAACCTAAATAGGAAGCAGTAACTTGCCACTAGAGTTAGTGAGAAGTGTCAATATAAATTATACGGGAAATTAAACAACACTTCTATTAGGTGATGTGGTCAAGTGTTACATTTCTATTAAGACATTAGGTACCTACACTCGGTCCGCGGTCTAACAATGTTTTACAACCCCACGGCGGACAGCTGAGTGTGGACAATAATTACAGACTCCGACCCGACCAGTGCTGCCTTTACACTACTCGTACAAATAGGTAGGTGGAGGATCAATTGTTATGTAGTACCCACGTCAAATTTTGACTATGTAGGGGTGCATACTGCAGAGTAGAGACTAGAGAACCTGGCAAGTGGTAGGTAATGCATCGCGGTTCGATACTAAAATGGTGAGGGGGGAATTTGGTCGGTACAGTGCTGTCTTGTACAATTAGGTAGGTGGAGGCACTCAGGCTGAGATCTATAGAGTGCACTTTGACTTTACGATTACGACACTCTTATCATTTTGTTTTAGGATCGCGCACTGCCAGACCAGTGTCGGGTGTTTTTGTTTGCGTACCTAAATATGTAAGTAGTAACTTCCCACTGGAGTTAGTGAGAAGTGTCACTTGTCAATATATTATACGGGAAATTAAACAACACTTGTATGAGGTGTTGTGGTCAAGTGTTACATTTCTATTAAGACATTAGGTACCTACACTCGGTCCGCGGTCTAACTATGTTTTAATTACAACCCCACGGCGGACAGCTGAGTGTGGACAATAATTACAGACTCCGACCCGACCCGTGCTGCCTTTACACTACTCGTACAAATAGGTAGGTGGAGGATCAATTGTTATGTAGTACCCACGTCAAATTTTGACTATGTAGGGGTGCATACTGCAGAGTAGAGACTAGAGAACCTGGCAAGTGGTAATGCATCGCGGTTCGATACTAAAATGGTGAGGGGGGAATTTGGTCGAATACTTAGTTCCTTAGCACACTCTCCGAAATATACCTACTTATCCTGTAAAAAACCGAAAGACAAGCAAACTCTCGAAAACAATTGCTTTCATTTATTTTTTTAACCGACTTCAAAAAAGGAGGAGGTTCTCAATTCGTCGGAATCTTTTTTTTGTTACTTCATAAAGTTCGTTTGAATGGAAAGAGCGCCTGCTATTTAACGTAATCAAGTGTTTCTATTAAGACATCACTCCAAGACGTCCGAGCTCTAACTATATTTTAATTACAAGCCACGGGCGAACCAGGTGAATGTGGTCAGTAATTACTGTTCGAGCCCGACTGTGCTGCGTTTAGCTTACTTGTAAAGCACGCCTTTCATGCCACTAAAGCTTGCGACCGCTACGAAACAATAGTATGGATGATGTAAGGTCTTCCACGACTTCGTTCGCGTGGATTTAGGTTTTTAAAGATCCTGTGGGAACTCTTTGATTTTCCGGGATAAAAAAGTAGCCTATGTCACTCTCCAGGTCTTTAACAATACCCAATACCCATGCAAATCACGGCGATCCGTTGTTACGTGGCGACGTGATTGAAAGACAAACCAACAAACAAACACACTTTCGCATTTATAATTCAGCCCCCCAATTGTGTAAGAATAACCATTTCATGGCTATCGCAATCGTCAAGAATTCTGCCCTTTGTTTGGCTGTGAAAAAATGTAAACAGCGAATCAACCAATCAAAGGGCAGAATTTCAGGGCAGATTGCGATAGCCATGAAATGGTTATTCTTACGCAATTGGGGGGCAGGTAGTGATATAATATGGGTAGTGATGGTCCATCATCATCATCATCATGAGCAACTCATCGACGGTCCACTACTGAGCACGGGTCTTCTCTCGGAGTCAGTCTCTGCCACGGATTGGCATTTCACACACCTTTGAGAACATACTAGAATCAAGAGTGATTGGGCATTTTCTAGGCAAGCGTGTTCCATCTTAGGCTTCATCATCACTTGCTAGCAAGTCTGATTTCAGCCAAGCGCTTATAAATTTAAAAAAACTCTCGGGTATGCAGGTTTTCTCACGACGTTTTTCTTAAGTTAAAGGTGTGTACCTACCCGAGATTGAACCTCCAACCTCCTGAATATAATGCTTACGTTTTGACCACTAGGTTCTCACGGCCCATCAATACAATTATTTTAACGATAACCGGTATATACAGAGATAGCTGTCGCATCTTGGAGATACCGATAAATATAGACTTTTATCCTGGAAAATCAAAAGCCCATGGGATTTTAAAAAAATCTAAACCTACATGGACGGACCCCTCGCGGGCATCATCTAGTAAAAATAAATATTTAGAATATGATTTTGAATAGTGCAAGTAAACTGGCTGGTGTAAACGTTGCATAAAGGAGTATTGACGCCTATGTGTAGTGTGTACTAATGCCGGTTTTTTACCTATTATTGCAGTAATTAGTCAAGGAATTAGTTTTCTAGTGGGTCCTAAGTAGGTAATTATCTATTTAAAATTACTATGAATTATAATAAATAATATTAGTACCTTACGAAAACAAGCCTATAGCGACCACTCAGAGACATGTAAAAGTCCTAATATGTAATAAACTAGCTTATGCTTGCGACTTTATCTGCGTGGACTACACAAATTTCAAAACTCTATTTCACCCCCTTAAGGGTAGAATTTTCAAAAATTCTTTCTTAGCGGATGCCTACGTCATAATAGTTATCTGCATGCCAAATTTCAGCCCGATCCGTTCAGTAGGTATTTTGAGCTGTGCGTTGATAGATCAGTCAGTCAGTCACCTTTCCCGTTTATATATTTAGAAGATAACTAAAACGGAATATGAGCAACTTTTCCTTAAGATCCATAACGAAAGAATTAGCAATAGGTAGGTACCTACATTGAGACCGGAGTTTAGTTTAAAAATTGTGTCCAATAGAATTAGCCACACTGTGCGCCCAACCTTAGACTTAGCTCTATAACAACATTGGTATTAATGCCGCACTTACACGAGACACGATAAACGCACCACCGCGAGTTACATTTCATGCAAAAATATATCATTACGCATGACTTCTCTACGGTAAACGGCCATGAATTATCAGATAACTCAAAACGGTAACAACCTGCAATTTGAGGATCCCACGGGCGCGTGAAATAGAGATATTAAAGCAATTTACGGGCCCTAACCACTACGCCTAGTGAACTATAACTAGGCTATATCAATAAAAGCTATTAGCATCGATCAACTTGAGGAATTATCTTAAATTGAGTTAAACGTGATCGTCGCGAGCGCAAAACATGAGAGTGACAAAAATGGCCGCCAATGATGCTATGAACAAATAATACTATAACAAAGAAAATTATTTTTTTAGGAACGAAACAACCTTTTAACCTTTTTAGGGTTCCATACCTCAAAAGGAAAAACGGAACCCTTATAGGATCACTTTGTTGTCTGTCTGTCTGTCAAGAAACCTACAGGGTACTTCCCGTTGACCTAGACTCATGAAATTAGGCAGGTAGGTAGTTACATCTTATAGCTGACATTTGGGGAAAAATCTGAAAACCGTGAATTTAGGGTTAGATCACACAAAAAAAAATTGTGGTCATGAACTAATAATTAGTATTTTCAACTTTCGAAGTGAGTGACTATATCAAGTGGGGTATCATAATATGAAAGGTCTTTACCTGTACATTCTAAAACAGATTTTTATTTATTTTTATGCATCATAGTTTTTGAATTATCGTGCAAAATGTCGAAAAAATACGCCTGTAGTACGGAACCCTCATTGCGCGAGCCTGACTCGCACTTGGCCGGTTTTTTATATAATATGTCAATAATGTAGATGTAGACACTATGTAATGTGTTCTGAAAAATATATTGCCACCCTGTTAAAATTCGCAACACGACTAATTGGTCGGAATCCGGGTCTCGTACCCTACCTACCTACGGCTATGATACCTAACAGAAGGATGCCGCGAGGGCAAATCACGGTAGAAGGGAATGGTTGCTTTACTATAGAATTACTAGTCAATACATGCGGAGTAGTGATTGCCAGCAGATAGGCCGGAAATATTGTAGATCGACTATTAGAAAGAGATTTCGGCTTCGTAGAGCGTTGTCTCTGTCATTCATAATTTCATACGGGTCATACATCTAGGTATGTGACCTTTTGTCGGTCTCAACGACAGAGACAACGCTCTACAAAACCGCTACCTATCTCTTTCTAAAGGTCAATGTTCAATATTTACTGCCTAGGTAGGATGAACGATGCGCGAACGCTTATCTATTGAACTAAGTAGGTATATAATAGAAGAAGAAGAAGAATACAAACAAAATGTGCGTTGCAATATAAGTCTCGCTAACTACAACAAAATATTATTACCAGTCCCTTACTAATTGGTTGCTCTGGCCTCTGAATCCAATTAGAAATGCGCGAAACGGGCCTCCCTGAATTTATTATGCAGCTCTTGTTTAGTTTGCTGGCCGCTTTAATTGAAACGTAGTGCGTAACTTGTCTGTCGGACTAATGAGTAGGTTTGAAACATTTTGCTTAGGCGCGCTTTTGAAGCTCATTTTGCTATAAATTGATTTTGAAATTAGTTTTTAGCTTTCAATCAATTATTACACCTATTGCATATTATATAGTACCTAATAATATTATGTAGTTACATACTACGCTTATGAATAATCATTTAGAACTTTTATTTGAAATTTTTAACAAACTTGTTTTACATATTTATGATACAAGTAGCGCCATCTCTTACCGAGTTGACTACTTATTTGGAAGTTGTGAATGCCATCTAGTGGGTAATAGTTAAACTAACTTCATTGTGCTATGAATTTTATTACTATAACTTTTTTGTTGAATATAATAAAAAAGTTTAAGAATTTTTCAATAATAGGAATAGTTTACTACAAAACATTTTATTTGTTACTTATAGATTAAATAAATTAGGTATTTGAGTACTAACCTATTCCACCTTCCTAAATCCTACGTCCTAAATGGTATAGTTACCGTCAAACTAGCCAACTTTGCCATTCAATGATACTTTGCCCAAAAAGCAATTATTTTGACGGTAACTATACCATTTAGGATGTAGGATTTAGGAAGGTGGAATAATCCCCGCCTGAACCCCCAAAATAAAATACCTCTTGAACCAAGATGTAGATGTAGGTGTGGTGTGATATTAAGTTTTTTTATCTGTCATATTTTTCGTCACTGTCAATGTCACATGTAAATTGTGAATTTGTCAACGGAATTTGTTTAGAAAATTTTCTAACCTGAACTTTCTGAGATTTTTGTTTCCTTAATTACCGTCTTTTTATTTGTGATTTATTTTCGTTATCTTGTGCCGCATGCGTCGTGCGTCTGCCAGTGCCTCGTGCGAATCATGCAAGTTTATATGAATCAAACGAGAGAAGTTTATTTGTATTGTTTAGAAAATAGTTGTTTTGTTTACAAGAGAAGTTTTGCTGTTTCAGGAGTTTTGTGGACCTTGGAAGTTTTATAACGCGTCGACGACAGGAGTTGGAAGATCGCATCAACGTGTTCTTAGAAAAATGCGATTGTGCTGTGACGAATATTACAAAATTGGAACGCCAAGTTAGTTCTTTTAGAATATTAAAGTTTAATTTATTAACCTACTACAGTTAACCTAATATCTTGTGAAAATTTGGCTTTTACAGTCCGAAAAACTCCTAATGGTCATATGTACTTATAGTTCGTACAAAATGATTCCTCACGCGCCATTTTAACTCTATGGGTCAACTGTCATGTGAAAAGTACGGCAACGCGATTGCGGGAGAATGACAGCTACAATGTCACGATCGCAATCATCTCTGATTGGTTAACACTCGCTCACTATTGGCTACAATGCATTGTTGCAACAAGAATCGCACAAATTCAGCCAATTAGAACAACTGAGATTGTAATAATGATTGATGCAGGTTTTAGACAATCGCCCTACGGTTCACCGCACAGGTTTGCAACTAGCGTGGCCCCCTCAGTCCCTCTCGCTCAAGCAGATTTTATTACTTGTGAAATGTCATTCCTTCTACACTTCACGTTGTTTGTCAAATACTCACATACAAATACATTTTGACAAACAAAAAAAAGTGGCCACGGTGATAAGGACAAAACATAATCATTTTGTCACGTTCTAACAAGAGCTTAAATGCATTTAGCTATCTCGCTCTAACAGTAAGTGTCACAATAGGGCTACTTCTAACAGTCTTTGTTCTGAGGTTCACCGTTTAAAATAAGGACTAAAATCGTACTTTTGACATGAAATGTGACACGGAAAATTAAAATGGCACGTGAAAAGTTAAATTTTACGCATAGTACATGCTGTGCTAAGTTTGTTCTAAATAAATTAAATATGTCCATCCAATCATGGCCGGTAGGGTGGTGACTAGACACGGTTGAAGCCTGCCACCAGACAAAACATCAAAGTGGGAAAAAGGAACCCAAGGCAAAGAAAAAGAAGCACACATTCTGTGTTCTGACTTCTGAAGCCCGATTCTAATCATATATTTCGGTGACTTGGCATCATTTGCAGTTGAGAAGAGTGAATAGGCACTTTCTTGGCAAGCTTACACCTTAGGCTTCATCATCACTTCTTTGGTGTGATAGCAGTCAAGCGCATGCCTATTTTGTAAAAATTAAAAAAGATTTTGAATAATTCATTGAGTACGAATCGCTGAATATGTTGCTAAGCGCAAATCTCAAGAACAGCTAAACCGATTTCGCTAATTCTTTTTTTATAATATTCCTTGAAGTACTATGTACTATGAGGATGGTTCTTACGGGGAGAAAAACCCGACCAAGTGCGAGTCATGCTCGCGCAATGAGGGTTCCGTACTACAGTCGTATTTTTTCGACATTTTGCACGATAATTCAAAAACTATGATGCATAAAAATAAATAAAAATCTGTTTTAGAATGTACAGGTGAAGACCTTTCATATGATATCCCACTTGATATAGTCGCTCACTTCGAAAGTTGAAAATACTAATTATTAGTTCATGACCACAATTTTTTTTTTGTGTGATCTAACCCTAAATTCACGGTTTTCAGATTTTTCCCCAAATGTCAGCTATAAGATCTACCTACCTGCCAAATTTCATGATTCTAGGTCAACGGGAAGTACCCTGCAGGTTTCTTGACAGACAGACAGACAGACAACAAAGTGATCCTATAAGGGTTCCGTTTTTCCATTTGAGGTACGGAACCCTAAAAATTGCCTGAAAAAGTCTAAAAGCAACACTTTTCTATATTCCCATACAACAGATTTGTAATAATACTTAAAAGTCAATTTGAACTTTAATACCATACCATAAAGTTTAAGTATTAGTGGAGGGGTTCCGGGATGGCAAAACAATTGAGTGACGTGTTAGGCGGTACGATGTTCGTCGGGTCAGCTAGTATATATATAATAATTTTGACTAATTTATAATTACAGGCACAAGGTTTTCTAAACCAGTTGGAATGTGAACCTTCAGAGTTGAAAGACAAGTTTCTTAGCTGCATGAACCAGCTGGAGGAATATAACTACCTCATAACAGATTTCAACCTTGCATTGGATAACCTTGGTATGCTTATAATTTAAACAATTTGTAGGATTCTGTACCCAAGGGGTGCCAAGGGGACCCTATTACTAAGCCTCTGCTATCCGTCCGTCTGTCTGTCAGTGGACTGTATCTTGTGAACCGTAATGGGTAGAGAGTTGAAATTTTCTTAGAATGTGTATTTCTATTGCTGAAAATCAGAGTTACCACAGGATTTTTAAAAATCCAAATTCACATGGATAAAGTTGCAGGCATCATCTATTATATTTATTATATTATCTAAACCCAAATGCAAAATTCAAACTGCAAACTTCAGAATAAAAATGTATACTTGTAGAAATCCAACGTTCTGTGTAAAACTTACAAGTCAATTTATCAACAATTTTTGAGGTTTTGGACACAAACAGCTGCTGTAGCTGTATATTTATGAAGATATGTGTATAATATGTAATTTAGTATTACATTCCACTGAGTTTTAAATAAGAAGCCCATCTCCTACCTAGATAGTTTGATAGATAATTTTATGTGAGTTACAAAGTGCTCACATAAAATTATCTATCAAATTTATACATATCACCAGCAAGAAAAATTGTGGCTCATTTTAATTTCTTTTCACGAATAAATTACAAAAATGATGTTAATGATCGATTTTTTTTACAGACACTACTTACGATATGCCAGTGCAAGATTTACGGAACCGATTATGTACACCCCTAATACCAGTTCATGATGTGCCAAACCGACAAAGAACAAGATTGCCTTCGCCTCTACTTCCAATATCTATGAATTTAATGGATGCCCTGAGCGAACCTACACCGTCAACCTCCAAGGCTTGCACCAACCCAAGAAAACCCACCAAAAAGAGGGTACCCAAGAATAATGACTTAATTGACTTCTCTAGTAACTCAGCCTCATCGGAGAGTATACCAAATTCCAAATGTGGGGAAGAAGTTCAGTCCATTTTGACAAATGATATTCAACCATTTGCTTTGCAAGGTAAGGCATTTCCAATGCAACTTAATTTATTATTACTTTGTGACTACAATTTTGGTACATGCAAAATAAAAAAATAAAACCGGCCAAGTGCGAGTCAAGCTCGCGCAATGAGGGTTCCGTACTACAGTCGTATTTTTTCGACATTTTGCAGGATAATTCAAAAACTATGATATATAAAAATAAATTAAAATCTGTTTTAGAATGCACAGGTGAAGACCTTTCATATGATACCCCACTTGATATAGTTATCTTATTGAGAAAATTGAAAATACTAATTATTAGTTCATGACCACAATTTAATTTTTTTGTGTGATGTAACCACAAATTTACGGTTTTCAGATTTTTCCCTGAATGTCAGCTATAAGATCTTCCTACCTGCCAAATTTCATGATTCTAGGTCAACAGAAAGTACCCTGTAGGTTTTTTAACAGACAGAAGGACAACAAAGTGATCCCCAATCATTATTACAATCTCAATTGTTCTGATTGGCTGAATTTGTGTGATTCTTCTCGCAACAATGCATCGTAATTCGTAGCCAATAGTGAGCGAGTGTCAACCAATCAGAGGTGATCGCGATTGTGACATTGTAGCTGTCATTGTAGCGCAATCAACAGCTGATTCTCTAACTCAGTGTTCAACGATGAATGATTATTTGACATTGGTTGGTTCTACATTGCTGCTTCACTCATACGCTTCAGTGATATTAAAATGATTTTTCGTAGACAACCTTCAATGGATTAAACATAAATGTTAAATGAGCTTGGTGGCTATCAGTCAGTGTTGAACACTGAGTTAACCAACTGGTCGGTTAACAACTAAATTTGACTATACAGCATGTTTTTAAAATTGTGTTTTGTTATATAATATGTCTATCTGCCATCGGCTTTCTAGCCATAATCAGATTTTAGGTAAGTGTGTAAAATTTGTAGAATTTAGGGGGTATTCCAGTAAATATCCTCCCCTTTTGTGTTGTAGATTGTTGTGTATGTTTATCTCTCATCCAATTCCAGTATGTGCCACCTTTTAAGGCGTTTAGTGTTGACGTTTACAAGTAATTCTTGTGCGAATGTGTGAGGGTGTTTTTCCAGTCTAAGCTTGTACTCTTTGGAATACTTGTTCACTTCCTCTTTGATTGTTGGCATTTCTAAGTATCTGTGGATTTCATCATTCCGTGTAAACCATGGTGCTCCAGAGATTGCTCTTAGTACAGTATTCTGAAACCGCTAAAGTATCTCTAGGTTGGAATTGCTTGTTGATCCCCAGAGTTCTATTCCATACGACCAGATGGGTTTAATTATACACTTGTAGACTAGGAGTTTGTTTGCCAGTGATAGTGTCAACACTATTGTCGACCAATTAGCCAATACCAGCTTTTATATTGGAGATTCAACTCCTTTCGCTTGGATTTTAATTTTTTTTTTGTGTTTTTGATTGATTGATATATTAAAATTGATTTGAGTACATATTATATTATTTTAACAAGGTTGCATCCAATGTATTGTATGTATTGCTTCTTGTAGATTGTCAATTTAAATAAAAAAATGTTGTTACATGTATCAGGCTCGGCCCCAAGACAATCACCGGAAGAGATCATTCTGCCGGGACAAAAGATATTGCAAGTAGACTGTGTGTATGCAGCAACAATCACACATGTGGATGGGCTTTCCTTCTACGTCATCACTGAGGACTTTGAGGCTGCTCACAAGTAAGTATCATCATCATCATCAACCGATAGACGTCCGCTGCTGGACACGGGCCACAGTCTTGCGCCGCCTGAATCCAGTGGCTCCCTGCGACCCGTCTGATGTCGTCCGTCCACCTAGTGACCTTGGGACCCCAACGTCTATCGGTTTGTCGATATTATTAGATTTCTAGCCGATTGCGGCGAAATTCGAAGGATGGTTGTAACTTGTATGGTTGTATGTTCGCTCATAACTATTCGGCGGCTCAACCGATATTACGGTACGATAGTGTCAAAAAGTTCTTGGGCACACTCTCCGAAATATATCCTGTAGAATATATTTATCCGATAGGCAAGATTGTCCCGCGGGGTGATTACGTAAAACGTTGCAGTAGCGACAACAACGCGACAGCAGTAGCAATGCGACAGTTCATTTGCTGTCTCTCTTCTTCTTCTTATTTTGCTTTGTGGCTATTGCTGTCTCTCTAGCTAGTCCCCTGCCGTCATGTTGGTACTAATGCTTTGTTAGCTTTATTCCTTAGAACTTAGGGTTTGTTATTGTGTAATTTGCAATGGCGTCAGAGGTAAATTAACTGTGAACGGACTGTAATCACCCCGCCAATGTTCCAAACTTTGAAGTTTATCAACATACCTTATCTATTCTTTTCAGTCTTATGGTCAGGATGAACGAGTATTACAAGTACAACTCTGTGGAGCTCAGCCTGAACGACGTGATGTCGTTGACGTACTGTGCCGTGTGCGACGAAGAAAGCGAATGCTACTACAGAGCGCTGTTCATCAGACTCACGCAGGTATCTAACATTACACTTCTTACGCTCTTCTAAATATAAAAGGAAATGGAGACTGACTGACTGATCTATCAACACACAGCTCAAACCGCTGGACGGATCGGCATAAAATTTGGTATCCAGATAGCTATTATGACGTAGACATCCGCTAAGAAAGCATTTTTGATCTTCAACCTAAAGGCGGGTAAAATAGGGGTTTGAAATTTGTGTAGTCCACGCGGACGATTCGCGGGCTTAAGCTAGTCTCCTTACAAACATGTTACAGTCATCATCATCATCACCCGATAGACGTCCACTGCTGGACATAGGTCTCTTGTAGCTACTTCCACACGCCACGGTCTTGCGCCGCCTGAATTCAGCGGCTCCCTGCGACTCGTCTGTTGTCGTCCGTCCACCTAGTGGGGGGTCTTCCAACGCTGCGTCTTCTGGTGCGAGGTCGCCATTCCAGCACCTTGGGACCCCAACGTCTATCGGTTGTACGAACTGTGTGATGTATCCACAAATTCACGGTCAACGGGTAGTACCCTATAGGTTTTCATTTCCTTGACGAGTCTTGACAGACACAACTGACAGACAATGAAGTGATACGGAACCCTAAAAATGAGTTATAATCTACGTTGTTACCAGGAGGACATGAGCATCGCAGAGGTGTTCCTAGTGGACGTGGGCGACACTTGGCTGGCGCCCACGGACTCGATACAACTCTTGGATCAGAGATTTTGCACTGAACCGCCCTTTGCCCGCTGCTGCCATTTCGCTGGGGTGAGTTTAATAATGCGTTCAAAGCATAGATATATACCTACAGATATGCAACTAGGGTGGCCCTATAACTATACAGGCTGGGATTTTGTAATGCCACCTTAAGGGAAAGTACTCTTAATACTGAATTTATAAGACCAGATTTCATGGTTTTCCTTTCATTTAATTTATCAAGTTTCGGCCGGGAATCGAACCGACTAAAATCTGTAACAATTAAAACCTGTACTTTTATTGCATAGATCGTTCGTATCAATTATAAGGATCCAATCTCTAAGAAACTTGATAAATTAAATAAAAGATAAACCAAGAAATCTGGACTTATAAATTCAATATTAAGAGTACTTTTCCTTAAGTGGGCTCAGTTCGGTGCTTTCTTCATACAAACGTAGGAGGGTAATTACTACATTATTTGATATTGTGGCTAATTCCTTTGTACACAATCTCTAAACTAAACTAAAATATCACGTCTAAATCTATTGCTATCCCTTTCATAATGTTGCTTGCGGAAAAGGAAAGCACTAGATTTAGACCTGTTAATTTAGTTTAGTTTAGAGATTGTGTACTAGAGAATCGGCCCCATTGTATGCTCAAAACTAAGTATTATATCGATTAATCTCGTCATTATCTAGGTTTATTGATATATGAAACATTAAAAAAAAAAAATATTTTAAAGTTACGAGCCTCAAAAGATTCCTATTTTAAGACAAAATTTATGACAACTTTGGGCGTTAATAAATAAGATTAGGGTATGAAAATTGTAAAGGAATATAACATTAGACATAGTTTATTTATTAATTAGTTGAAATAACTATACTTTGTAGACATAAAGCTAGTAGTATTTTCTCAAAAATACTTTTCCTAAACCCTTGATTTCGGTGAAAATCATCGTGCCTCTCACCTTTCTCATACAATGTCAAGTGAAAAGCAAACAGGTTCGGTCGATCGTACTGCGTCACCTTAAGGTGGCATTACAAAATTCCACCCTGTATAGTATAGTCCCTCTCGCTCAAGCAGAGGTACTTACTTGTGAAATGTTATTCCTTTGACAAAAAATGATCATTCGTCACATCCTAATAAGAGCATAAATGCATTTAGCTTTGCATGTAAGACCCAACTCATTCACCTAGAGAGAGCACAAAGATCCCTATTAAAAGTAATGTATTTCAGACCATTCCGGTACCCAACACATAGTCTCTATACAACAGCCAAATTATTAACCATTAGACAACTATACATCTTACAAACTATAGCTCGGGTTCACCGCACTACTGAATATAATAGATCACTCCAAGGTAGAAGACGTAACCACGCAGTCATCAACACTGTTTCAAGTAATAGGACCCACTTTGCTGGCAGACAATATAAAAATCTTTCAACCTACTTATATAACAAATTAAATAGAACCTTAAACATATACGACATGCAACTCTTTAAATGCAAACAAACAGTAACTAGTTTTCTAAATAATCTAAACTATATTGATACGGAAAATCTACTAAAATTTCAAATTTAAATTTAAATAAATTATTAAAGCTATATCAAATCAACAACATAAGGAAACACACAGAACACACACTCACACACACTCAAACACACACACACACACACACACACACACAAACACATACACATACACGCACGACACACTGCATGCTAATTGTTTAGACTTAAGTATTTATAGTTTTTGTTAACACAACTATTATGTTTGAGACTGAGGAGGAGGAGCGGGGACCCTGAGACACAGGTTTATCAAACTTACTTCAGGGTTCCCGACACTAAACTGTAAACCGACATTGTTGTGATAAATAAAATTTTCATTTTCATTTTCATTTCATTTTCATTTAGCTATCTCGCTCTAACAGTAAGAGTCACAATAGGGCTACTTCTGCCGGTATTTGTTCTGAGGTTCATACCGATAAACAACTCCCCAAGTTTTTTTTCAGTTTTTTTATTTGTTTTTTTAAGAAAATATTTACACAATTTACAATAGCTAATGTGTAATCATAAAGTCAGAAATTGAGTTTTTCCGTACACCAGTTCCGTTACATTTCAAAGCCCATTTACCCCCTCAAGGGTTTCAGTTAGTGAACTTCATTGTATTTGTTCACAGCTAGACCTCCTGGGCCACACGAGCAAAGAACAAGAGTTGTTCATCAAGGAATACACTAACAAGGCGTGCAAGATCAGAATCGATGATAAGTATGTATCAATCAGCCTGTTTGCGTCCACTGCTGGACATAGGCCTTCCCAAGAGCACGCCACCACACACGATCCTCCGCCTTCCTCATCCACCCACTTCCCGCTATCTTCTTAAGGTCGTCAGTCCAGCGGGTTGGAGGTCGTCCCACACTGCGCTTGCATATAGACCACGCGGTCTCCACTCCAGAACACGTCCTGTCCATCGGCCATCGGTTCTGCGGCAGACGTGGCCTGCCCACTGCCACTTCAGCTGGCTAATTCGATAAGTGTGTATGCTACCTTGAAAAGGCTGAAAATGTTAGAGGATGCAGAAAAACTGTTGTTATGTATGTAAAGAAGGATATATTATTTCTGAGATTTTTAGATTCCATTCGGCATCCACTGTTGGACATAGACCTTCCCTAGTGAGCGCCACCACACCCTGTTCTCAGCTTTCCCCATCCTTTATCCAATATTTGTGATCTTCTTCTTCTTCTTCTTTGGGGCTATGCAGGTCATTGATATCCCTGAATCACTGCGACCGTCTCCGATCTATTGTGTTTGCCTCCACATCACACTTCCTTGTCAAATCAATCTCAATCAATATTATGATATTTATTTATATTTGCTGTGGTAGCCTAGTGGTTAGGACGTCCGCCTTCCAATCGGAGGTCGGGGGTTCGATCCCGGGCACGCACCTCTAACTTTTCGGAGTTATATGCGTTTTTAATTAATTAAAATATCACTTGCTTTAACGGTGAAGGAAAACATCGTGAGGAAACCTGCATGCCTGAGAGTTCTCCATAATGTTCTCAAAGGTGTGTGAAGTCTGCCAATCCGCACTTGGTCAGCGTGGTAGACTATACCAAAACCCTTCTTTCTGACCTGTGCTCTGTAGTGAGCCGGTGATAGGTTGATCATGATGATGATCATTTATTTATTTATCCAGTATCGTTAGTCCATCGTGTCGGAGGATGCCCCACTTATATACGCCTAATCGGACACCCCCGGACATAAAATCGGCCCACGCCCGTTCGGTACCCTCATTCCGCACATTGTATTGATTACGTGACCTTTGAGTCCACCAATCACAACAAAGCATTCTCCCCTGTCCCCCGCAAACATTTTACGATTTTGTTTTCATGCAAAACCTTGTATATGCGTACTCTTGAGGTTGAATTCTGTGAGTGCTATTACCAAAGAATATTTATTACTAGATGATGAGAGAGATTTAGCTTTTTAAAAATCCTGTGGGAACTCTTCAATTTTTCGGGATAAAAAGTAGCCTATGTCCTTCCCCGGGATGTAAGCTATCTCTGTACCAAATTTCGTCAAGATCGGTTGAGCCGTGAGAAGCTAGTAGACAGACAGACAGACAGACACACTTTAGCATTTATAATATTAGTATGGATTATAGAAAGCTCACTCCGCAAAGGCTTCTAAATAAATAGCAACTCTTGTTACGACGCAATAAAGTACAATTCAGCTCGTACAGCAGCAGCAGCCTAAAATTTAACAAATTCCTCCCTTTCTACCGCGTGAACTCTTATCTCTTTCCCTGTCTTGTTTCAGTTCATCGGAATCCCTGGGCATATACGTGATACTTCCATCAGGGGAGACCCTTAACGATTTGCTAGTGCAACGGGGCCTGGCACGCAAAAGTAAGTACCTACTACGCGTTTCAACCAAGTAGAGCACAGATGATGCCCGCATCTTCGTCCATTTTGACGACCTCCCTGGCGCAGTGGTAAGCGCTGTTGCCTCATTAGTGTGAGGTCCCAGGTTCGATTCTCGGAAGTGGTATGGAATCTTATAATTTCTTAATTTCTGGTCTAATAGGTGGTAAAATGGTGGTAGGAGGCTTCGGCCGTGGCTAGTTACCACCCTGCCGGCAAAGGCGTGCCGCCAAGCGATTTAGCGTTCCGGTGCGATGCCGTGTAGAAACCAAAGGGGTATGGGTTTACTAAAAACTGCCATACTCCTTCCAGGTTAGCCCGATTGCATCTGAGACTGCATCATCACTTACCACCAGGTGAGATTGCAGTCAAGGGCTAACCTGTATCGAAATTAAAAAAAACGATTTGATCACGCAGAGAAACTCCAAGCATAGCTCTCTCCATCGCCCGCTGAGTGACTGAGCTTTCTTAGAGGGCGTCCATAAATAAATAAATAAATAAAAATCTTTTTATTCGAATAAACTTTTACAAGTACTTACGAATAGTCGGATGCATCTACCACTGGTTCGGAATGCCTTTCCTACCGAGAAGAACCAGCAAGAAACTCGGCGTAAATAAATAAATAAATATTACATGAAATTACGTGAGGTGATTTTTTGAATTTTCTGATCCTCCCTCCCCCCCCTGGTGAGATGTCGTGAGGTTTTATTCAACCTCCTCCCCCATCCCCCAATCTCACGTGAGATATTTGCCGAGACCCCCCCCCTCTCTCCAACGTAAGATTAGATGAGATTTGACTCGACCCCTTCCCCCCCTTAAACATCTCATGTAATTTATGGACGCCCCCTTATGAGGTCCATAGTTAGCGACTATGTTTCGGATCTGCATTTATTATATTACTAGCGACCCCGGCTACGCATGGGTGCAATGTAGATACTAATGTGGTGTCATTGAGGTGTCATTGCCTCGGAAACTCTCAAATGAGAGGATTTTTTTCCGACCTAATTCATATTATTTCAATTTCTCTAGGGATCTCAAATTTTTTGAGAATTAAACTATAGCTATAAACCTTCCTCTTAAATCACTCTATCTATTGGTGAAAACCGCATTAAAATCCGTTGCGTAGTTTAAAAGATCGACGCGTTCATACATACATACAGACAGGGGAAGCGACTTTATTTTATACTATGTTTAGCGACTATGTTTCGGATCTGCATTTATTATATTAGTATGTATTGTTTTCAGTCGAGCGATCACAAACATCGACGGTAACGCCGGCCGTAAGAAGTGGGCCTGAACTGGTCGAGTCGCCGCCTGTAAGGGACCCGCCTGAACTGCTCGAGACGCTTATGAGAGGTGTGCCGTAGTTGGAAAACAAACGTTCAAAACTATTCGACACCATAATCAAGGGTTTACAACCCCAAATCAACTGATATAAACGGTTAATTGCTCGACTCATGAAAGAAGGTGTTATTTTGTACAAAATTTAAGTACACTAGCTGATGCCCGCGACTTCGTACGCGTGGATTTAGGTTTTAAAAATCCTGTGGGAACTCTTCGATTTTCCGGGATAAAGAGTAGCCTATGTCACTCTCCAGGTCTTTATCTATACACATGCAAAAAATCACGTCAATCCGTTGCACCGTTTCGACGTGATTGAAGGACGAACCAACAAACAAACACACTTTCGCATTTATAATAAGGGTACTTATTTAAAGCATGGGTATAAATAAAATTCGTTTAAAACTGACTTTACATCTATATATATCTTCTCGGTAGGAAAGGCATTCCGAACCAGTGGTAGATGCATCCGACTATTCGAAAGTACTTTTAAAAGTTAATTCGAATAAAAAAGATTTTTATTTTATTTATTTATTTATAGGTCTGCCTGAAATGTTCGAGTCTACTCTCATGAGAGGTCTGTCGGAACCGGTCGAGTCGTCGTCCAAAAGAGGTCAGCCTGAACGGGCCCAGTCTCCGCTCATAAGAGCACTGCTTGAGCCGGTCGAGTCGCTCCTGATAAGAAGTCTGGCTGAACAGGTCGAGTCCTCGTCCGGCAGAGGTCTGCCTGACGTGGTCGAGTCGCCGCCCGGGCGAGGTCTGCCTGAGCTGGACGGATGCGACCTGGATATGACTAACTGCCCGGAGTACGAAGATCCGCTGCTTGCTGTCACGGTATGTATGCAATTTTATATTAATTCCGTATCCAAATAGTTGCCAAAGTAGTACGGTATTTGACAACTAGTCAAATCAGTAACTTTTTATCAAACGTCAAAACGCGCACTTAGTATGCGATATCCTATGAAATACTGAAATGTGACGTCATATCATAATGATGTACTTTTTTAGTTTAATCGATAATTAATAATCGTTATTAACTTATTACACTTAAAACTAACAAAGGATGTGGATTCTACGTATTTTGGAAGACCCTCTATTTAATAATCACTGAGAAATTATTTATTTTTGATGTACCTAGTCAAATACCCAATTGATAGTAGGGGAGCCCAAGAGGCTAAATAGGGCATTCACTTCTGATTGGTTGTTGTTTGCTCACTATTGGCTATAATTCATTGTTGCAACAAGAATACCATAAATTCAGCCAATCACAACAATAGATTCTTGAACTGTAGTCATAGTATGACCTGATTTTTAGGGTTCCGTACCTTAAAAGGAAAAAACGGAACCCTTATAGGATCACTTTGTTGTCTGTCTCTCTGTCTGTCTGTCTGTCCTGTGTAGTTCCTGTTGACCTAGAATCATGAAATTTGGCAGGTAGGTAGGTCTTACAGCAGAAAATCTAAAAACCGTGAATTTGTGGTTACATCACACTAAAAAAATTAAATTGTGGTCATAAACTAATAATTAGTATTTCAGTTTTCGAAGTAAGATATCAAATGAGGTATCATATGAAAGTTCTTCACCTGTGCATTCTAAACCAGATTTTTATTTATTTTATGCATCATAGTTTTTGAATTATCGTGCAAAATGTCGAAAAAATACGACTGTAGTACGGAACCCTCGTTGCGCGAGCCTGACTCGCACTGGGCCGCTTTTTGTATAGAGAATAATTTAAAAAAATGATGTTTTTTTAAATTATTTACAGTTTACTTTAACAATGAATTCTAGCCCCATAAACTATCACTATACAAAAAAATCACATTTTATTACTACATTCCAAGATCCTATTGCGATTGTAATAAAATGATTGATGCAGGTTTTACGGAATCGACCAGCTGTTTTCTGTTAGAAATCGTACTTTTGGCAGGACAGTTGACACATAGAGTGAACTAGCTTATGCTCGCGACTTCGTCCGCGTGGACTACACAAATTTCAAACCCCTATTTCACCCCCTCAGGGGTTGAATTTACAAAAATCCTTTCTTAACGTATGCCTACGTCATAACAGCTATCTGCATGCCAAATTTCAGCCCGATCCGTCCAGTAGTTTGAGCTGTGCGTTGATAGATCAGTCAGTCAGTCAATCCTTTTATATATTAGAAGAAAGATTAAATATGGCGAGTTCGTTCTCATAATGTGCACTGTATCTAATTCAGGGCTACCACAATCGGGATGAAATGGACATCTGCAAACATTACAAAGGAGGCTCTGACAAAACCTGTTTCAAAGGCTTGCGCTGCCGTAAACGTCACGTTGCCAAACATCCAGGTGAGATTCAAAACTACGCTTTCCGGTACGAGGTCGCCATTCTAGCGCCTTGGGACCCCAACGTCTATAAACGAACTTTAACGGTAAAGGAAAACATCGTGAGTAAACATGCATGCCTGAGAGATCTCCATAATGTTCTAAAAGGTGTTCAAAGTGTGCCAATCCGCATTTGGATGTGTGGTGAACAATGGCCTAAACCTATCTCATTTTGAGGGGAGACCCGTTCTCAGTTGTGGGCTGACGATGGGTTATGTTGAGGATTCAATATCCGTAACCATTCCCTTTTCACGTTCCATTAGACTGCATTCATCAAAATCTAATTATATGTATAAAAAAGTCTCATAGGCGAAGACTCCCCTTTACTGGCGAAACTACAAAGTCTCGATCACCGCCGCAAGGTCGCCGGCTTATCAGTGTTTTATAGGTTATATTTCGGAGAGTGTGCTCAGGAACTTTTCGATCTTGTCCCCCCTTCACCATTTTACCACCGAACCGCAAGACGTCGGGCGAGTTTCCATCCTTATGTCGTCGACATTCCATCTACACGCACGAAACGTTTTGCGTCATCATTCCTCATACGTATGGCTAAGGTTTGGAATACTCTTCCGCGATATGTGTTTCCTACCAATTACAACCCGGGTATCTTTAAAACATGAGTGAATAGGCATCTTCTAGGTAAACGCGTCCCATCTTAGGCCACATCATCACTTCCTATCAGGTGTGATTGTGGTCAAGCGTATACCTATAATGAATAAAAAAGTCTCAACTCACTCACTGACGGACTCATCAACGCCTAGCCTAAATAAACCCTTGGACCTAGAACCTTGCACAGAGGTTTCCGTTATAATGTAGACCAGGAACATAGCCAGATTTTTTAGCCACGGGAGTGAATTCTATCTAGTTAGGATTCCATACCTCAAAAGGAAAAAAGGAACCCTCATAGGATCACTTCGCTGTGCAAAGCTAGTCACTTTCTCGTCAGCGGTGGGACAAGTGTCTGGTAAGTGACAACTTTGGACTATATTCTCGCTTGAGAAATGTACAATCGATGTATGATTTCATATCAATGGATAAAAGAGATAGTTCAGCGCAACCGTCGTCGTCGAAGTTGTTTTTCTCTCTCTCTCACTATCTCTCTCTCAGCGGCGCTTTGCGTTGTTCTTGCGTGTTATTTCGTTGCAAACCGAAAAGAGTCTATTGACGTTTTTTTTTTGTTAATAGGTAATGAACCAATTTCCGAGCAAGTATGAGTACTTTTTTGTTTGTTAACATTTCTAATAGTTGAAGATCAGTATATAATAGTAGTTATATACTATACTATGTATTACATTAATTTGTCACAGACGGCTGGACGTTAGACCGAGTGCCGGTGGTGGCCAAATGCTACACCTTCCCGCTGCCCGCGCCCGGCTCGCTCATCAACGTCTACGTCATACACGTCGCGCACTTCAACCGCCTCTACGTGCACATCGTGGACAACGTTCCCGGTGAGTACTATGAAGCGTGACTTTTGGATTTTAGTCCCGGACTCCACCAGAGCGGAGACGAGACGAGAGGAAAGGAAATGTGATTTAAACAACCAACAAAATTTCGTTATTGCCGTATTTCGTCTCCGCTCTGCTTCAGTGGATACCACTGAGCGGAGATGTATCATATTTGCATGGCACTGTTAAGAGGTCCGCTTCGACAGTCTTTTGAAAAAAAAACCACAAGAAATGTCCAACGAATTTAATTTGGAAATTCACACACACGGAACTTTTACTTCACGCGAATACAGTAGTTTCAGTGTTAACTATTCAATATGGAAATGTGGACTGCTTCGCCGCCTCGCGGGTTGTTCGCTTTATATAAATTGAAATGCTGAAGCAGCGAATTAACACATCATGTTAAAATTATTAATTTATAACATTTCCCCCCTTTAAACGAAGCTTTAATTTAAAATAAAGCGTAGTAAAAAAAAAGAAAAGGAAAAGGAGAGAAATGGTAAAATATTCTACATAATTTAATTATTTGTAAGATTTCTTTTGGATGCACTAAGATTTCGAAGGTCTACAGATGCGTTATCTTCATCATCTGTTATCTGTGACATTTCAATAGAACTTTGGATTTTGTTTTCTTTATGCGAAATCTTTTTGCGATTACATTGGTAAAAAAATTTGGATGCAGAATTCGTTGCAATTACGTTGTTTAAAACATTTGACAATCTTATAACATAAAAATAGAAAAATTAACGAAATAATTATATAAGTAAAAGCAGAGTAATACGAGCTATATTTTATAAAATGAGATTCCTCTTGGATCCTGTTGATTTGCAACTCAAGATCGTTGAATTGGTTTATCGAATTTTTTAAGGAATCTAAATTAATATTACTTAGGTTAATAGGTGATAGAAGAGGAATCGTTTTGTTAACAATCTCTTGGTTGCAGCAGTTATCATTAGTTATATCAAAATTAATATTAAAGTTATTATTATCAATAGTTAAATTTGAAATGGTAGAAGGTATAAATTGAATCGTTTTAAAGTAACCAATGCAACCTTTGTTCAGTTTTAATATTCCAGTGCCAGATATAGAATAATCCTTAAAGTTATCATTACAATTGATAGTTAGTTTGCTTGTTTTTGACTGTACAAATATCCATTGATTATTTTTTAATTTATGCCATATGTCAATAAGACCATATAGGATTTTCGGTTCACATTCCCTTGGTAAAGATAGAGTCACTTCAGTTAAAAGTTTTGTCTCGCATGAAGGATTCGAATTTACAGAATAAATTGACTCTAATTTACAGATGGAATTTTCACTATTTAAAATAGTACAATCTCTTAAAGTATCTAATAATACGTAATTTAATCTATCGTCAGTTATAGCTAAATAGGGTTTAGTAGGTTTGATTAAGGCAAAACTTTTGGATTGTCCTTCGTAATGAGGAGTCGGGAGCGGGATTGTTTTATAGACGTTATACTTAACGGGAGAGACAAGAGGGATCTGTATTACAAATACTATCTTATTGTTATAGAAATAGGAGACTAACTTAGATATATCTATAATGGTATGTATATTTTCTATACTTAGTGCTACAGGAAAATCTAAACCTTTATTGATTGAGTTTCTGTGTTTAGACAGTTCATCATACAGTTTTACAGGACTTAGAACAGAAGGATGTAGAACATTAACTTTTGAAAACAAAATTGCGTTTATTACAGTATCGAGAAAATTTGAGATAGCTAGTAAAGAGCTTTCGATTATATTAACTAAGCTATTAAATCTAGTTAAATACATTAATTTTTCATTATCACTAGTAACATAAGACAATATATCGTTTAATTTATTAATCTGAGAGTTTAACTTTATCTCATTTTGATTTAACCTAGAAATAGTAGAATTAAAAGTATTAATAGACGACTTAACTATATGAATATTATCTTTCATTAAATGAAATATCTCAGATTCAGATCTCTGACAAGAGCTAATTGCAGCATCATATTTTCGGGCATCTTCAGCATCTAAAGTGCCAAAGAAAAACTTAAGGATTTCACCACCAAATTCTAAAGATCTTTTGAATCTAGCAGGATTTTCGCTTGAGATAATATGAGATAGAGATTGAGCCTTGAGATAATTGGATTCTAGAAGTACTTCAATTGGACTAAAAACATCTTTGCAGCTAGAGTACTCTTCTGGTTGCAACTTAGCACAAACTAGAGAGGTTTTAACAATCAACCGGTCAACTTTGTCAAGCTGTGGTTCCAATGAGACGGTGTTGAGATGCGTGATTACTCTCCAATAATCATTGTAGAAATAAATTTTTGTAATGGGGTCGAAATATATTCCAGGGCTATGCGTTATGGGTGTAATCATTGGCTCAGACGAGACGTAGGAGAAAAATCTGAAAAGAATGATAAGCTTAAGTTACAGCGAGCTTAATTAAATTAGTATGATACTTAACATGTTTTCTATTTATTAATAAAGTAACATTATGTTTTCCATTTATTTTAACGATTTTGTAAGGGCCTTTCCATATTGGAGATAAGGCTTTACGAAGTCTGTGATGGTATTTTAAATATACCATGTCACCAACTTTATATTCTATGTTAGGATTAGAACTTGAATCATAGATTTGTTTTGAAGATTCTTTACTTGATCTAATATACTCTAAAGCTTTTTCGCGGCTTACTTTCATTCTATACTGAAGCGCACGGACATACTCGTGGTATGTAACATTATTATCTGTGTCGTAGAGAGAATTAGGAAGGGTTGGTTTCTGTCCAAACAGAAGTTCAAACGGAGTAAATTGAGTAGTAGTATGAGGAGTTGTATTATACGCGAGAACAGCTGTTGCTAGGTAGCAATGCCAATCATTTTGATTTTCGTTTACAAAGGATTTTAGGTATTCTTTAAGAGTAGCGTGGCTGCGTTCCAGCGCACCGTTAGTTTGGGGATGGTAAGGGCTAGAAAGTAAGGGTTTGATTTTGAAAATATCGGTAACTTGTTTAAACAGGTCTGATGTAAAAGTCATGGCTTGATCAGTAAGGATCATTTTAGGAATAGCGAATAAGGACATAAAGTGGACCAGATTACGGGCTACTTCTTCACTTGTTGAAGAAATCATAGGATAGACACATAGGAATTTGGTAAGATCATCTTGCAGAGTCAGTATGAACTTGAACTTTTGGAAACCTGCTTCAGGTAAGACACCAACTATGTCCAGAGCTAATCGTTCAAAAGGCTTTGTGCTCGTGGATGTAATAACCATGGGAGCTTTATTGCAGGCTCTTAAAGGTTTGTTAACTTGGCATAGTTTGCAAGACTTCACATAGCGTTCTATGTCAGTTCTCATTCCTTTCCAGTAGTATGAGGCTTTAATTCGACTATACATCCTATTCACACCAGGATGTCCTGCTATGGGAGTGTCGTGATTCTCTTTGAGAATTGTAGGAACTTCAGCTGGAGTTGGAAATATTATTTGATTTTTATAAATATGTATTTTGATATCAGTGTTATGAAATACGTAGGAAATCATATTATAAATTTTGGTATAGGATAATTTAGTAAAAGGTTCAGAGAAATCGGAGATAGCTATTTCATCAATGCTAGGGTGATGTGATATAAGTTCATCACGAAGCATCATCAAAGTGTCGTAAATGGAGCGAAAAGTTGTCTCATCGTAATGATGAACCTTGGTAAAAAGAAAATAATATGTTTTATTATTTTTTGTAACTGACCTTACCGAACATTGTTCACGTTCGGCTTCTAACAATGAAGCGGTGTCGGTTATCTGAGATAATAATTCCTCACAATGTGGCATTGAGTTGTCGAAATCTAGAGAAACGGGGCATGCAATAATTTTGCATTTGGAAAGATGTAAAGCTTGTGAGTGTTCTTCAATTTTTGTGTTAGAATCTGGTAAAGAGTTTGTAAGTTGTTTCTTAAAATATGCCTCGTAGGAAAGCTTAGTAAGATTATCTGTATTTATAGCATGAATTGGGATGCGAGACAGAGCGTCTGCATTTGAATTTAATTTTCCAGGTTTGTAAATAATCTCGTAATCGTATTCCTCAAGTTTGAGGCGCCAACGGACGAGTTTGGAACCAGGATCTTTGACGTTGAAGAGCCATACTAAGGGCCGATGATCTGTTACGATTTTGAATTTAGTGCCGTAGAGATATGGTCGGAAAGTTTTAACGGCGAATAAAATAGAAACTAACTCCTTTTCTGTGGTCGAGTAATTTCCTTCTTGTTTGTTTAAGGTTCTAGAAGCATAGGCTATTGGTTTGTCCTTGCCGACAGGGCCTTGAGATAGCACTGCGCCAACGGCGTAGTTGCTGGCGTCTGTGGTAACGATAAATGGTTGAGAAAAATCAGGGTATTGGAGAAGAGGAGCTGAGGTTAACTTTTCCTTCAGGAGGTTAAAAGCTTGGTCTTGTTCTATAGACCAATGAAAAGTGACATCCTTTTTGAGTAAAGATGTTAGAGGTTTTGTGATCTTGGAGAAATTGTCAATAAATCGGCGGTAATAACCAACGAGACCGAGGAATGATTTTACTTCTTTAGGATTTTTAGGAATTGGGAAATCACAGACTGATTTAATTTTTTCTGGGTTTGGAGAGACACCTTTATCCGTTATAATGTGACCTAGATAGGTGACTTCCTTTCTAAGGAATTCACATTTATCCGGTTGTAATTTGAGATTATAATCTCTGAAACGGTTGAATACCATTTTCAGTTTTTCACAATGTGATTTGAGATCTGCACTATAGATGATACAGTCATCTAAATAGACATAGCAATGTAAACCTTGAAGACCTGATAATACTGTGTTCATAAGACGTTGAAAAGTACTGGGAGCGTTCTTAAGTCCGAACGGCATCCTAGTGAATTCGTAGTGGCCTGTTGAACCATTTGTGTTGACTACAGTAAAACCAGTTTTAGGTGCATCTGAAGGATTCAGCGGAATTTGATGGAAACCGGAGACTAAGTCCAGTGTGCTAAAATATTTGGAATGACCTAGTTGATCTAGGATATCTGTGATCAAGGGAATAGGATATACTTCGGATACAGTGACGTCATTGAGGCGGCGGTAGTCGATAACTATTCGCCATTTCTTTTTCCCGGATGCGTCCATTTTTTTGGGAACCACCCAAACGGGAGCATTCCATGGAGAGATAGACGGTTTAATAATTTTCTGTTGTAGCATTTTCTGGATTTGGGAATCGACTTCGTTTTTATGACATTCGGGAAAACGGTAAGATTTTACATTAATAGGAGAGCTATTACCCGTGTCAATGGAGTGTTGAATAGCGTTAGTATGAGTTAGAGTGTCTCCTTCGAGATAAAATATATCAGAGTATTCAGAACAGCACTCTAAGAGAACTTTTCTCTCCTCATCGTTAAGATGTGAGTGTCTTATAAGACTTAGAACACGATCGAGTCGATTTGATGAAGAATTAGAAACGTGGTTGACAATTTCGGGGGATTGAGACACTTGGTGTAGTTCAGAGAAGTCTATAGGAGTTAAATGAACCTTGAAGTCTTGGATTTCTATTTGAGATTCAGTGGTATTTAAAACAGAGACATTGACTTTATAATTAGGCTTCAAACTTACTATACAGTTTGCTATATATACACCTTCGGATATAGAGTGATCTAATATGAGTGCGTCTTTTAAATGACGTAACTCGAACTTGTCATTTGAGACAGTGCATTCAACAATAGCTTCGGAGCGAGCCGGTATTATATATCTAGGGCTCGAATAATGAATTGGTAAAGTGTAATTTGAGATAGTAAGGGATTTAGTATTATAATCGATATTAGTATGGAAAAAATGTAGAAAATCGGTACCTAAGATACCGTCTGATTCCAGATTCAGAGCGTCAGTTATGACGTGGAATTTAAAAGAAATGGTGTGGTCGTTTATAATAAGGTTAAGCACAACTGTTCCTAAAGTTTCGCTGTAGGAATCTTTATCGTTTATGCCTTTGAGTTTTATAATTTCTTGAGACAATTGGGGCTCTGCTGGTAAACACGAGCGCTTAATAATGCTGACACTTGCGCCTGTGTCAACTAAGAAACAGAGAGGTTTTTTATTACATTCTATTTGTAAAAATGCATGAGGTAAGGACACCAACCTTTTCAGGGTGCTTGTTTCGAAGATCGGGACGTCTTTAAGAGGCAATGAGCTTTTGCTTGCGTCGCTTTGGGGGTCATTTTGAATGACTTTAGAGTTTGTAAGACTCAGTTGATCCTTTGAAGGAAACTGAGATTTAAAGGATTTTGTAGTATAAGAGCTAGTATAAGAATTAGAATGAGATATAGTATTATTTGAGCAATCTTCTTTGGAATGCTTTGTATTCGATTTTGTAGGAATCAGTGAGGATTTAGGATATGATTCAGCGATATTTTGGCAGTCTTTTGGTGATTGCCGGGATATAAAAGATTTGGTATAAGATTCAGTGTGACTCGGACAGTCATGTAGCGATTGCCGAGATATAAACGATTTGGGAGAATTAGTATAAAAGGATTTAGTAGTTCGAGTGCCATTTTTGATTGTTGATTTCGGCAGGCACGCATCCGAAATCAGTTTAAGTTTTTTGATTCAGGGACGTAACTATTTGTCACTTCATTTAAGGATTCAGAGTATTCATACATGTTAACATTAGCACTGTTACTATGAGAGGGACCTGACGGAGGATGAGAGTTCATCCGACGCTGATTATTATTATATTGGCGCTTACGACATTCTGAGATAAGATGTCCTTTGTGTTTACAATAGGCACAGGTTTTGACGAAATTTGAGTCCTTTGATGAACTTTGACTTGTTTCTGCAGAATATTGAGGGTTAGCGGGAGGAATATGGAAAGATGATCTCTGTGTAAATTCGCGCCTTTTCTTAAAGCACTCTGAGAAACTATGATTGGTCTTCTTACATAAGGAACAAAATTTAGTTGGATGTTTTGGTTGAGTAATTTTTACAAGTTTGAAAATTTTTTCTTCTTCGACTGCTAGAGAAATTGCTTCATTAAGTGTCGAAGGGTTTCTGCAGCGGACAATATAAGAAATATTAGGGTTAAGACCTAATTGGAATAAGCTTAAGGCGAGTTCTTCCATAGCTGTGATTTTGCCTAGAAGGAGATTACGATCAGTGCATGAATTTTGAATATCAGCTTGAAGTCGAGTTAGGCATGCTTCGAGTCTGATAGAATATTGTGTCACACTTTCGGACTGGCCCTGTTTACAGTTTTGGAGATCAAGTAGCAGATGGGACGAGTGTTTTTTCTCGCCAAACGTGCTTTTTAAATATGATTTTAATTCATCCCAATTATTGAAATTTTTAAGGCTACAGGCTAATTGAGCTTTGCCCTCAAGTTGGGAGATTATATATTTACATAAGATATTTTGCTGGTCGGGAGCAGCTAAACTAATTGCGTTATCGCAGTTAGTTAGGAACGCGGCAAGAGTTTCCCGATTCCCATCATAAGACCTTACGAATTTAGTGAGTATAGAGAGAGTCACTTTTGCGTCCGAACTTTCTGACTTTAAACTCATTTTTGATTACTGAAACTGAGATATGGAGAGAAAAAAAAAAAAAGGATTTAAATTTAAAATACAGTACGAAAATATACAATTTAGACAATTTACGCTTTTTATACAAAATTAATATAAACTACTTACAGGATAACGGCAAACATCACGATTTATTTTTCACAAAAAGGTTTTCACTTTGATGTCACTGCACTGAAAGTTAAATTAGGTCGATGCGTTTGCGACACGTGAAGGCTTTGAACTGTACGGAATGCGTCTCGTATTTCACGCGGCGACGATATCGAGTAGGTTTCTGAAGATATTGAAGAAATTGTATTTCGTAATTTTGAAGGCTTAAAATTTATTTCACTGATGTTTTTGAGTGAGTCCAGGATATTCGCGTTCTTCGTGTGAGATGCGGGCTCAGTCTGGCAGGCTGAGACTTATCGTCGATCTTGAGTAGAACCGGTGCTTAGTGGTTGTGATGCGGGCTCAACCCTGGGGGCGAGGCTTATCGTCGATCACGACTGCGATGACCTCAGGATTCTTTGGATGCTAAGGGTCCTCTTGCGTGAACCTTCTTAGCATCCCACTTCTGACACCAATTGTTAAGAGGTCCGCTTCGACAGTCTTTTGAAAAAAAAACCACAAGAAATGTCCAACGAATTTAATTTGGAAATTCACACACACGGAACTTTTACTTCACGCGAATACAGTAGTTTCAGTGTTAACTATTCAATATGGAAATGTGGACTGCTTCGCCGCCTCGCGGGTTGTTCGCTTTATATAAATTGAAATGCTGAAGCAGCGAATTAACACATCATGTTAAAATTATTAATTTATAACAGCACGAACAAAGCGGAGATGTGAGTTGTGCCTCGCAAGCTGGCGACGGCGCGTAGTGGAGACGAGAAGAGGTGAGCTGCGTGCAGTGAGCGGCGTCGCTTCAACTCGACATCCAACGCTTGCTGCACACAGCTCAGTTTCTCTCTAGCCAGCAGACATCTCCGCTCTAGCCAGCATACATCTCCGCTCCAGTCTAGCTAGTACCACAGCCTTGAAATATACAGTCTAATTACGAATGTACTTGTACAGAGCAACGGTGGGGTGGGTTGCGGAGCGCGGACGGCGGGGCCCGCTGCGCGCAGATTCGCGTAGTCTGCGCGTTTGATGGACGAGGGTTTACGTGAGCGTGGTTTTAAATTTTTTTTTTTTTTTTTTTTCTTTTAAAGTGTCGTTTAGTAAGTTCTATCATAAAATGGTGCATTACTGTTCTGTCTACGGATACGACTGTTCTGTATGCGAATTCTAAACAGAACAAGGGTCTAAAATTTCACCGATTTCCCCGCGATTTTAATCCCAATTTTTTGAACACGTATATACCTACACGAGCGGCGGCATCGCTCGACTTCAAAGGCGTCGAACAACTGGTAGTATTTCGTTAAACTGTGCTAGTGCGCATCTCCGCGCAGCTTGTGGTGGAAACACCTGTGCTGAAAAACATCTCTTCTCGTCTACCCCTGACCTCCGATTAGACGGCGGACGTCCTAACCACTAGGCTATCACAGCTATATTATGTTATAAATGTTTGTTATAGGAAGCCAGTCAGTTTCTAATTTCGGAGTGGTGTTACCGCCGACGTCGTTACGCGCGCTCGTGGAAGACATGAACAGCGCGGCCACGCGGAGGACGTACAAACCTCTTCAGGTAACCTTTTGAAACGAGTATTATTATTTTGAGTAAACCTGTGATAACCTACTGTAGCTGAAGGGTTGATGTAATGAAGAACCAGCTATGTACAATATGTTATGTATGTATGTATGAATGTTATGTACAATACAGACGGGCTCGCGAGCTTTATATAATACAATGGTAGAAGATGTTGACGTGACGAGCGGATGATAGGGAATGTGGAATCTTGTAACGTGCGTGACCAGGAGGATTCCCCACTGCGTTCCAAATTTGAATATTGTTGTGTGGCAGCTGCGAAGTTTTCCTAATAGCTGCCAGCCAAGTAACGGTAGAGGTTGCACCTCTACACTACTGGTTAGGACGTCCGCCTCCTAATCAGAGGTTGGGGGTTCACGCACCTCTAACTTTTCGGAGTTGTGTGCATTTTAAGTACATAATTAAATATCACTTGCTTTAACAGTGAAGTAGCAGATGGCCTAAAACCATTCTGTTCCCTACCCAGAAACCCTAAATGGTCATTCTGAGAGGTGACCCGTGGTCAGTAGTGGATGGGGATGGGATGATCATGATGATGGTGACTAAAACATTTACGTAACATATACGAATATATGTGTATACGAAACGAATTACGAATAGGTATGTTTCATCGATAAATGCGCTTGGAACAGAGATGCAAATTAAAAAACAGTAATCGTGTCCGCCATATTATTGTGATAGCCTAGCCAGAAATACATATATTTTGATAAATCCTCTCTTTTCTTATCACTAGATGAGACCAGCCACGGGCGAGCTAGTGGCAGCCCTGTACTCGCTGGACGACCGCTGGTACCGCGCCAGGGTCATCACGTACGGACAAGCCGACCGGAACCTTGAGGTAACACAATGCAGATTTGTTTCTAATTATTTTTGACCCAACCAGGGAATTGAACCCAGGACCTCCGTCATTTGCAGTCGAAAGTGCTAATTTCTAACCAAGAGTCTAGAGTCTAGACCAACGAGACTGTCAAAAATATATTATAGTATATGCGGTGGGCTTACAAAACGGTTTATTTATTCCAGGTCATGTACATAGACTACGGAAACGTGATGTGGGTTAGTCAGGAATCCATAAGGGAGCTGGAGCCACGCTTCTGGTCGCTACCGGCGCAAGCTGTGACGTGTGTACTCGCCGGCGTCTCGATGCAGACTGGCGACTGGTCTGACTGGAATGCCGCGAAAAAGGCGCTCTTGAACTTAACAAACGAGCGCGTGCTGCAAGCCCGTGTCATGTGAGTATAAATAACTACAGGCAAGATTACCGCCACGGCGCTATTGGTACTTTAGCTGACTGACTGACTGACATGGGTGCCAGCTTCACCTTTTCGACCTTCGTTCGAGTCGCGGGTCGCCCCCCCTCCCCTTACCCGCCCACCCCACAGAGGTTTTGTAAAGCATTGTCTGTGTCGGTAAGACCTCCAAAACGTCACATAGGTATGAGTGACAGAGACAACGCTCTACAAAGCTGAAATCTCGTTCTAAAGGTCGATGTATATTATTTTCTGCCGCGTACTGTACTATATTTCCTGCTGCGTTTCTAAAGCTACCCATACTGTAATCATATTAATTTTAGATTTTTTAAAGATCCCGTGGGAACTCTTTGATTTTCCGTTATAAAAAGTAGCCTATGTCACTCTCCAGGTCTTTATCTATACTCATGCAAAAAATCACGTCCATCCGTTTGAACGCGACGTGATTGAAGGACAAACCAACAAACAAACACACTTTCGCATTATTTTTTTTTATAATAAGGGTACTAATTTTTGTCACCAGAGAGAGGGGCTTAGACGAGATTAAGATAGAGTTGTTCGACGCCGACGGGTTCAATATCGTGGAAGAGCTGGCCGCCAAGGAGTACATTGACTTGGAGCCATATGAGATCATAGACGACACCCACATTACTCACAGAAGGATCATACCCTAGGGTTATTAAGGCTTTATTTACTTCGCGACAGCTCGATATAGCAATTGGGTGTTTTCCTACTTTTGAATTTGATAAATATTATTACTTTATTATAAACTAGGATAAAAATAATGACGTAGGTACGCTGAAAAAAATATCATAATCCAACAAAGATTTGCAAAGTAACAGGCATTTTAATTTTGGATTGGGAGGGTCTTCTATCCCTTTCTCGCAAAACCAAAATTTGTATGAAACCGCACGAAGCTACCTACTATGGCATTATTAAGGTGTGACGTCAAAAGGCTATATCGCTATCTCTGTCTAATCAGAAATATTTAAATGCTTATAACTTTTTGTTATTTGATCGATTTAATTAGTGTTTCAGTTTACGTCATTATTTTTATCCTAGTTTATAATAAAGTAATTAAAAAATTGGAGTCAAATACCCATTTGAGGTATGAGGCGGGGGACGCCCCCACCCCGATTGCCATCTCGACCTGTCGCGTACTATGTTCCAAAATAAGACTGTTCCTATATACAAATGCGCATCCCATTGTGAGTAGACCTCAGTTTTATAGTTGATCCATTACAAACGTGCGAACTGGGTCATAAATCATTTTTATCAAACCTTTCGCTCGCACTTACAGGCCTTATGGAACTGGAACCTGATGCTCTGGTGTTGTGTATAACAGTAAAAACACGGATTTGTTGATAGTCAGTACAGTTCTTGCAATTCACGAAGGCGAGTAGCTCATGCTTGTGTTTAAGTCGTATCGGTATTAGTAACGTACACTGAATGTGTGCGTTTGCGAGCGCTTGCTCGCGACTGATTGGTCCGACATGCACGCACACTTACACAACCAACACAGGTAAAGTCCACTCGCCTTTGTGAATTGCAAGAACTGTAACCGGTTATAAAGACCAGATGTAGTACGCGACAGTGCGGGATAGCGCGGGTGACGTGCGGGGCGTCCCCCGCCTCATACCCCGATTGCAATCTCGACCTGTCGCATACTATACCTGCGTCCGTACGGTATCCCTTTATACGACTTCTGCAGCCATTAATATTTAATACCTCCTTCCAGTTTAGCCCGCTTCCATCTTAGACTACATCATCAATTACCACCAGGTGAGATTGCAGTCAAGGGCTAACTTGTATCTGAATAAAAATAAAAAACTCAAGATGACTGATATATGTTTTTGTTACGCGGACGTATGATTAGAAAACTTATTGTGCGCGAACGATACTAGATGTTACCCATTAGATATTTTGATCAAACATGATCCATAAAATAAAGAACACCACAAACAATGGTTCCGATTCTCTAGTCTCTCTCTAAACTAAATTTAGAGTATCTGCATCCTTTTCTTTTTACTAATGCTAAAAAAGGAACGGAACATGACTTTCACATTTAAAGACTCTAAATTTTAGTGCACAATACAAATTTAAACAGTAGGTTCGCGAGTGCGTGCCAAAATCACGGGTTCATCTAAAAATTAAATTTAGAAATGTCAAACTGCTTCTGTCCTTTTCATATTACAATAGTAAGAAGAGGGTGCGAATACTCTAAAATTAGGTTGTGCTTAGAATCGGTGCCATTAATTTATTAAAAGGTGCTCCGATTTATAAGTAGATGGATAGATAAATTATTTATTGCCACACGAAAAAAGTAAGTAGATTATTATGATATTCGATCTCAGTTTCCGAAAAATTATCTAAGTAAATAAACTATGCTCAACTTAAGTTTAGTAATAATAATAGAGTAGACAGGTACGCGACCTAAAATATAACTAATAAATTATTAATAATTAATAAATTTGACATTTTTGCAGATTACCAATACAGAAGTCAGAAATTGCCAAAATGCTTTTATTCGTCATATAAAGTTTATTGGCGGTCGTGAAACCTGGTCCTTATATTATTGATTATAATTTATTTACTTGGCCATTATTGTTTTAAAATGACGCTGTTCTTAATGTGCAAATTTAAATTTATTCGAAGAGATTATTAATTTTGTTTTTTAGGATTTTTAACGTATTTTAAGTGTTACGCCTAAAGTCCACTTAGTCGGCGAATCGAAAAACATGGGACGGTTCGGATCGGTATTTCGCATGAAACTTGGTTCCACAACGTAATGCACATATTCCTTCTGAGATTAAAAAAAAGACGCGCGAATCCTCGCGTATTTGACGGAATTCGTGCGTCTGAGCAAGACCAACGCCTACTGGTGCGCGCGCGTTCGCGCACACCCAAGCGCCCATTACGGGAACCAACGCGAAGTCACTCGTCGTCGTCAGTCGGAATTATTTTATTTTTATTTTATTTTATTCGTTTATTTGCAATCAACAGCGATACATACAATATAATTTTACATAATAACAGACTGAAAATAAGGCCAAATATGATTACAATTTTGTTTTACAGATTACTTAAATAGTTAATAATTATAAATTTATAACAGTACGTTTAAAGAGAAAAATTAGAAACTGACCTGTGTCGGATTTCCAAAATATCGCTGTCTTTTTCGTCTTCAACTTCCGATATGAGTAGCATCCATAGGAAGATCAATGTCAACCATTTTATAAGAGCTTCAACTACGAGAGTCAACTGATGTCCATCACTGTACTTAGTAAGATCGCACGAACGCGCGCGAATACGCGCGTAACCGTGCGCTTTGAATGCTAGTATGTATGACTTAAATCGTTCGCATTTCGATTCGACGATCTATGAGACTTTAGGCATGTTAAAAACTCGTTGAATTTTTTAATGAAAAAAGAGTACGAAACGCTTTTATTTTTTTAAGTATAGTCTATAGATGTAGTGTAGATATTACTTTAATGAATACTTTGTTGCGTGTTTTTTACTCAGGCCCACGGCCCATACTTGCTTATGGGCAGTTAGAAGAGTTACTATAAACTGATTTATAGTGCCTGAGAAAGGGCTCGCCAATTTTGCTCTATATGTCAACTGTTATGTCCAAAGTACGGTTTACTTTGGGTTTACAGTACGACAAGGCTCGTTTGGCACATGTAACCAAAACAACTTAGGTAGAACACGGGTTGCCAGCAAATAAAATCTCAATTTTACGGAATATATTGAAAATGTCAACGTCGAAAATCGAATGAGTTTTATCTAATTTTAACTAAATGAGAGTTTGGGAAAGCTGTCTCCCTGTTTCCAAATTGAGAAAGAATAATATAAACCATTTATAGGCCATGGACTTGCAACTTAGTTATCATGTTTTCCTGCTCAAATACTATATTTACCTAGTGCTATAAGATGCAGACATGCAGACACATTTATGTTATATCTTTTATAAGGATATATCGTGATGAACATACATTATATGGAATGGCTATAGTTAATATTTATTTTTAAAAAAAACAAAGAATTTCTGATTTTTTACTTCGCAACACCGCAAATAAGGCGTGACACTCCGCAAGATGGCGGCGGTAGTTCCGATTTTGGCCACGCGCCAAAAGAGCCTTGTCGCACTGTACCGTACTAACTGTGGTACTAAATCGTACTTTTGACAGGACAATTAACATGCAAAGTGAATCTGGCGAGTCCTTTTTCAAAATACATTATAGTTAAATTTTATAATGTTTTTTTGGCAGGTGTATGGATATGATTGTCTAATAGTACAGCATTTGAGCATTAAGAACATGTGCAAAAGGTTTTAAAGGTCCCTTAATGTTATTTTAATGTTATTTGCAGAATGTTTTTGTTTTAGCAGCTGATTTAGAAATATTTTTAGATAAAATGTTATTTCTATTATGTGAACTCTTTTATAGAAACTAATACTTTATGGACGAGTGAAAGCGCGCTAAGCAAATTTTTTAAGATTAAATAGAGTTGTAAGCAATAAAGAAGATTATTTTTTCCATTATAGTTTTATTTTCCCATTAAAGTTATAAATGGATACAATGTAGAATACATTTGAATTAAAATGTTCAAAAAAAAACACTCAGCCCTTCTTAAGGCACATCTAAACTTAAAAGCCTAAGCAATATATATTTTATTTGCTAATAAATAAAGTAATAATACATTCAATTTTAAAAAATAGAGATGCCTACATTTAAATAAATATTATAATTTATAATCTCATTAAATTTGTAAATATTTTTTTAACAGAACAATCGACTTGTATAATAAAAAATTAATAACAGTTAAATAAACACTTGCTTAAGGTGTGGACACATTACTGTGCAACGTAATCTACCGCAACGATCAGCCAATCAGAATTGCTTCGAACATCAGCAAATCACATTGGACTGAAGAATGTCTCTGTAAGTTAATTATAGATTCACAAATAAGTTACAGACTGATCTCTTGAGTCGGTTCGTTTCACGAGTCACAGTACACATAGGGTAATATGCTTGCACCTTTACTGTATTCAGTATATACCAAGGTTGTTGCAGATGCCAATATTTTGACATCTGCGGATGCGGATGTCTGAATTATGCGAATGTTCCGCATTTGCGGATGCGGATGCGAATATCTGTAACACCTGTTGGGTACCATTGTACACTTTTTGATTGGTCAGCGAACGAAGATATCAACTAGCTATCTGGCCCCGCCCACTTTCTTTGCAGGTCGTTACTTTGTTGCAAATATGAATCCGCATCCGTAAAAGCTCCGTATTAATTGATGCGGATGCGAATATCCGTAACACCCAAGGTATACACATATAACATACATGTACATTATTGTAACATGGTATACATGTTACAACAATGATGAACTACTTTTCGAGATTCAATTTTTGATAATTAAATATATACATATACTTATCTTAGATTATTTATATTTATGATATCAACATTGAACACATAGATGAAACAATCTAATACTAACATTATTTAACAGACAAGTTATAAGGTTTTAAAAATGTTTTACGTACATTGATTAAATAGTCAATAGAATATAGTTAACATTACACACTTAACATTAATGATATTGAGGGGATATGGGTACAAAATAGCTTATGTACACTTATTGTGCATTTTAATGTTTTGTATACACATAATATATTTGATGACTAGACATGATTAATGTAGCTATAGTAGGTACCAATAAAGTTGAAGAGTGTGGAACTGAGGTTGTCAATAGCATGCATGGATAAATCTTGCATGTTATAAAAGGGTCAGCAAAAACAGTTGGAGTGGAGTCTTTCGATAACTAAACTAAACTCAACTTTATGTACTTCCAACATACAGACTTAATTTGTATATTTACTGAAAAGTTGTTATCAAGAAAACCATCAGACTCCCTTGAATTTGTTTGCACTGCAGAGTATGGGATAATTTCTTTGACGGTTTTTAAGATGAAATGTCAAAAAAGTTCCTCTTCAACTACATAATTATAATTGACAGTGCAAACAGATACTATACATTAATAGAAATCACGAGTTTTCAACATGTTTTTAAGTACAGTATGCGGCACAAAGTAATGTACATCAGTATTTAGAATGAAATTTTGGCTTTGTAGAGCGTTGCCATTGTCACTCGTACCTATATGACGTTTAGTCGGTCTCAATGTCAGAGACAACGCTCTACAAATCTGCCATCTCCTATAGGTTGATGTACATTACTTTCGGCCGCGTACTGTAAATTTTTCGTCAGTGCGAACACCCAGTAAAAAATAAGTAGCCAGACATTTCTATAGCTAAACAGGGACCACTATACTGATAAACGATAAGCTACATACAGCAAGTTTAGCAACATTTTGGCTTAAATTAACATTTATGAAGATAATGAATAAAAATTGTATACATTAATTATCAGTGATAAATAACTTTGGCAATTCCGATTCAAGTCTAATAACTCTCACAATTGAAGTCAAATGCCAATTGTCGTAAGGATTTGACTTCTTTGGTGTAACAGGTTCCGGTGGAAGAAACGTGCTATAATAGGATATAAGTTCGTGAGACTGGTCTCCATCCAAGTCGGCAATCATCAAAGACCGTTCTTGATAGTTCAAATCCGGCTGACATGTTGGTAAAGGTGCTAATGACTCGTCCGTACCTCTCACACATATCTGAACGATATCTGTTTGACTTACATTAACATGGACATATGTTTGTATGTTATCAAATGACACTAGAACAATCCTCTCAGATATATCATGGGCAGTGAAATTCGGATATTTGATGAAGGATGAAATAGAAGCAATATTTATCGTCGGTTGATAGTAAAAGATGTCATACATATTCTTCGGGCTCTGGTTCTGTATATTGTATTTCACTTCGTCAATTTTCAGTGCACCCTTGGCCAGGTGTGCACTGTTCCACTGTCATAATTTTAGAACGAAACCCCGAATAGAATTGGCAAAGGAAAATGAGCTAGGGCGCATAGCATATACATAGTCTGCTGTATACTCCCAACTGACGTTAGTTGTGCCATTTCTCTCGAGTAACAGTTTCAAATTAACTCTGCATGAGTTTGGACACTCTCCAAAGTTCTCCACGATAAGTTTTCCTGGACCATTTGTGAATATTTCCCTTGTGTTACCAATATTCTTCTTCAAACTCAAATTCATTCTCTTTGATACTGTGGACACGGGAGCGGAGTGGTTCACAGATGGATCTAACTTCAACAGCATCCTATAGAGATCATTTTTAGATATCTGCCGCACCGCCTCCGAAGTGCCATTCTTACAAATGTATGGTATGTCGTCAGATTCTGTTGTTAACAGTTTGACCGAGCTGCAGTCTAACGTCATAGGGTCACCGATGATGTTCCCTGTGGCTCCCGATATAATAAGCAATGAGTTGTGATTAGTATTCGGGTACACAGTCGCCACAGTGAGGAGGTCGTTAACTTTATCTTTATCCATATCTTTCATTATTATGGGAAAGTCTATGGCAGCAATGTTACTGAATATCTTCCCTTGTTTATGAATGTACCAATAATATGTACCAGATAATGGATTCAGAGCAGCTAACAAGCCTTCTGAACCTGATACTATGCAATCTTTCTGCTTATCTCTATTCACATCAATGAGGTGACAATTTATTTCTGTTGGAATCCTAGTCTCTCTCGTATACCACCCGACTTTACCAGTATTTCCCACAATCAGGAGCACTCCATTTACATTATCATTGCTATTTTTGTCCTCCTTCATGTGATTTCCGCGATATATGAATATAAGATTCTTTGTATCGGGTATCGCGCCGTCAACGATTTGAACAGCTCCAGATAGTTCGATTTCATTGTAAGGGACCTCCCAGTTAGTCGTTTTGTCTTGCCAATCGTTGTTGGCGGCACACCCGACTTCCGAGCAAGGAATGCCCCAGAGAAACATGATTACAGTAAATACGCACACAAATATTGACGCTATGAAGGCGCAACGTCGCGGAAAAGACATCTTTGTCGACACATCGGACTGTAAAAAACTTACGTTGTCCATCGTGCTTTCTACAGTTTTCTCGTTGTTGAAGTCATCCATGTCACTCATGCTATAATTCTTCGGCGACTGCAGCCCGCTATTATAATCCAAATTGTTACAACTGTCCGAACCCTTGATGTGAAGAGCATTTTCTAACTTGTGATCATCCTCGGATTCAGAATCTGATAGTATTTGCTTAAGGGGTGCATAATTACCGCCGTTACCATTTGCTGACATGACTTGGGCTGTATTATTTTATTTCACACATTACTTACATTTCTTTTAATTCAATTTTTAAGATAAAAATATAATCATCACATCACAAACGCATCACAATTAAATTAAAAATCCACAAAAAATCAATATCACAGAGTACCTACCTACTTTTTACATTGATCAATATCCTCACCACAGAGTGCATTGATTCCTCACTAATCTATAACCTGTAATGTATTTATTATCTATGTCACAGACGCTACGAGGACGCCACAGAGTACACTGTTACCATAAATAAAAGATGAGTTACTACAGTCGTCACGGCCAACATTGTGAGCATAGGTACCTATATTAAATCATTGTTCAAATCTGTCCCACAAAAATAAGACCTAAGGTCTAAGGAAAATAACTTTTTTTGGTATAATGATGGTTCAGGTTGCCATGAAATTTAAATTAAAACAATAATAATACTAGAACTATAACGTTAACTATATCTTTAAGAATTAGCAATGTGCAACTTTACCAAAGGTGCACTTTTTAAAACCGATAGACGCTGGCGTCCCAAGGTGCTGGAATAGGGTATTATATAAACAAGATAGTATTAGCATTAAGCAATCGAAAAATGGCTTTGCCTCTGAGCTATGCCTAGATGCCATGCCACCCTGTTGCCCCTGTTGGTAAATCTATGGTATGGTATCTTGTTAGGATTTAACCCGGCGGGAGGCGCTACCGGGTAAAAAATACCACAGACATATAAAATTACGTCATAACTTTTTTCTCATTTACTTACGAACATTGTTAGGCATAGATTAATATGCTTCCAGGTGAATAATAAGGACCACATTCTCCACGTGCACTTCAATTTGGGCTTTGCACTTGGACGCTATGGATGCATAAAGTGCGTATGGGTATTTTTTACCCAGTAGCGACTGTTTGTGTGATAAAAAAATTATAACTTTTTCTTCTTTCAAATTATTTTAATGGATCTTAAAGGGATTTTACATATTCAAATAAACTTTAGATCGAAAAGATTCTTGAAAATGAGGATAGCGACTAACAGAAAGAATCAGAAACAGACCATTTGAGCAGTATAGTCAACACGAAAGTGACTCCAAACAGGATGAAGATCTGTTACTTCCAATAGACACTGATTCACAGGATATCCCAGTCAGAAAAAAAGGATATAAAAGGTGATATGCCACTATCAAACTTTAGGCTTAGAAGATACATTGGTAGGAAAAATCTGACCCAATGGCAAATCGAGAAACCACCAAAAAGGCGGCGCATAATTATACATTTACCAGGGTCAGTTCGAGAATGCAAGGATTCTAGTACTGTTTCAGGTGGGCAGAAACTTTTATTTCTTGATAAATAGTATCTTTATAATCTTTAGTAGTAACTAACACATATATTATGAGTCTCAGGGTCAGATATTTCAGAAATCGTGATTGTAAAACCATCGACTTAGTGGAGACAACTATGCTCATGGAAAAAAATATAGAAAAACCATAACTGAGTGTATGTTATGTTCTAAAATGACGTATAGTAACCATACTGTACCTATATTATTCAAAAAATCAAGAAAAAGTAAAAGATACAATATAGAAGAATATAAAGTTTCAGAAGTCTCTAGTAGATAAGTGCCAAATTTTATGTTTGATTCAATGAGTCATTTATAGAAGAAGTTAGCAAGAAATATTGATTCTTTTTATTTTGCAAGTGAGATTATAGTGTGTACTTTTATAACTGAACCCATTTTAATAATATTTTAGACTAAAAAAATATTTTTGGTACAAAGTTCATAGATCTATGAAAAAATTGCCTGTTTTTAGTCGTTCAAGTTCATATGTAGGTACTATAAGAGACCAAATAAATACATAATCAAAAATTTATCGCATTTTCATTTCAATGTATATACATAATTACCGTATTTCCATTAGTATTTAAAAAATAATTCACCTAAACTATAATAATTGTGTGGGTATACTGTGGTATTTTTTACCCGGTAGCGACCGTTTGTGTCCTAAATAGTGGCGCGCCTCCCGCCGGGTTAATGAAACCAATAAAACAACAAATTAGACCGAAATTGTATATTTTTTTATATATAAATTACTTGCAGTTCTTTTCATACATTTAGTCTACAAACAAACTCTCTCTATTATGTCACTAGTTATTAGTGTTTAACTCCATAAGTTTGATGGCTTAACATTTTTATTAAGGTAAGTTCTATAAAGAAATAAAACAAACGCATACATTTGAGGCTGATCTTTTAAAATCTGGCTAAACTTGGTCAAATGATTGGTCAAGTTTTAAGTATTTTTCTCGAACAAAAACTATTGTGAAGCTTAAAATAATTCTAATTGAGATTATTGAAGGTAAATTATTAATTCTATATTAGTGAAAATCACTAGCCAAACCCCTAGACTACACTAGACAACCATTGAATGGTATACAATTTGCTAAATTAAGATTTTTCGCTACACTAAATTACAATTAGAAATAAATAGGTATAAACGAAAACGAACTACTTATATACTCAGCCTCAAAAATACTTCCGTTTTATTATGGTGCGTCCAGACTATATAACACCTGGTATTACAACAATAATGTTATATAACATGGACGCACCTATAAACAGTATACTGTGTTGTTAAGGGTCATCATACACACCTAATCTACCTTCCAATCTGAATTGAGGCTGGAATCTGGTTCAAGTAAATTGGACGGTAAACTGCAACGTGTATAGCCCCATAATATTGATGGCACATTTTGACATTACATCCATATTTTGATTCTACAGCCCAAATACAATATGATATTTTATCCACTATATACGAAAAGCGTTCTCCTACCAATTCGGTCGCACACAAATCTTTAAAAAATTCCGTCAGCAAGCATTATTTATTATGAAAGAATTTACATGTAAAAATAAACATGATATATATAAATATATTATATAAATAAACATGACTGATAAATAAAGAATTTACTCCATTGAACCCGTGTTTTAAAAGCCAAGTCACTATTGTTGCTGTATATAAAATAATAATTTGTGTACAACCAAATTAGCACCATCTTTTTTTCACAGGTTTTTTTTCACAGTACGACTATGGTAGAAAAACACTTGTTTCTTAATAATTTAGTTTCATGTTAAATAGAGCTTTAATTACCAAATGCGATTGAATACTTATAAGTATGTTTTGATTAAGAATTTTGAAAAGAGATTTAGAACTATTGAAGAAAACCTAATTATCAGGTCAAATATTTTATAACGATCTATCTAAAAACTAATTAAGGTTAATTGTTTTAATAAGTTACTATTCAAAACTGATATTTATTAATAAGATTCGTGTTCTATTGTAGTAATAACTCTTTAGATAGGAACAAAATAAAAATATAATATTGTGTAAGTAAGTTAAGCCTATTTATCTAAATTAATTGAGAAATAAATAAAATATAACTATATATACAAAAAATAGTGTGATGATTTTCTTAAATTAATAATGGACAAGATTAGGCATCTATGAAACAGCAAGACCCTGATTCACTGACGTGAAATTCGTAATACTTCTATGCACTTTGTTAAGTCACTTTGGATACCTCTGCGTCAAGTTTGACATCACTACATGCAGTTAGGAGTAAGATACAATTTGTATATTATTATAGTGAAAAGAGGCCCTGTTTAATTATAATAAAATAAACACGATTATTTCTCTCATAAATAAAATATGACGCCCCGGATTTACCTACTCTTGGAGTAAGTGAAAACTGAACCATTAATATGCAAGTGTGATCTTTCATCCTACACAGAGTAACATGTTATATAACACATGTTACAACTGAATTATAACTGAACCATTTTATATGGACCAGCTATTCAAAAGTAACAAGTGTATCCAGACTAATATGTTTCATTGCTGTTTTAGAAGAGTACACAAGTTATATAACATTCTTTACGTTTTATAGCATGTTACATATTAATCTGAATACACCTTTAAGTTAAGGGGCAACATTTTATTTGAATGAAGCCATGACTGTATTCTCTTTATATAATAATAATATGTAATTAATATGAATATTTTTATGTGATCCTGACGTTTACATTATATGCTTTAAGGAATTCAGTCTTGCATTAGCTTTCTAATACATCCCCCTTCTCTATATACAGACAGTGCAGTTACACTAAACCAAACGAAAAACATTTTACTAAATACCATATAGTTGAGTCCCATATTCAATACTTATAAATAATACATAGGTTATAATTTAACTATTATATTACAAAGTAAATGATTGTTAGTAACTTATTATAAAGGAGCCTGCCCTTTATACATATTAAACCTAGCATCCGGTACTAGTTTTTTAGCATTAAATAATATATAAAGTACATTATTTATTTGTACACATACACGTAAGGGTGCCTCCACACATTCGGGTATGCTTGACGAATGGTATGTGCGTGCTAGTTGCGACCAAACATTACTTTAGACCAGTATTCGTGGAATATAGCGGTGCGAAAATGTGTGAACCCACCCTAATGTGCATAGATACCTACCATGCCCAGCCTTAAAATTTTTGTATTTGCGGATGCATTCTTAGTTCATACATTGGTTACATAGAAGGCTTAATATTTCATCTAATACCCTAATATCTTCACTATGCGTCTTTACGCCTATATTCATGGAGACAGTGAGGCAGAAAAATTGACAGAACAGCACTGTCAAAATAAATAATGTCAACTGGAGTTTTCTAACATGGTCAGTGTCAATTGGGAAGTACAGTTTTTGCAATTCACGAAGGCGAGTCGCTCATGGTTGTGTTCAAGTCGTATCGGTATAAGGTTAGTACACTGAATGTGTACGTTTCTGAGCGCTTGCTCGCGACTAATTGATTCGACATGCACGCACACTTACGCAATGCCCGCTTATCCGACGTAACCACAAGTAAAGTCCACTCGCCTTCGTGAATTGCAAGAACCGTACTAAAATAAACCAATAACAGTTTCTAGGATTCACGAAGACGACTGAACTTTACTTGTGGTTACGTCGTTTACGCATTGCGTAAGTGTGCGTGCATTTCGGACCAATCAGTCGCAAGCAAGCGCTCGCAAAAGCACACATTCAGTGTACCTTACTTATACAGATACGACTTAAACACAAGTATGAGTCACTCGCCTTAGTGAAATGCAAAAAACCATAAAAGTTTAAAATAAGATTTTCAAATTAATTTTGAAAGAAAATATTGGATTTCGATGATTCAGAGTCAAATTTTGAGTAAATTGCAGTTGTCTAGTTATTTGTATGGATGGTCGAAGATTGAGATCAGTTTTCACTCTGGTCTCTGCAAATATTACAAGAACGCTGCTCTGATTCTGCCTCACTAAAACGCGATGGGTTCTAAGACACAATTGGGCTACATTAGCAACTAAAATACAGATCCTTATGTTAGATCGAGTACGGATATTCCCCGAGATAGTCTATAAGCGTTGAGGGTAAAGGCAGTAACCTGTGTTTTGGAGCGCACCACAGTTTGGGCGTTAGAGGGTTCGAATCCAAGGCTTTATGAACTGCTAGTCTCGCTGTATGGAGTAGGCTAGGCGGAGATTTTCTTAGTGGGATCTTGAGGAGCACGGGGGAGTGTGGGCAGCCCTCTCGGTCGACCCACACAGTGCCGGCCGGGCCGCGCTCACCCACCCGGGTGTAATGTTGTACCAACTCTACGACGCATCGGAATCGCGGCATATACCTTGCGAGGGGACGGTCACAGTCTAACCTGTAAAGATAGAAAAAGAATTGGATATTTTACTACTCTTGAATTTGATAAATATTAATACTTTATTATAAACTAGGATGAAAATAATGACGTACGCTGAAAAAAATATTAAAATTCAACAAAGATTTACAAAGTTACAGGCATTTTCATTTTGGAGTGGGGGGGTCTTCCATCCCTTTCTCGCAAGACGAAAATTTGTATGAAACCGCACGAAGCTACTATGGCGTTTGTCAAAATGACGTCATAATTCTATATTGCTATCTCTGTCTAATCAGAAATATTTAAATGCTCATGACTTTTTTATTATTTGATCGATTTAATTAGTTTTTCAGTTTACGTCATTATTTTTATCCTAGTTTATAATAAAGTAATAAAAAAATTACGAGTCAAATACCCAATTGTTACATTTTTGTCTATAAAATTTATTATTCAATTTATTAAATCTTAGGCTGAGATCCAAGACTTAAGACACGGTTAAAAAGGAGACAGTGTTATATAGCTGGCATAAATCTGTCTCGTTTTAACAGTGACTTAAAGCACGCTCTATAGATACGCCTTGGAACATACAACCGAGCATGATTCCTAAAAAGAAGTCGCGGGAATAAGCTAGTCAGTACAGTAATAATAAAAAGATAATAAAAAGAATACCCGGCTGAGTTTGTTGTGGGCTCTTCTCAGACCTGGGCGCGTTTGGAACCCTCGTAGCTTTAGTTTTAAGTTTGCGTTATAATTATCACCACTATATTATCTTACAAATCTAACACTATACCAGACAATCAATAAGAGTAATTTATTACCTATTTTGAATAAATCATTTGACTTTGACTTTGACTTTGAGTAACTTGAAACTGTGTGGTTTTACCACACGAGTAGATATATAGACCAGAGGGGAAGCTTCATACTAGCGGCTGGCTGTAGGTTCACTCACTTTAGCGCAGCTCACGCACACCACGACGTGTCACGGCCGCTCCGTTTGCCGCCAAACTGGGCGCACGGAGCGTCCGTGGCACGTCGTGGTGTGCGTGAGCTAGTGTGAAGCTTCCCCACTGGTCTATAATATCTACTCGTGTGGTTTTACTACACCGAGTAAAATACTAGGTACACATAATAATAGCAGAGCAGAAAAACAGTAGTACCAGGAAGAACAGTGACACACCTCCATTCCTTTTCATTTTGAATAATAAATAAAGTACATCGCATTACTCAATATAATACGTAACTTTATTTTATAAACAATCAATTCTCGGGAGCCCTACCCAGCAGTATTTTTGTTTACTTCCAAGGGATTTCAGTGACTAATGCTTTGCTATATTTAATAACTAACTTATGCTCGTGACTTCGTCCGCATGGACGTTTCAAACCCCTATTTCACCCCCTTAGGGGTTGAATTTTCAAAAATCCTTTCTTAGCGGATGCCTACGTCATAATAGCTATATGAAAGCCAAATTTCAGCCCGATCCGTCCAGTAGTTTGATCTGTGCGTTGATATATCAGTCAGTCACCTTTTCCTTTTATATATTTAGATTTTGCAAAAGCGTTTATTGGGAAATACGCAAATAATGGTTTTCTTGTTTGCTAAATCCATACTATTATTATAAATGTGAAAGTAGGTCTGTCTGCTAGCTTTTCACAACCCATCCGTTTAACCGAAATTGATCGGCACAAAGATAGTTTGCAGCCTCGGGTTAATTAGTTAAAAAACTATGTGTATACTCTTAGAAATTAAAGTAGTAGCGAAAATAAATTGGAAGGCGCCAAGATCGTTTATCATTGCTCGTATTATTACTGATAAGATAGACGAATAGAAATATAACCGAACAATAGATAACAGGTGATAACAAACGATGTAACATTGAAATAAAAAACCTAAGATTCACTCATACCTATGTGACGTTTAGTCAGTCTCAACAACAGAGACAACTCTACAAAACCGCTATCTCTTTCTAAAGGTCGTAATACATTATTTACTACCGTGTACTGTATTCTACTGTATTCAACTGTGATAGCCTAGTGGTTAGGACGTCCGCCTTCTAATCTGAGGTCGGGGGTTCGATCCCGGGCACGCACACCTAACTTTTCGGAGTTATGTGCGTTTTAAGTAATTAAATATCACTTGCTTTAACGGTAAAGGGAAACATCGTGAGGAAACGTGCATGCCTGAGAGTTCTCCATAATGTTCTCAAAGGTGTGTGAAGTCTACCAATCCGCACATGGCCAGCGTGGTAGACTATGGCCAAACCCCTTCTCACTCTGAGAAAAGACCAGTGCTCTGTAGTGAGCCGGCTACGGGTTGATCATGATGATGATAATGATGACTGTATTTTGTATATTCCTAAATTTTTTAAACTAAAACTTAAAATTATCTACTAAGTATGCAAATTATTTTAATGTAAGCGATAATTCTATTTGAACAAACTGCTTTCAGATTCCAATAATAAGGCCTTGTGAATATTCAAACAGTTAGCGGGAAATGAACGGCTAAATATAAGAAAACTAGCTGATGCCCGCGACTTTGTCCGCGCGGAAATAAAAAGTAGCCCATGTCACTCTCCAGGTCTTTATCTATACCCATGCAAAAAATCACATTAATCCGTTGTACCGTTGCGACGTGATTGAAGGACAAACCAATAAACCGACAAATAAACACACTTTCGCATTTATAATAAAGGTACTGAGGTACCTACTGATTTACATTTTTAAATAATTCAATGGTATTGATTAGATTATTACTAGTTATTATTTACTATCACTACAAAATCTGTAATTCCATAGAACTGACGGTTGACTAATAAGACTTTCTTGGTACTAGTACTGAATGAGTAAAATAACTAATTTATTAATGAAGTATTATTATCGTAAATACATATTATATTATGTACTAAAAGCATGTTCTTGCGTATCTATATACGTATCGTATCTATATACGATAACACGAGTATCCATCAACTATACTATAACTATAGATATTATAACTACAGATAATAATGTGCACTTAATGTACCTAAATATAAAACTTATCAGTGTTGTTTTTTTTTCTATTCAGATACAAGTTAGCCCTTGATTGCAATCTCACCTGGTGGTAAGTGATGATGCAGTCTAATTTGGAGCGGGCTAACCTGGAAGGGGTACTTATGGCAGTAAACCCATGCCCCTTTGGTTTCTACATTGTTTTTAAATATATATTTTTTTGTTTTTTCTTGTGCTATAAGACCTACCTACCTAACAAATTTCATAATTCTAGATCAACGGGAAGTACCCTATAGGTTTCCTTGACAGACACGACGGACAGAGGGATCCTATAAGAGTTACTTTTTTCCTTTTGAGGTACGGGGAACCCTAAAATTACCATACTTTTGTTAAAATCTCAAATCAGCCTTTTAAAACCATACTGGCTTCCCACAAAAACTTTAAGAATAATAAAACATAAAATTAGCCCATATAAACGCATGTTTTAATATTAGTTAAACCTTGTTTAAGCTTTTGTGGTGAGACCAATAATTCAATGTGCTTTTACCACTGGAGTAATAAATCAACAGTTGGGTTAGAAGTTCTAGCCTCAATAGCTCAACGGTTTAAGTTGCGGACTGAAATTCGAAAGGTTGCCAGTTCAAACCCCACCCGTTGCACTATTGTCGTTCCTACTCTTGGCACAAGCTTCACGCTTAATTGGAGAGGAAAGGGGAATGTTAGTCAAGGGCCATGGCTAATATTCTTAAAAAAAAACAAGCATAGATAACTAAGTCCTCACCTAAAGAAGCCCTGTTCATAGTGTAATCTGACAGACGTGGGGCCCTTCTCCGTCTGCACCGACAGTGAGAATATAAAGTTTCTGTCACCGGAGTCTCGTATCACAAAGGCTCCCACACTCGCGTCTTTAAGTAAACTTCGTGCTCCCTGAAAAGAGGACATAAATATAAGGAAAATGGTACTGATTCTGTGCACACCTAAATTTTAGAGTATTCGCATCCTCTTCTTACTAATGCATTTAGAAAAGGACAGAAAGGACAGATACAGTTTCAGTTTTAAATTTAATTTAGAGCTGTCAAATCTCGTGACTTTAGCTGCCACTCGCAAGCCTATTTTTTAATCGGTTCTCAATTCGGCCGGTTTTTTTTTAATTTGTAGCGTGCACTAAAATTTAGAGTCTTTAAATGTAAAATTCATGTTCTGTCCCTTTTTAGCAATATTAAAAAGAAAAGATGCAGATAGTCCAAATTTCAAGACGACAAGAGAATCAGCGCCAATGTATACAACATTGTGTTTATCTATTTTTATTATTTTGAACCCTCAAAAGAACAAAAGTACCATGTCCAGGGCCACTGAATCTTATAAGATCTATAGTCGACAAGACTTAAGGGTGTTTAGACAAATCAACAGTTGGGTTAGAAGTATAGATATTAGATAGATCCTTGGCCTCCATTAACTTAACTCTACAATATTAAGAAAGTAATTAGTACACAAACCTGCCAATCCAGGTTCCCATAGTACCACCCTGATAGCCTCAATGCTCTGAGCGTATCCGCTAACCTCCTCAGTTCATCATTATAAGGTGATGGTATTAAAGGTGATGCTGGTGAAGCGTAGGGCGAATGAGGCAAGTACGTCGGCTGGAGGGTGAACGGGGGTGTCACGGGCGTCACAGACTGTGTATGCGCCTTCGCACAGGCCAATGACACTCTGAGTTCATGCCTGCAGTTGGGGCAGCAAGCGACTCCTGAAGACCAGTTGTTGAGAGGTGCACCCACTTCCAAACACGCATCTGTAAAGATGGAAACATAATATTAGATTCAATGGTTGGGTAACTTTTTAGGGTTCCATACCTCAAAAGGAAAACGGAACCCTTATCACTTTGTTGTCTGTCTGTCGGTCTGTCAAGAAACCTACAAGGGGTACCCTGTAGATTTCCTGTTGATCTAGAATCATGAAATTTGGCAGGAAGGTGGGTCTTATAGCTGGCATTAGGGGAAAAATCTGAAAACCGTGAATTTATGGTTACATCACACAAAAAAAATTAATTTGTGGTCATAAACTAATAATTAGTATTTTCAATTTTCGAAGTAAGATAACTATACCTATCAAGTGGGGTATCATATGAAAGGTCTTCACCTGTGCATTATAAAACAGATTTTTATGTATCATAGTTTTTGAATTATCCTGCAAAATGACGAAAAAATACGACTGTAGTACGGAACCCTCATTGCACGAGCCTGACTCGCACTTGGCCGGTTATTTTTATTCAGATACAAGTTAGCTCTTGACTGTAATATCACCTGGTGGTAAGCAATGATACATTTTATGAAGCAGGCTAACCTGGAATGGGTATGGCAGTTTTTATTAAACCCATACCCCTTTGGTTTAATAGAATTAGTATGAAAAAGATCGATAATTGTTTTGTCGTACACACAAACTAAATTAAAATGATAGGTCTAAATGTACTGCTTTTCCTTTCATAATGCTTCCTGTGGAAAAGGATAGCACTAGATAAAGACTTGTCAATTTAGTTTAAAGATTGTTTTACAATAGAATTAGTCAAATCATACAGTTTAGAAAAATTCTTTTAATTAGTTAAAAAGAAGTTTAAAAGTTGTTATAGTGAACCAACTTCACTTTTAGGATTGCAAACTAGATAGGTAACATTCCATTGCTGGTAATTAATAGTTATATAAAAATGGCGCTGATTCTGAATATAACAAAATTTTAAAGTATTCCGCTTCTTATAATGTAATAATATGAAAAGGACAGCCACAGTTTGACAGTTTTAAATTTAATTTAGAGCGATCAAACCTCGTGACTTTAGCTGCCAGTCACGAGCTTACTGTTTAAATTTGTAGCATGCACTAAAATTTAGTCTTCAAATGTAAAATTCACAATATTCTGTCCCTTTTTAGCAACATTAAAAGGAAAAAGATGCTCTAAATTTAGTTTAGAGAAAGACAACAGAATCGGCGCCAATGTCTGATGATTAATGTTAATGATATTAAGTATCTCATTTAAATGTTCAACACATAGTTTCAATACCAAACACCACCAACTATTAGCAAAGATTAATCAGAATATTTAGTACAAATACTTGGGATAATATATTAGACAAAGGACCCCAGATGGGTGCGAAACTAGTCGGGCTAACATCGACTAAATATGTGAGTATAGCTGTTGAGAGATATTTTATACAATGGAAAACACTCACGATACTTTAAATGATAATATATTATTGTGTACATTATTAAAAAAATCCATTCAACGAAAACTCTCTAAAACGGTAACTTTATTTTAGTTTTATATTATGGCCCTGGATTTTTTAAGACAGGTTTACTTTTACTCACTTTAATAAAACTGTTCATCAATATTCTCTTTGAAAAGGAGAAAGAAAATGGTTTGTCTCTTAGAGTTGCAGTATATTTGATCTAATTATAATAACTAGTATACTGTCTAAATTATTTACTTGTAAAGAATGTGATAAAAACGTATTTAACTTAACATTTTATTCTAAAACTGACAAAAATTATTAAAGATAATGATAATTTGCATGGACTTATCAATTAATCCAGGTCTAGGAGTACACTACAGAATACCAGAAATTATTTATATTATATATAACAAAAACTATCCCTGATTCGTCAAAAGTGTCTTTGAAAAATTTAACTTTAAAAACCTGAATAGAGTATTTAACATTGTTTCAGTGATATTACAAAGACATTTGCCTACAATGTAGTTTATGTGTTGATACCGAATAATTGATAGAACCAAAATAGAATATTGGCTTTATTCAACAAAATAGTAGTACTTACATACATGCATACAGACATATTAATATTTTGAATGAATAATATGCATCGTCTATAAGTTGAAAACCTTATTAATATTAAATATATAAGGTCATATCATGTCTAGAACTCACTTGGCGTTGGTGGTAACCTTGTTGCTATCGTCATGTTTAGAGGAGACAGCTTTGTTTCCCGTCTCTCAATCAAGCACATTTGGCGATCACTTTTCGGTGGACTATTACGTGTACCACCCGCCTTTTCCCCGGAGGCCACGGTTTGAGAGCTTCACCAAAGCAGCAACGCACGCAAATTCCAACTTAATGACGAACATACAACATTCTATAGTATTTATCACTTTAACGCATACACAAATCCTTTATAGCAATCCAGATAATTCACTGCGAAATAACTAAAAATCCAAATAGTTAGGTTTGGAAAATTCACAAATTCCTTTTCCACTCAACACAAAATGTCAAAAAATACAATCCAAATAACGCGTCCGTGGCAGCCATTCAAACTTTTATGTACTAGTGTTGGTACACTTTCACAATACCAGAGATAATAGTTTTAGTTTATCGTAAGGTAATATTAACTCCACTAAAATAACGTAAAACAAATCGACGGAAAATTACTATAACATTTAAAACGACCATCGATCACACCCATGCGGTACGCTGTGTCCACTGACCAGAAACGATTTGATGAATACGAACGACCAAACGAGACACAAGTCGAGCACGAAAAGTGGGGAGTTGTAATGGAGGACGTTTCGCGTTGCTCTTGCCAAGCGACAACCGACTCAACCGAGTGATACGAAACTCGAACGTTCACTACTTCCGAGAATTCATTCACCAACCAACAACAATAATAATTATTATCCAGTTATCTAGTCGTTCGTTAGCTATCTTCATTGCATTGTTTTATTTGTAGGTACGAAGCGCACGATTCTGCGTAATATTACATTCATATCTATTCTACTCAATTCATTCTACTAAATAATGAATAATAGGAATAGCAAAAAGGAGAAAATTAAAAGTTTGGACTAATCATAAGAAACATTAATTTTAATAGGTGTATTGTTTACATTTATTAGTGTATTATTTGTAAACATGTTTAAGTCTTTGAAGCTAGATACCTACTGTAGGTAGTAAATCTCGACTCTAGTATCATAAGGTCGGATGTGTACCTCCGACCAAACTCACTTTTTTACATAAAGGTAATGAGCATTTCGGGCTCTTTCTGCCAAGCTGACACCAGTATTTCTATCTCTTTTCGTTGCAAAGATAAATACATGCATAATGTCGTATCTGAACACATTCTAAAAATTTGGAGAACCATAATTATATTTTTTGACTTGCGTATGTATGCACCAAAGCAATGGAGAAAAATGATAGATGTATTTTGAGTTCGACCATTATGCTACGAAATAAGTTTATTTGTAATACTAGCTGGTACTGCAGTTACGCACTTCTGCTTCTAAAATATGTAATAATTTAGTTAGGTAAAATCACAACAGATGTTATGCTTCGAATTTTTTGTATTAATATTTGGACTGTGAATCATTTAAGACTTTTTGCCTTGTAATATAAATGATTTTGCAATAAAATTCATGGAAGTAAGTTGAAATAAAGCTTTTTGTTTGTGACTACATTAAAGTTGATGTGATTAATAGGTAAGAGATCCATCCTATTTCACCAAAATTTTGGACTAAACTGCGGGAAAAAAGTAAAGAGCCAGAATAAAGCTGAAGACATTTTGAAAATATAGACTAGAAAATCTTTTAGGACCACGAAAATCACAGCATGGAAATCTAAACATATATTATAATAATACCCCACTAAGCAAAAAACCGTGCATTTATGGTGTTTTTTATGATTCATAGTGCAAATCATCAGTTCAAAAATTTATTGCCCTAGTTTTTAAGGTAGCCTTAAAAAATTAGAGTACCTAATCAATTTTTTTCTTCGTTACCCGTCTTATAATCGACCGAATTTGATATTAATCGAGAGCAGAAATTATAAGGCACCTACAATATGTGATGATAGTGATTCTAACGAAACACACCTAATTATAGGAAGCTTTAGATTATGTTAATTTAAATATAAATGTAGTATAAATTAATTTATTAATTAAACAACTAATAAAAGTGAAAGTAAAAAAATAAAAAAACTTAACTAAAACACGAAAGAAACAGTTTAAAAAAGTATCTGTTAAAAAGAACAGTCGAAACCGAAGCAATGGAGTTTTCAAGAAAGCAGAAAGTATTTTTTTATTACAAAAGTGGCAATGCCGGATTTGACTAACAGTAAATCCTTATACCTGCGTAGTTTCTGCACCTTAAAAACGATTCATGATGCTACCAGCAGTGTTGCTACTTTAATGTGGTCTGAAAACATCAGCTGCAGCGGAAGGAATAAAACAGTATCTTGTCTTATTTCATTAATCTACTAGAGAAGAAACAAAGTATTCTCGAAATTGTTGAAGAATTGACTTTGTGGTCTGATAATTGTGTCGGTCTTATGACCGACACAATTATCAGACCACAAAATCGGAGCATGATAATCGTTATGGCTTACTTATGATTGTTATAAGGATTACCACACTAAAAGGTGATAAATCACAAGCTTCATGCTAAAATGCAACATGTACCTACGTGGAGTAAGATGTAATCCATGCACAAATAGAAAAAAAGGGAACAGCTGAAAACAATGCAGATTACTAAACTAAGAGATTGGTCACAGTTTACAAGAACATGCGAAGGAACAAAACTTTTTGATAAGTTTGATTTGGCACTACAACATATTTTTAAAGACCACATCCCTTTACAAAGGTGATATATCAGGACCGTTTGTTATATCAAAAAAAAATAAGAACGGCGGGGATTTTCAGAATTCTGGCTACAACTAACGCAATAATGTTGGGTGTTATTAATTTAAAAAGATTTTTTTGTATTTCATTAGTATGTTATAGGTACATATAAACTTAAAATTCTTCCCCGCTTTCGCCCAATATACGACATAATGAGAAACCATTATCCACTGTAAAATATAACCAACTTTTGCAGTAGGTACCTGTTGACCTCCATTCTTACTTTACGTACCTAATCATTATAAGGAAAATCAGGCTATGTTGGCATGTTTTAGATTTCTATATTGATGTAACCGTCATGTATGCAATTCCACAAAAAATGTTTGGCCCACTGTAGGTTTCTAATTACTTTGTAATTTTTTTTTCCAATTTTTGGCCGTTGTTTTTAATTAATGGGCTTTATTTGTGAATTTGTTAATGTTATTTTCATTCATTCAGAAGTCACAAGGTTTACACGGATGCAATGGTCAGACTATCGGGCGAATGCAATTATTATGTTTCAGATCTAACTAATCAGTTTCAGAAAAATCAGATAGGTACATTGTTGCTATCTCACAAAACTCCTAAATGATTTTTGTGAGATAACTACTGTGATCTTTTGTCCGAATATTACTTATGTATAATCAGTTAAGACGTATTATGAAATATTAAGTAATAGATCCGACTTTTATTTCAAATTTGTAATAGTAAAAATTGCAGCCATAAAGTCGGTTTACAACTTATGCACACAATTTTTTAGCACAGTTACGAATATTACCAGCATAAAGTCGCATATCGTCCATTTTGATGAAATTGTGAGTTTATATTTTATTTATTAATGATAAAGTATTTCTAGTAATGGTTAATGATAGGTACAGTTAAGTGTTAAATATTACAAAAACAACTGAAATTGTATCTCTAGTAGTTTAGAAATTATGACCCGATTTCCCTAGCATTTTTGTTTTGGCTCTCCTGAAAAGTAGCAAAAATCCACATCCGACCTTATGATACTAGAGTCGAGAAATACTCTTGGAGTAAATGTATTCTGTGAGTAAAGATGTGTATAGTTAGGTGATATTTTTTTAATTTAAATCATTATCGAGACACATAACCATCGCAAAACAGTTAGTTACTTACTTACCAAATTACTGAGGCAAAATAAAACGTTTTAATAAAAGTAGAGTTTACAAAAAAGAGCCGCTCCGACCGAAGAACGTAAATTAATGCGTGACCTGGTTACTGAGTTCACTCCCTTAAGTATCGGGTGGTGCGTGCACCTCTAGGCACGAATAATAAAATTATTCTATGAAACGCTGCATGTAATTTTTATGATTTCTATGATAATCATTTAACATGTAAAAAAGTACACTTAGGTAACATCGAGTTTTAATTAATTTAATCTACTGGTTTAGCTGGTTACCTTTACATATTATTTAGGTATTTTGAAAGTTTTATTGCCGTTACATCACGTGTATTTTGAAAGTTTTATTGCCGTTACATTAGGTGCAAAATTTTCCAAAAAAAATAATCACTAAATAAACCTAATTTTTTTTTGTTAGTACACAGAACAAATAGGCAGGTGTTCGATTCGCATTCGAAATTCAAACGTGCTATAGAGAGCGAGTTCCTTGTAGCGTGATTATATTTGGCGTTCTCGGAATCCCCTACCTGCGTTGCTTTCACAGCCATGAGCCATCTGCCGCTTGCGCAGTCGCACACATTTGATACACAGCTGCTCGATCTTCACAAAGATTTATAATTATTATTATTACATTTTATCCTCTCAGTACAAAAAGGGAACACATTCTGTTCACATGTCAATATAATACTATGATAATCTTTCATCATTTAAACTAAGTACATTCGTCACTAGCAGCTGCCGCTGTCGCATTTTCAGTAATTTTTCTTTCTACAAATAATCTCAAAGTACCTACCATTAGTTAGATATTATTATTTTTAAGAACTTACTGACCTTACTGTACCTCTATTATACTATATATAGCTCAATTACCACTGACTGACTCATTGACATAATTGTTCTCCTAGAAAGAGACAGAAAATGATATAATAATGTATGGGAGATATGTTCAGGAGTGGGATTCGAGTATGGAAAAATTATGACATTTCAGAAAAACAAGATGGCGGCCGACCTGACTTTTGTAACTTTTTTGTTTTCCAACCGATTTTGTTACAACTTGCAACTATTGAAGATATTAGCAAACGATTTTCAGACAAAGTGTAAAAAATTGAAAAAACAAGATGGCCGCCGAGATTTTCAAAAAAATTTCTCCTGTAAAATTTTGTATGAAACTTTTTTTTTTCACTTATGGTTTCATATAGAAGACAAAGATTTCTTTAGGGCAACATATGGAGGGAGCTGATGATTGAGGATTTCGGAGACGGGTGAAGGGCACGCTTAAGGTATTGAAGATAGGTGGGAGGTGCTCGACCAAATGTCATTCGAAACCTCATCCAATTGCCAAAAATTTGGAAAAAAATTCAAAATTCCGAAAAAAAGATGGCCGCCATACAAATTACATCGGCGTCCATCTCGGAGGGTATGAAAGATGGAAGAGTGGTTTCTTAGCAAGAGATGATCAGGGTCCGAAGGTCTACTCGATGGATAAAAAAAAATTCAAAATGGCGGAATTTATTTTTTCATACAAAATTTTTTATTATTCAAAATGGCGATTATAGACCTCGAGAGCTGCTTTAGCAGCTCGAGCAGCGAGCAAAATACTAGTTAATTATAAAACTGACATTTGAATTACTTAATAAACTAAGTAACTAGTTATTGATATTATAGCTGTTCATTTTAAAGTACGATAATAATGTAGAACCATAGTAGAGTATAATGTAATTAGGTAATGTACCAGATCCGATTGACATTATAGATTGTAACAAGAACAACAGACACACGTCACTATTTTTGATAGTGCACTCTTTGGATGGTTCACTCAGACATAGGTGATAGGCACAGGTGATAAGGTCATTAGGGGTCAGTGGCAGAGTTAAGTAGTGACCTAGATATTTACTATTTAGTTAGTGGTTTGAAATTAAAGAATTTAATTTTTATTAATTACCTAGGGAGGTACCTAGGATTTTTTAATTTACCAAGGATTGTAGAAAGTGATGTAGGTACCTACTTACCTTGATTTTAAGCTTATTTCGTGGTTTGACGACATGTTTTGTTCTTTTCGCTGGAACTCCACGAGCTGTCGAATTTTACGGACATAAAGCATAGGTACAGTGTTAGAACAGTCATAGTTATCGACACGTGGATTACCCATCTGCGGGGTGGTTTGCTAACTCAGTATCTAACACTGAATGATAGCCACCGAGCTCATTTGACATTAGTTGGTTCTACATTGCTGTGTCATTATGTGATAGGAAAATACTTTTTCGTAGAAAACCGTCAATGGATTAAAAATAAATGTCAAGTGGGCTCACTATCATTCAATGTTAGACTCTTAGCATAGCCTATATAGCCTATTTATTCCGTTCATCGAGCTTTTTTAACAGATAAAAACCAGCCAAGTGCGAGTCAGACTCGCGCACTGAGGGTTCCGTACTACAGTCGTATTTCTTCGACATTATGCACGATAAATCAAAAACTATTATGCATAAAAATAAATAAAAATCTGTTTTAGAATGTGCAGGTAAAGCCATAATATGATACTCCACTAGATATAGTAATCCTACCTTGAAAGTTGAAAATACTATAATCATTTTTTCATGAACACATTTAATTTTTTTTTTTGATATGTAACCACAAAATCACGATTTTCAGATTTTTCCCCTAATGTCTGCTATAAAACCTACCTACCTGCCAAATTTCACGGTACGGAAACCTAAAAAACAACACGAAGCACGTTCTCTTAAACGTGCTTCGTGTTTTTGACTCTTGTCAAAGTATTCGAGGTGTGGAAACTCATAAGATAGAACTTACAAGTCTCAAGCTTTCACAACATTTAAATTCACGTGAATTTCACCAACTTCCTTTGCGCCGGAGTCCGGACTAACACTATGTCCACATATTTAGGAGGTCACCTCGGTTCACAGAACTCGAGTCTCGACACACTCCGATTTCAATTTCTCAGAGCATACCGTTGTTCTTGGTAGCTGCCGCCTGCCTCTTTATTTAACCGAGAGAGTTGACGATGAGTATACACTACAACATTCTGGGAAGCCATTCCGATAATGGTTTCTAAGTCCGCATCGAGAGGCGACTGGCGAGACGGATCTACGTAGGTACACTGCAGCTTTTGTTCTATAGAGCCTCAATAGCTCAACGGGTAAAGGAGTGGACTGAAAAACGGTTCATACCCCGGCCGTTGCACTATTTTCGTACCTACTCCTAGCACAAGCTTGGCGCTTAGTTGGAGAGGAAAGGGGAGTATTAGTCATTTAATATGGCTAATATTCTTTAAAAAAAAAAAAAAAAAAACTTAGCGAAGTTACAAAGGTGGTAGAAAAAAAAATTGTCATGCAGATTGCAGATAGCTATTTATGACGTAGACATCCGATAAGAAAGGATATTTGAAAATTCGGCCCCTAACGGCTTTTGCGCACACATCCGATCCGAATCCGTGAAAATACGTTCCTTTTTGTTTTGTATGGTAGCTTATGACATATTATTATGTCGTAGATAATCCGCAAATAAAGCCGCAAGGGGGTAAAATAGGGGTTTGAAATTTGTGTAGTCCACGCGGACGAAGTCGCGGGCATAAGCTAATAGTCTGATAAAATTATTAAAATAGTAGGCTAAAATAGTAGTACATTTTGTCCCGGAAAATAAAGAGTGCCAGCGGGATATTTAAAAATCTAAATCCACGTGGACGAAGTCGCGGGTATCATCTAGTAATAAATAATAATATCCCATTTGGATTTGGATTGGTACGTATATTTTCATCTTACACTACTTGTCTGGTGGTAGGCTTCGGCCGTGGCTACCACCCTACCGACAAAGCCGTGCCGCCAAGCGATTTAGCGTTCGGATACGATGCCGTGTAGAAACCAAAGAGGCATGGGTTTAATAACTGACATACCCTTTCCAGGTTAGCCCGTTTCCATCTTAGGCTGCATCATCACTTACCACTAGGTGAGATGGCATTCAAGGGCTTACTTGTATAATAAAAAAATAAAAAAAATAAAAAATACATCTTCATCCAGAGCACAGTTTAAAAACTCTATCGACTAAATAAAGATAAATTCAATTCAATTCAATTCAAATTTCTTTATTGCGAATATGGGTAAACAGTGGAGATATTATAAAAACAAAAAGGTACAGCCAATACACTGATGCCTATAACACGAGTGTACAACTTATTTTAGGCATCGGTGGCTTAACCTAATTTTGGTTCTAATTTTGGTGAAACAAAATGATTTATTTATTATTTAATGAAAGCCCATATAAGGTAGGATTTTATGAATCACGTGCCATGGATTTAATATAAAAGCCTTTATATTGTGCAGTGTCGGAGTGTCCGTGTGCGAAGGTTTCGTGCCATAATGAGGTATTCTAGGAAGACATGGCAGTAACACGACAAGGTGCTTGAACCGCTCGCTGGTCGCCGCGGCCGGTCGGTAAATACAAATAAACACACACACACCTTTTGTAGCGACTTGATATTAATTGCAATAAAGAAATTTGTATTTGTATTTGTATTTGTAATTGTGTAATTACTGTTCGGTGTAATTATGAGATTGATTATTCATTACTAGCTGATGCCCGCGACTTCGTCCGCGTGGATTTAGGTTTTTTTAAAATCCCGTGGGAACTCTTTAATTTTCCGGGATAAAAAAGTAGCCTATGTCCTTCCCCGGGATGTAAGCTACTTCTGTATTAAATTTCATCAAAATCGGTTAAATCGTTGAGCCGTGAAAAGCTAGCAGACATACAGACAGACAGACACACTTTCGCATTTATAATATTAGTATGGATTTATGATGTCATGAATAAAGTGTCATACATTTCTATGTAGGGACGATCGATTGTGAAGGATTATGAATCGAAAGGCTGAAATCTTGTGAAAAGATAGGTAAGTAACTAGTGTTCATCGTGGTTCATAGTCACAATGAACAAACGACTGCAAAAAATCGGGGGGGGGGGGAAATTATCAGGCAAATGGGTAAATTTTGATCTAAGACCTTTTGGCAGACTGAGTAAGCATACCCCAGTGTGGGGTAAAACCTCGCAACAAAAAAAACATAGATAAACATACTTAACATAACTCCGAAATATTATGAGTTATTATGACCTACCTATATAAAGCTGAAATTCTATACTATTTGTGCTAATTTTGTTTAATGTTGATATATTTGACATATTCAGCCAATAATCCAATAAAATAATCACCACTTCCCAGAAATAACTGTTGCAATTAACTAATTTATATATTTTTCCTAACAAATCGCGGTTAGGAAATTTATTTAGGCAAGTAGTAAATTAGTATGAGTATCGTATTATAAGTAGTTATATCAAAAGTCGTATTTTAAATCATCATCATCATCATGATCAACCCATAACCGGCTCACTACAGAGCACGGGTCTCCTCTCAGAGTGAGAAGGGTTTTGGCCATAGTCTACCACGCTGGCCAAGTGCGGATTGGCAGACTTCACACACCTTTGAGAACATTATGGAGAACTCTCAGGCGTGCAGGTTTCCTCACGATGTTTTCCTTCACCGTTAAAGCACATAACTCCGAAAAGTTAGAGGTGCGTGCCCGGGATCGAACCCCCGGCCTCCGACTAGAAGGCGGACGTCCTAACCACTAGGCTACCACAGCTTATTTTAAATACATAGAGGAAAATAATTGTTCGATTCTGCGAATTCGAGATAATTTTCATCATATTCTTTACCTACTTTGGGTAGGATAAATAAACACCGCTGCGCTGTCATTATACCTAGGTTTTCCAAAATTCCACGGGAGTTCTATGATTTGTCAGAATAGATTTGTATCCTCTGTGGCGGTTTCTAGGATGCAAGCTGTCTCTTGTCTCTGAGCCAAATTTTGTGAAAATCGGTACAGTGCAGCGGTGAAGCTGTTAAAGAGGATGAGATACACAGAGACACTTTCCTGGATTTATGGTAGGTATAGGTAGACTCTCATGAAATGAAATTCCATATTTAGCAACTGTATACTCCGTGAACACCCCATGTACATAGTACTCTGTGGTGAATATTTATAAAATAATTCAACACAATATTCACCACAGTGCACCATGTACACAGGATACTCGCAGAGTATTTAGAGCCTCAATAGCTCAACGGCAATCCGAAAGGTCGGCAGTTCAAACCCAACCCGTTGCTCTATTCTCGTACCTATTCCTAGCACAAGCTTTACGCTTAGTTGGAGGGGAAACGGAAATATTATTCATGATTAGTAACATGGCTATTATTATTTTTTAAAAAAAGAGTACAGCGCTGCTAACTCCGGAATCAAACTTTAATATTTTTCATGAGATTCTAGTCCACCTATAATATGGATTAACTTTTAATTTAGTTGGGCAATAAAAATGACGTAATACTCAGCAAAATGATAAGATTTGAAAGATTTCCTTTATTAATCAAAAAATTGGCCTCCGTCAATAACAGAAATGATGTCATGTGAATATGGAATAGATAAATATAAAATCATAATTGGCCTTATTGTTATTATTATAATCTCTCGCATGATTTCATAATGCGAGCCAACTATTAACTAACTTTATTTTATTACTCATCGATTTTATTGGCCTCGCCTTGCGAATCCCTTTTTGGGCTTCCGACTCCCAGGAAATTTTTGGTTTGGGCAAAATCTTACCAGTTTCCTCATTAGCGGCAGAAAAATCTGTTTCACTTGTAGATAATAATACTCGACATTGGCTATAGAATACCTATTCGGTAAGATCCAACCAATGTAAAGCAAACAAAATATCAATCTTGCCCATGTCTTTGGCCGGCGAGAGGGAGATTTAAGTAGGTAGGTACAAATGCATAAGTTAAAGTTCGTTTTACTTATATAGTTCTTGCATTGAAGGCGAGGCGAGTGGCTCATGCTTGTGTTTAAGTTGTATCGGTATAGGGTAAGGTAAACTAAATGTGTGCGTTTGCGAGCGCTTGCTCGCGACTGATTGGTCCAACATGCACGCACACTTACGCAATGCCCGTGTAAACGACGTAGCCACAAGTAAAGTTCACTCGCCTTCGTGAATTGCAAAAATTATATAAATAAATAAAAACTTATAAAATTTTTGCATAATCAACTGTCCTAGATTCGTAAAGACACACCCACATTCCCACATTGTACACTTATGTTGAAACTTCTTTTGTCATCGCCAAGATGTATTCTTGAAAGCGTCAACTGCCGAGTGACGATATCTTTCTAAGAATACCTTTGTTGCTATTTCCTTTCATAATAATCGGAGTCGGGACGAAGTGGTAAAGCAAACGTGTTAATTTAACGCATTCCACTACGGGGAAAAATGATTAATATTTTTGTTGGGCGAGTATGACAAATGGCGATTGTCCCGAGAATCGACAGCGAACGACTTTATTTGGAGATAGTTCAGACGCAGCGGAATCCGTACGGATGTTGCAACTTCATATTCTTTTAAATATCGGACCATAATACCGCGCAGCGCTACAACCCTAGATTTGAAATTGGATTGATGATAAATAGGAGTTATTTCAAAGCAACCAAGACTGAAAAGTAAGACCATGGCAGAGGGGGATTCCAACATCAATGATGGTAGCAGTACCTTTTCTATTTCGTGGACACTACTACCTACTTACTGCATGGTTATCCCAACTGAAACTTTGCTGCAATGCATACAAAACATACAAGCTTTCTGGCCAGGACTGTTGGCACAGGCCAACCACCACCACCACCACCAGGGAGGGGCAATAGCTACGCGTCATTATATTATATGCTAGTAAAATGAATATTAGACTAGACCTAGACTATAGAGGACGTTCAATTATTTGCGTTACCCGCGTGTTTCGGGCGTGAAATGAGGTGGCAACACGTCTCTCTCCTCACTCTCATCAACTGCCAACCTTTTTTAAAATTCTTTTACGCTTGATATTACTAAATTATCGCTAAAAACAATGGGAATTTAGAAAAACTAACTTTAAGGCCAAACTAAAAATATTGAAGGCTTGATCCTATATGGCATAGGTACCTATGTTTTAGATCATTAAAATTATTCAAAATTTCCAGGACGGCATCGAGTTACCTTTCAGCCCGATTTAAATCCATAAATGAAATCGTTTTCTCGCTCGGAAAAGTGTCCGTACGACGAAAAATGTTGCTTGTGAATTCTTTAAAGAGTGGGTGGAACTAGGAGTTAGTGCGAAGGTACTAACTATAAAGTCAGATAAAAGGCGGTCGTCCTCTCAAGTTATAAGAACTTAACTTAGCTATAATATAATACGTTATATGTCTACGGTTGTTAATAGAGCTTTTATGAGTTTGCCATCGCACTACGCTGTCGTTTTGTTTCAGCTTTTAAAAAAGTTCAAATTAAATAGGTCGCTGGAACTGCGTCACTTTTTAGGGTTCCGTAGCCGAATGGCAAAAAACGGAACCCTTATAGATTCGTCATGTCTGTCTGTCTGTCTGTCCGTATGTCACAGCCACTTTTTTCCGAAACTATAAGAGCTATACTGTTGAAACTTGGTAAGTAGATGTATTTTGTTTGAACCGCATTAAGATTTTTACACAAAAATAGAATAAAAACAATGGATTTTGGGGTTCCCCATACTTAGAATTGAAACTCATAATTTTTTTTTATCAAACCCATACGTGTGGTGTATCTATGGATAGGTCTTCAAAAATGATATTGAGGGTTCTAATATCATTTTTTAAGGTTCCGTACCTCAAAAGGAAAAACGGAACCCTTATAGGATCACTTTGTTGTCTGTCTGTCTGTCTGTCTGTCTGTCTGCCTGTCTGTCTGTCTGTCTGTCTGTCTGTCTGTCTGCCTGTCTGTCTGTCTGTCTGTCTGTCATGAAACCTACAGGGTACTTCCCGTTGACCTAAAATCACGAAATTTGGCAGGTAGGTACATCTTATAGCTCACATTTGGGGAAAAATCTGAAAACCGTGAATTTAGGGTTAGATCACACAAAAAAAAAAATTGTGGTCATGAACTAATAATTAGTATTTTCAACTTTCGAAGTGAGATAACTATATCAAGTTGGGTATCATATGAAAGGTCTTCACCTGTATATTCTAAAACAGATTTTTATTTATTTTTATACATCATAGTTTTTGAATTATCGTGCAAAATGTCGAAAAAATACGACTGTAGTACGAAGCGTTGCGCGAGCCTGACTCGCACTTGACCGGTTTTTTCTAAACTGAATAGTTTGCGCGAGAGACACTTCCAAAGCGGTACTGAAATGCACTATCCCTCTGTTGTGGTTGCGACAAATCAGGCATCACGGTCAAGGAGATCGGATTTCTTAATAATCATTCGCGATGATTAATATGCAAATAATCATAATTCGCAATGATTAATATGCATCGTAGCGCTTATAATCGTGATTAATATTCCGCGTAAACGCTCAGCTGTATGCCAAATACAAACGCTGTAATTATGGGCCTCGTTACATCATGATTGAGGTTTTGTAAATACATAGAGATGTTTTATTTTATTAGTCTGAGCCATTGTTAAGATTTATTTTTTATTTTTGACTATAAGTATTAAGTAGGTACCTCATCAGTGCGTTAATATTACCCGACTGTAAAAAATATAGTTATATATATAAGTACCTACCTGCATAATATTATAATATACCTAGTTAATTGTAATTATGTATGTACTGAGTACATTATGTTAGCATAATTTCAATATCAATGTGTAATATAGTAAATAATAAGTACTTCTAATAAAACTTTTAGTTGTTTCTTAGAATTTACATACATATATAGGTAAATACTAAATACTCGTATCGATAAACTTAATTTATATTTTAGAGTGCTTTAAGTGTCCTTAATACACAATAATAAATATTATTTTAATTATTTTATGTACAGTGATTTAATTAATGTAAAAATATCGAATTATTAAAAGTTAAAACTTCGCACCTAAAACTGCCGTACTTAGTATGATGAAACTTTTTTTTCAACTTTTTCATCAAAGAAAGGAATGCAGTCGCACTTATAATTTTCACTTCACGTCAATATGAAGAGCATTGTGTAAGAGCTGTAAGAAGCCATATCACTGATTGTATTAATTATAGGTACTATGACAATACCAGGAAGGAACACGTCATGCAACACGGACAGTGGTTATCGCCGTTTCTCATGAAGTGCCGTTCCTATAACTTTATACTTAAACCTGACTCACGGAACGAAGGCTAGCTTAGCCTTTGTTTTATTTTTACTGAGGCGGCCTTGTAACTTATGGGGTACATGAACTGGTTGAACTTTCTCATATGTACTTACTAGCTGATGTGCGCGACTTCATCTGCGTGGAATTGACATTTAAAAATCCCGTGGGAACTCTTTGATTTTCCGGGATAAAAAGTAGCCTATGTCCTTTCCCGTGTTGCAAGCTATGAGCTATCTCTGTACGAAATTTCTAATATTTTAAAAGTTATCGGCCGAAATAGAAAAACCGGTTCATTCAATCGGCCATAAATCGTAAACGGTAATTTTTACAAAAAAGTTTACAGGAAACAAAAGATGCGAAATTTTATTTTCTACAGTAATAGTCTAAAAAACTTTTGCCCTAAAGTGGATAGTTTCCGAGATATCAGCCAAAAACTTTCCCTCAAGATTGCGATCGAAGCTCCACCTGGATCTGTCACCATTTTGTCATTTTATGGTCAGTAAGTGGACCCTTAACCTAAAAAAAAAAAACTGGATCGGAAATTTAGTGTGAGGTTAAATGCTCTATTTACTGAACTATTAAGGTATTTCTAAAGGACCTTCGAACTTGTACTTTAGAGACGTGAAGTTGGTGAGAACCAAAGTGACTCACATAGCTCAACGAATTATCCAGCTGAAGTGGCAGAAGGGCAGGCCACGTCTGCCGCAGAACTGATGGCCGCTGGGCCAGACTTGTTGGAGTGGAGACCGCGTATCGGCAGTGGACGCCAACAGGCTGATTGATTGATTGAATTATGTCCAACTTCTACTCTTAGTTACAGCTTTCATATTAATCAATCTATCGATAAGTTAGTTTATCTGTCGATAAGTTAGTTTTGAAGATGTATACTTAGTTATTTCTCTAAAAGTTGTGTGGACTTTTTGACATATATACAATGACACAACACTGTTTCTAAATCAGCAGTTTACTGATAGACTAAATACAGAAAACGGGTATACGTAAGCCTTCGATGATCAAAAATTCACTTAGTCACGAGCGAAAGCTCATAAAAAAAATTTAACTTTCCGTTTTCATTTCACAAAAAATATGTCGTAAATTCTTTGTCTACACGATGTCCTTTGTTGAAGGTCGGCCGGCGATCGAAGTTATTTATAGTATCCCGGATTATTAACGAGACGTTCCAATGTCTTGACTTCTCAGATCAAAAATTATCTCGGTGAAATAAGAAGTTGCGGTACTGGTACCTATTTGGGTATTAAATTCCTTTACTCAGATGGTACAGAAGAGAAATCTATGTTTGTTTAGGTAATCCTAGGAGAGATTCAACCAGTCGGCAGACATAGGTTCGCTAACATAGTGTTCAATACTGAATGATAGCCACCAAGCTCATGTGACATTGGTTGATTCTACATTGCTGCTTCACTGAGTGATAGTAAAATAGTTCTTCGTGAAAAACCTCAATAGATTGAAAATAAATATCAAATGAGCTCGGTGGCTATCATTCAATGTTGAACACTGAGTTAGCGAATCACACCACCGCACCGCCCGCCGCGCAACGCCGCCACACGACTAGATGTCTATAATATCTACTCGTGTGACGCCCGCGCCGCGTCGCTGGTCTGTGATGGTCAACTTACACTCATCATACCCTCTGATCTTGAGTCAGAAAAAAAACCGGCAAAGTGCGAGTCAGGCTCGCGCAATGAGGGTTCCGTACTACAGTCGTATTTTTCGACATTTTGCACGATAATTCAAAAACAATGATGCATAAAAATAAATAAAAATCTGTTTTAGAATGTACAGGTGAAGACCTTTCATATGATACCCCAGTTGATATAGTTATCTCACTTCTAAAGTTGAAAATACTAATTATTAGTTCATGACCACAATTTAAATTTTTTTGTGTGATCTAACCCTAAATTCACGGTTTTCAGATTTTTCCCCAAATGTTAGCTATAAGATGTACCTACCTGCCAAATTTCGTGATTTTTGGTCAACGGGAAGTACCCCGTAGGTTTCTTGACAGACAGACAGACAGACAGACATGTGTCACAAAGTAATCCTATAAGGGTTCCGTTTTGCCTTTTGAGGTACGGAACCCTAAAAATGAGTGGGTACCTAACTATCATCATCATCATGATCAACCCATAGCCGGCAAAATACAGAGCACGGATCTCCTCTCAGTACGAGAAGGGTTTGACCATAGTCCACCACGCCTACCTAGACCTTACTATACCTACTAGGAACCACCAGGGACTACCAGTGATGTCATTGTTGAGAATGCAATATTCGGATTTTTTACGATTTCGAACATTTATATAAAACCGTTGGTTTGTAGGTTGGTATGTATGTAGTCAAACTGCATAATAAAATTATCATTTAAATCGAAATTGAACTCGAAACCAGTCTGAAATCTACATATCTACCTAGTTGTGCGTCGAGCTTTTATGGATTATACTCACTATTTGTGCAGTAGACAGGTTTCGAAACAAAATAATAACATCGTTATTCGTTATTCGTCGAAGCAAATTCAGATGTTCTGCGAATAATCATGTCGAAGCCATCTCGCTAACTGTACACTTAGTACAAGTTTGCACCTCTCGATAGCGGCAACGTTGATATATATTTTGAGTAACGATGACACCCTAAATAACGTCAAAGTCAAATCCTTATTTTCAAAAAGTAGGACATTCAATAGGAGAACAACTGATTTTAATTCACAAAGTTTTACTAGAGGTGCTGGCTTTTGACGAATGAATTATGAAGGCATTCGAGCTTCAAAATGTTCGTTTAGAATTTAGATCCATTTTACTCTTTCGAGTATAATGTAAATAAATAAAAATATAACTCGAAAACTATCAAAGTTGTCGAATTATGCGAACTCGTACTACAGCTTATGGTCATGTATAAAAAGGTGATATTTTTATATCGGCCACTGCAAAATTTCGTGGAAGGATGCCTAATAAAAATTTGAGCAGCTTTCAATAAAACGTAATTAATTGCCGGAATCGATCGGGTTCATAAAATTCGATGTTATAGTTAATTACATTTATTTTGCTCGAGTGGCTCGAGACTAATTGGATAGATTATATCGAGTCACGAGACTTGTTAGAAACACCAGCAGAATATATTTTGCTATCCTTGGTTTAAGCTTTGAAGCCCGCGAAATTCAATTTTGGTGTACAAAATTCCAACAAGATGTGTGTAACATTATAAAACAGATTTTTATTTATGTTCACACATAGTTAAAATGGCGCGTGAGAACCCATTTAGTACGGACAATACCTTCGTTTTTGACTAATGATGAAAAATCGGTCAAGTGCGAGTCAGACTCGCGCTCAGAGGGTTCCGTACCACTGTCGTATTTTTTCGACATTTTGCACGATAAATCGAAAACTAAAAATAAATAAAAATCATTTTTAGAATGTACAGGTGCCTTTCATATTATGATACCTACCCCACTTGGTATAGTAATCTTACTTTGAAAATTGAATATACTAATATTTTTTCACGAACACGTTTCATGTTTTTCCGTGATGTAACCACAAAATCACGGTTTTCAGATTTTGCCCCTTATGTCTACTATAAGATCTACCTACCTGCCAAATTTCATGATTCTAGGTCAACGGGAAATACCCTCTAAGTTTCTTGATAGACAGACCTTTTTTCCTTTTGAGGTACGGAATCCTAAAAATACCCTTTTCCTCATCTCGTTCACCAAAAAAATATCCGAACGCAATTGTAGAGTAAAACAGCGAAAGTAACATTTCCTGGCATAAAAACAAGTAGTTTTTCACTTCAACACGTTGTTCAAAGCGTGCGTCGGACGTATGAGAGAAACTGCGACCGGCGTCATTTGAACGGCTTTCATCTCAGGCTATATTAGGCTGGCCGCACATTAACTATCATCATCATCATCATCAACCAATAGACGTCCACTGCTGGACATAGGTCTCTTGTAGGGACTTCCACACGCCACGGTCTTGCGCCGCCTGGATCCAGCGGCTCCCTGCGACTCGTCTGATGTCGTCCGTCCACCTAGTGGGAGGTCTTCCAACGCTGCGTCTTCCGGTGCGAGGTCGCCATTCCAGCACCTTGGGACCCCAACGTCTATCGGTTGTACGAACAGTGTGCCCTGCCCAATTGCCCATTGCCACTTCAGCTTCGCAAACCGTTGAGCTATGTCGGTTACTCTAGTTCTCCTACGGATCTCCTCATTTCTGATTTGATTACGTAGAGATCACATTAACTATAGCAACAAAAAAATTTGAAGCTAGCTTTACCTATTTGCTTTAGAAATGATGCCAGCGTGGAATGATGCCAAGAATACTGGCTGCATTTACGCGTTGGACAGCCAGGCTGATCCTTTGCGCATAAAATGAGCTAGCCCTTCTGTCACTAGAAGCACCTTTTGAGTAATCTATTTTTCTCCGTTTATATAGGTATTTACTATTTACTAATGACGGTGTATTTAGATTTCTAAAAGTTCCCGTGAGGACTTTTTGCCTTTCGAGTAGCCGGAGATACCTACGTCTCCGGCGTGCACGCTGTCGCTGCACCAAATTTTGTCAAAATGTGAAAAGATAGAACACATATAGACACTTTTGCATTCATAATACACTAGCTTATGCTCGCGACTTCGTCCGCGTGTACTACACAAATTTTAAACCCCTATTTCACGCCCTTAGAAGTTGAACTTTCAAAAATCCTTTCTTAGCGGATGCCTACGTCATAATAGCTATCTGCATGCCAAATTTCAGCCCGATCCGTCCAATAGTTTGAGCTGTGCTTTGATAGATCAGTCAGTCAGTCACCTTTTCCTTTTATATATTTAGACTAGCTAAGGCACGCGACTTCGTCCGAGTGAATTTTAGTTTTCAACAATCCCTCGGGAACTCTTTGGTTTTCCGGGATAAAAAGTAGCCCTTGTCACTCTCCAGGTCTTTAACTTTATCCATGCAAAAAATCACGTCAATCCGTTGCTCCGTTGCGACGTGATTGAAGTACAAACCAACAAACTAACTAACCAACAAATCAACAAACAAACATACTTTCGCATTTATAATATGGTCTGATAGGCAATGTGCGATCAGTCTTTGTTATTTTTCGTTTAGACTAAACAGTGGTGGCTACGAAAGTTACGTAATGTCCGAACAAACTTTCATTTCTTGAGAAAGTTTTTTCATGTTTGTAAAGTTACATTACTTATTTTATTTAGAACTTGACTATACATTTTATAGTCATACTAGATTATGCCCGCGACTTCGTCCGCGTGGATTTAGGTTTTAAAAATATTGTGGGAACTTTTCAATTTTCCGGGATAAAAAATAGCCTGTCCTTCCTCAGGATGCAAGCTATCTCAGTACGAAATTTCATTAAAATTGGTTGACCGGATGGGCCGGGCCGTGAAAAGCTAGCAGATAGACAGACAGACACATTTTCGCATGCATAATATTAGTGCGGATTGTAATATAATAACGTACTTATATGCAAGAATTGTATTTTTGTCATAAAAGAAGTTAAGCACCTACCATAAAATTTCAATCACTTGAAAGTTTTGAATCAGAACAACCAGACCACGCTTTGTCGGCTTTGCGCGTTGTCCTTGTTTCAGGAAAGCACATAATATGGCATAGTTCCCTTTGTAACAGTCTACTTACTTTACACCGATTAGTTCCAGCAAACTAAGCAAATGTTGTGAGCGTCACAAACAATAATAGAGATACGGTCACAATTCACAGAATACCTAGCAGTTTCGTAGTGTTACCCGTTATAATTTGTCTACTCTGTGGTCTAAACTTAAAAACCTAAAGGGTTAAATAAAAAATGTCATATAGCTCACGGCACGTAATTGTTATCATTAAATTAACAACAAAAGTTGTTCATTTTAAAAGTTTATTAAACTTTAAGGGTGTCTGGCAGGGGGTTTTTAAACTTTAAGCGCGTCTGGCAGGAGGTTGCCACCATACTAAGTGTCAGTCAATGCAAGACGTGATTACTGATTTCTAATACTATTCTGAAGAAAATATAAAATAATTAGACTTTATACTTTGACGTAAGATTGCCATGATCCAAACAAACGTTCCTCCCAGTGTTGGAGACAATACGCAGAGAAATATTCAACTTTTATAAAATAACGAAGGTCTGGCACGCGCTGGCACTTAGTCCTAAAAGACTTCCCGCTCAAAGATCAATATTTTAAAAGAAAACAGAAGCATACAGGTAAAAACTAAAATCGCAGACGGGCTTATACCTATCTATAAGTCCTATCACCTCAAAACGAAATGAAAATAGCTCCGAACTCTGAACATAAATAGAGGACAGAAGCTTCCTGGAAAGCGTGCAATATTTCCATTTTCCCGCACATGTTTCAAGTTCCTATGTATGAGATACATAAACAACTTGGAATTCGATTATGTTAAACTCGTTACGAGTTACTTTCATGCTCAAAGAAAGAAATCTCTCCGGTAGAACCTTTTCATTGTCTACAGTCTACACTAATTTTATAAAGAGGAAAAGGAGGAGGAGAGCAGTCTCTGAAAATTGTTATCGCCTCACAATGACTGAACCGATTTGGCTGAAACCTGGAATGGAGATAGCTTATGCCCTGAATTAACATATGGGCAACTTTTTATCCAGGAAAATCAAAGAGTTCTCAGAATATTTAAAAACCTAATATCCATGCGGACCAAGTCGCGAACCATTTCGTAGGCTCGGAAGTCGTGAGAAAAAGCTGCTTACATAATTTTATTATTTAAGTTTTAAGTATTTTAGTATATGAATAAATAAAATAAGAAAATATGTAGTGGGAAAAGTCCACTTCATTTACCATCAAGGCAAAAGGCTAGATATCGATGAATTCCACAAAATGTTGTCGTCGTTGTCTCTTAAGAGTATAGACTATAGAGTAAGTACATATTTAAGATCGAGGATGCCTCTCTTGGAAGAATTTCCGTACTCTACATATTTAACTATTATGATGACTCTAGTATTGCTCTTATTCGCTAGGCTCATTATTATAATACACAAACATACCTATTTAAAAAAAGAAAAAACATTTTATAAGTTTTGGTGCCACACAAGAAGAGTATTTTGAACGCTTGGCGAAAAAACAATTTCCATAATCAAAACAAAATTAACTAACTTTAGTAGATATATAATATTTCTTGGAACTTTATCTACCACGTAGTCGAGCAATTAAACTAAATTAACAATTCTGCACGGCCTCGTTTACGAAATACATAAACTGGTAACAATTACTATAAAATTGCCTTTTGAATCGTAGAGCTATTTTAACCCCCGACGGACGCCCGCAATGCTGTGGTAAGATTGACCGCTTTGTCTGTCTGCGTGTCTGGATAACGGATCAACCGAATTAAATGCGGGTTTTTATTCGGGAATTTGTTTATTCAAGATAGGTTTTAGCTAGATTTCTAAGTATCCTCTTTGTTTTTCGGGATGGATACTAAAAAGTTGGCTAAAGGTAGGCTAGTCACTACCAGAGTCAAGAACCAAATCGCATCGTAGGTACCAAATTGTACCTTCATCATGGATTTCCGCAAAGTAACGCCTGCTTCTATACAACTACCAGAGTCGCTGTTCCCTTGTAGACCTACTCGTAGGATTCTTGTCCTGCTAGTAGGACCACGAGGAACTAGGCTTCCTCGTGGTCCTGAGTGTAGTCATCTGCCTGTACATTACTGCTCAGAAATTATGAAGGTTTAAATTATCTCGCAAGAGTTTTCTACATCTGATCTCCGAAGCTTTTGAAGAAGGCACCAAACGATGATGACTTGTTCGACCGAGCAGGTAATTTAAAAGGCGTATAGAAATAGGAATTCCTAATTATTTCCGCTGTCAGCCGCGTCTAGGCGCAACAAACACATTGGCCTAGGACGGGGACGAAAACGAATGATCGCAAAAAGATACGCCGATTCCCAGAAACCGCCAACCGGTCTAGTTTAAATTTCAATGGCGGAGTACTGCGAAGTCAGTCGACGGTTTCGCCCTAACGAGCTGATTGAAATACTGCTTTGATCTGAATATTTCGCAAAACTAATCCTTATTCCACGCAACGCTGGGCACGGTTTAGAATGGCCTTTTGAGCTTCGCCGATTTTCCTTACGAAACTCGTTTTAAAGTGGTCTAAAGTTTTAAAATGGAGGTAGAGTCTCGAGATACCTCGAAAATGTTGATATTCTAAGAAAAATAAACAGTTAAGTCTGTATTTACTTTTTATACATTGAATGTTTGACAAGACCTTTTAGGTAGTCTAGATCTAAAGACAGGAATTCAAAGATTTTGCGCGCCAGACTCATTGATGTATTTATTTAACCAATTAGAATGGTTTATCATAATCATATCAGTAAATTATCAACCCTTGCCGGCAAACTGCATACTGACGACGCGAAGGGCTTCTGTCAGAATGAGAAAATTAAAATAAGTACCTACTTACCTCTACCTACTTATTTGTAGAATTTAGATACAAGTGAGAAGTGAGAACTCATTACTGATACTGAAGTATGGACTTTGGAGCGCCACTTTATTTGTGTAGATCTTTGCAGACTCATAGAAGAGAAGGTATTCGATGGCAAACTTCAATCTCAAAATATCAACATTTCTGTTTCCGAACCAGTTGTACCTAGGTACTTAGCGGTAGATTCAGTGACGATTCAAAAATACTTGTAAAAGTTAAATTTAATAAAAAATCTTTCTACTATATTTCTAGAAATCACTTATTTACAATATTCGTTTTAGTGTGACGTGGACGGTAAAGTGATGTACTGATGTACCTACCCAAGTTATTCTTATCCACGTCTATCCCCTGTCGCTAACCCGACTAAAGGTCACTGTATCATCGATTACGAAAGCAAACAGCGTTGTAAATTGTAAACATGTGTATTAACTATTTTGTGTCTAATATTATTTCCTATGTAGGAGAAAACATTATAAGTTACTTTATACTCTCACGCTAAACTTTAATAAAACAAAGATTATGAATTTTCAGAACATACGAAGCAAAATCAGCTATGATATAAACGTTAATTATTTAGGCAAAAGAATTGACGAAACACATGAGACAAAATTTTTAGGCTTGTTTATTGACGAAAACTTTACATGGAAAAACCACGCTGATCATGTTTGCTCAAAATTTAATCAACTATCTTATGCATTGTACATGTTATCGAAGAAAGCTGATGAAAAAACATTATTGGTGGCATACCATGCACAGGTAGCTTCAATTCTTCGCTATGGCATAATCTTCTGGGGAAACACAAGTGAGCTCAATCACGTATTTATTGCCCAAAAAAGGTGCATAAGAGCGATATGTAAGATAAAAAAAAGGGATAGTTGCAAGCCTTTTTTTAAAAAACTCAATGTTCTCACTGTATCATCGCTATATATATTCGAAGTAGCTCTATTTTTAAGAAATAACGAAAATTTGTTTGTTCGAATTAACCGAGAACGCTGTAAAGACAGATTTTTGTTTCCCAATCACAAAACCTCATTTCTTAACAAAAGTGTTTGTGTCATGGCGGTAAAGATATACAATAAGATACCGGGAGATAAAGAAATGTGATAATATAAATAAATTTAAGAATAAATTGCATGATTTTTAATAGACAAGACATTATATTACAATAACGATTTTTTTTCAACTTAGACATTTTTAAATTTTGAATTTTACCATAGACAAAGACAACGTGCGTCAAATTACTTATAGTTATTGTTTTACTAGGTTAACTAATTGTTTTGCATGCCTAATATTTAAGGCGAAACATTTCTACTGGACAATTTTATGTAATAACATCTCGTTGTAAAATGTTTCCGCAAATAAAGAATCTTTGAATCTTTGAATCTTTGAATCTTATACGTAGGTACTATATGGACTATGGAGAGAGAGATGAAGAGAGCCATGCTTGGAGTTATACGTGATCAAATCAGAAATGAGGAGAACCAGAGTAACTGACAGCGCAGCGGGTGGCGAAGCTGAAGTGGCAATGGGCAGGGCACATAGTTAGTACAACCGATAGATGTTGGGGTCCCATGGTGCTGGAATGGCGACCTCGCACCGGAAGACGCAGCGTTGGAAAACCTCCCACTAGGTGGACGGACGACATCAGATAAGTGGCAAGGAGCCGCTGGATTCAAGCGGAGCCAGACCGTGGCGTGTGGAAGTCCAGCAGTGGACGTCTATCGGTTGACAGTGATGAATAATGAGCTGGGAATTCGGCGCGTGCGCCTCGTGGTCTTATCAAACAATAAAATGTGTGTAGGTTGGTGTCAGAGTAATCGGCATCTGTTACAATATAAATCAAGCTATTAAGTTGGTATTATTAAACACGGTGACGATTAGGTAAGTATTAGATCACTTGGCGGTCAATCCGTCTGCCTGTTACCACGGCGCCGTGACGTCATACCGTAGACAGTCATGTGTACCTAACCTACTCATACCTATAGCTACTTACAATATCAGTTCGTTGACGGCTCGCCTCATGCCGTCCTCATAACTAAACCACAGAGTAGACTAAAGCATAGCTAAGCATAATAAAATAATGTACCTAGACTACCTACCCACGATATTGGAAAGAAGTCAATGACCGACGACGGGTATACAAATTGTATATTGGCATTAGTAATCACCAGTCAATCAATAGTGAGTCGTGATAGCCTAGTGGTTAAGACCTGGGTTGTTGCGGATACCAATATTTTGACATTTACGGCTGCGGATGCGGATTACTAGAAGTTCACATCCGCGGATGTCTGAATTAATGCGACTGTTCCGCTTTTGCGGATGCGGATACGAAAATCCGTAACACCCTGTTGGGTACCATTGTACACTTTTTGATCAATAGCAAACACGCTCCACTCTGGCCCCGCCTAATTTCTTTGCAAGTCGTTACTTGTTCCAAATATGAATCCGCATCCGTAAAAGCTCTGCATTAATTGATGCGGATGCCGATGTCTCAATTAATGCGGATGTTACGCATTTGCGGATGCGAATATCCGTAATACCTCTAGTAAAAACGTCTGCCTCCTATTCAGGAGTTCGATCCCGGGAATGCTCTTCTAACTTTTCGGGATAAGGTGTGGTTTAAAAGCAACTAAATATCGGATGAAGGAAAGCTGCATCCCTGAGAGTTCCCCACAATGTTCTCAAAGGTGTGTGAAGTCTGTCAATACTTGTTTGTCAGCATGGCGTCTATGGCCTAAACCCTTCTCCTTCTGAGAACCTATATGCTCAGTAGTGGGCCGGCGATGGGTTGATCATGATAAAGACCATGCGTACCTAGTACAAATTGTACTGTACAATAGAACCTATAGAATAGAACATAGGTATTTTTATTCAAGTAAACTTTAACAAGTGATTTTGAATCGTGAACTATGTACTGTGTACATAGTTTTATTTACCACTGGTTCGGAATGCCATTCGTACCGAGAAGAACCATCAAGAAACTCGGCGGTTGCTCTTTTCAAGTGATCAATTTACAATATTATTATACCATACTGTACAAGCGATAATAGCCCAGTGCATACTATACGAAAATATGGAATGGAAATCACTCGATAAAACTTGGCCTAATTGGTTTGGCCTTAGTAGATTAAACTGTCCGAAAAGTCCGTAGTCTGTGGAAGTCATTATACATTCGCCGGCAGTCGGCATAGACCGAGGGAATACTTTATAGCGTCGTAATCTTTAAAAGAGTGACTATTTTTATCCAGCGCAGCTTCCGAGTGAAAGGGATTTCCTACTGAGGACACGCTCAACTGGTTATTGGATTACTTTGCCGCCATTCAGGGTTTTTATTTCACGTTCAGTCGGGCCTTGTCGATCGTATCGTATTTTTTTCGACCTTTCCCCTAGCTTATCTATCCATACTAATATTATAAATGCGAAAGTGTGTCTGTCTTGAGGTGCGTGCTCGGATCGAACCTCCGACCTCCGGAATAGGAGGCAGACTTCTTAACCACTAGGCTATCAGGTGATAGCCTTTGAGGAATTTTAGTATCTACCTACCTACCTATTTCAATGGTGATAATAGCCTATGATTGGAATTTTCATGTCTACCTGGACTACCTACAGTAGCTGCACTTGGTATGTGTTGTTAGGTAGAAGAGTTACCAACGTACTTTTAGGCCTTGGACTCAGCCTAACTATATGGTCTAATTGTTTTCGTAAACTTTCACGAGGTTATCAAAGTTCGCGTGAAAACGCATTCAAAGCGCGGTCTTAACGGAACGCGTATTAATTATTTTAAAAAATCGAAACGACCACGACGCCTTTCCGAGAACGCGCAACGTCCAACCAACCGGTCGACGAGGTTCGGGGAATGCGCGAAGGTTGCTCAGCTAAACTGGAAAGAGTAAAGAAAATGATAGATGCAACCCTCGCGAACAAACGAGTGAACTTACATAGGTACTCTAAGGCTGAGATCTATAGATCGTACTTTGACTTTGCTCAGACTTAAGATCGAGTTAAAATGAGACAGATTTATGTGAGAAATATACACCTGTCTCGCTTTAATAGACTCAAGTTCACTCTATAGATCTCACACATAAGTGCAAGGTTTCAAAGTGTACAGAGAAAGACAGATGCAACCCTGAACAAAATAGTGAACCTACGTAGGTACTACGAGAGTGGTTTCAAAGTGTAAAGTAAAAGACAGATAGATGCAACACTCGCGAACAAACGAGTTAACTTAGTCCGAAGGTGCAGGTTTCAACTAGATTTGCTACTTTTCGATAACTGTTGGTGAGTGAGCTAACAGCTTTTAGCGGTTGCTAAGGTATAAAAAATCAATGACCAGTCAAATATTACGCGTTTAGACTTTACGAGTGATATGACTAGCTGGCTGACTATGATTAAATAGCACCAAACGTTGCTATCGCAATGTAATAATCAGTTCATGCTACGACACGTTAGGAATTAGGATGAAGATATACCTACCTACGCTAATAAGAAAGAAGTAGCGTCGTCGATCGTGCCGTCACACGTTTTTTTGTTGATCTCAACTTCTGCTGCTGCTTCATATTATTATGGTATTAGTAGCGTCTATACATTCTCTAAGTCTGCGACTGTACATTGGAATAGAGCATTTATAGCCGAAGTCTACGTACCGAGCACCATACGTATAATACCTACGTGAGTTTTATAGCCAGTTTGCTTATCCGATAGCCGCCGGATTCAGGTCACGACCCTGCCGCGGCCATTTATTACCGATGCTAGAACAATGTTTTAGTGCAATGTACTCAATGTAGATAGGGCCAGACTCCAGAGCCTAGCTAGCTAGTAATTATAGGGCCACGACTTTGTCGCAATGGAGAGAGCTATGCTTGGAGTTTCATCAGAAATGAGGGGATTCATAGGAGAGCCAGAGTAACTGATATAGCTCAACGGGTTGCGAAGCTGGAATTGGCAGGGCACATAGTTCGAAAACAACGGGTCGCTTCTTTCTTTCTTCTTCAATTCTAGCACCTTGGGCCCATTAAGGTCTATCGTTTTTACTTTTTAGGGTTCCGTACCTCAAAAGGCAAAACGGAACCCTTATATGATCACTTTGTTGCCTGTCTGTCAAGAATCCATTAGGGTACCTACTTCCCGTTGACCTAGAATCATGAAATTTGGCAGGTACGTAGGAAGGGAAAAATCCGAAAACCGTGAATTTGTGGTTACATCACAAAAAAATTAAAATGTGTTCATGAACAAATAATTAGTATTTTTAACTTTCAAAGTGACATTAATATGCCAAGTGGGGACAGATAACATAAATAAAAGTGCTTTACCTGTACATTTTGAAACAGATTTCCATTTATTTTTATGATAAAAATTTTATTTAAAAAATAAAACTTATGAAATTACCTACCTATAAAAACTATTACGAATGTCATATTACATATTTGTATGAATTTTTGTAATATAAATTGTTAATCTTAATATGTAAGAAGGTACTACTTCTAATTGTAGTATATTCCATAATAGTAACTCAACTGTAATTTTGTGATAAATTGTATGTAACCATAAGATTGAATTGGAATAAAGGCTTTATTTATTTATTTATTTATAGTTTTTGATTTATCATGCAAAATGTCGAGAAAATACGACTGTTGTACGGAACCCTCGGTGCGCGAGTCCGACTCGCATTTTTTTTTTTTTTTCGTAAATTACTTCAATATGATGATGATGTTAAAAACAGGATGAGCAAAACTTGCATGCCACAAATTAAGTTAAACAATCAAAAACAAAATAAGTTAGTATCCTTGCGTTGATGTTTTGTACCTCAATTTTGAAAGAATGTTTCTTGGAAACTTACTTGAACAGCAATCATTTCAATAATTACTGGGAGGGCTATTGAGACGCGACTTACGTTCTTTTGCTCTATTTTGGCTCCTGACGTGTTTTAAAAGGCACATATTTCATGATCATGATCAACCCATCGCCAGCTCACTACAGAGCACGGGTCTCCTCTCAAAGAGAATGGTTTTGGGCCATAGTCTACCACGCTAGCCATGTGCGGATTTATAGACTTCGCACACCTTTGTGAACATTATGGAGAACTCTCAGGCACGATGTTTTCCTTCACCGCTAAGCAACTGATATTTAATTACTTAAAACGCACATAACTCCGAAAAGTTTTTGATATAGGTAGGTACTATATCTACTACTACTATAATAAGTCAATGGGTATAACTGACCCTATTTTTATATGTACATTTCAGTTATTGGTATCATGATAAACTTGCATGTAATTTCTTTATTTTTTTGTTCTATTTTCCCGATATCGGAATTGAATGCGATAACGATAAGTAATATAAGGTACGGAAGTATCGATATTGGAACTATTATTATTATTATTTATTTATTATTTAATTAGAACGGCCATAAAGCCAATAACACTAATTAAACTACAAGTACAAACTAACATAAACATACTTACAAAAATTGTTAAAATTATAAATTTTAAAAAGCAAAATTATAAATTTTCACAAAAGTGCAAGATCTGACCCATGAGGTCCGCCCATTTGTCAGCAAATATGTCACAGCGAGGGGACTCCTTCAGCAGCGCGTTGAGCGCAGCCAAAGTGCGCGGTATGGGTGACTGGAGCGCGCTACCGTGCGACTAAACGGACTTACGAAAAATTTGGAGCGGTGGCGGAGATAGCTGTAATTAGAGGGTGCATAAACGCAGCAGAGCTTGTTGTGTAGTTTAGAGCAGTCGATCACACCCCTAAGAATGATTATAGATTAATGATATTATAGATGTGGATACGCTGTACCTACATAACAGTTACAAGTATTCGATAATAGCATCCTGTATCCTGCCTGTATCAGTGAAATAGGGCTAATTGCCAAGTAATTCTCAAATCTCATCACGATCCTAGAACTAAGGACTAACTCAGACGACAGATATTTGTCTGAGACCGTTTTTATAGTTCCGTACCCGGAGGGTGCCAACGGGACACTATTACTGAGCCTCCGTCTGTCCGTCTGGCTGTCGCGTCATGAACCGTAATATGTAGGTATAGAGTTATCACAGTGTGTATTTCTATTGACGCTATATCAACAAGTAATAAAAAATTCAGAATGGCCGCAATGTAAATAAAAATTACTACAAACTTGAGTCCAACTCGCACTTAAACGTTTTTCCATTTCTCTGTCAAAAATCGGATGGAGATGGCGAGAGACTATCATATTATTATAACTACTCCGATTTTTAAGACCTTATTTTGTGCAGTTGCGTTTTTCTGCGTTACCGTTAAATGTCTTATGTTTTATTTTCGGTGACTTTTCCATTGTTTTATTTTAACACTCTGTAGGTCGTTTTTGTAAAACTTGCATCAATCATTATTACAATCCCAATTGTTGTGATTGGCTGAATTTGTGCAATTCTTGTTGCAACAAGGCTTTGTAGTCAATAGTGAGCGAGCGTAAGCAAATCGTAGAGGTGATTGCAATTGTGACATTGTAGCTGTCATCCTACCGCAATCGAGCAGCAGCAAAATACGTTAGGAAATGACAAACATAACTCTATTCTCCGTGGAGAAACTCGAGTTTTTTTTCAAATTCCGACGAAGGCGATGTTATTTTTACCGACTTTTGTCAGACCAACTATGTACTTTATAGGGCATCTGCGACAGGCACTAGCTCGATAAAGTGACAAACATAACAAGCAGTCGTTTGGCCATAGAAATAGAGAGATTTGGTGGACTTATGTCAGACCGACAATTTATCGGACGTCTGCAAAAGGCGTTATTCCGTCGAAACGGCAAACCTATCAAGTAGTTTAATTAAACCCGCTTCTCCGTAGAGGTATAAAGAAATTGCGATTAAGGCCACGATGTTACGAAAGACTAGCAATTTCCCGTGACGTTTCCGCTGTTAACACTTTTAATGATGACCAAATTCATTGAGAAAATATTAACTAACGGTATTTTGTTACGAGGGTCCAATTAAATAAATTCCATATTTGGTTTGCCGTAGCGGCACCGAACTACTCTCGCTATGATTCAATATAGATAGGGTTGCCATCTATCTAAATATATAAGTATGTATAGTATAAATATAGTATAGACAAAGTGTTCGAAACCCCGAATTATGGAGCGCAAAACCCGGTCCTGTGTATTATTTTTTACCTCACAAATAAAATAAGTATTTATAAATAGTTTTATTGTACTAGCTGATGCCCGCGACTTCGTACGCGTGGAATTAGGTTTTTTAAAATCCCGTGGGAACTCTTTAATTTTCCGGATAAAAGTAGCCTATGTCACCCTCCAGGTCTTTACCTGTAGGTACCCATCCAAAAAATCAGGTCAATCCGATGCACCGTTGCGACGTGATTGAAGGACAAACCAATAAACCAACAAACGAACACACTTTCGCATTTATAATAAGGGTACTGATTTATTTGTTGACAAATCCCAGGAAACATGGACGGATGGCAACCCTAAATATAGTTATTGGTAGTTCTACTCGCCACCAATTAGCGCTAACGAAGGAACTTAGCTTCCCTATAAGATAATATTCTAATACATGAACGTAAATATTGTAACTAATATTATAAATGTCAAAGTGTGTGCAGTATTATTACAATAGTCTAACTAAGCTCTTTAGAGCCTCAATAGCTCAACCGGTATACAAGTGGACTGAAACCGAAAGGTCGACGGTTCAAACCCCGCCCGTTGCACTATTGTCGTACCTACTCCTAGCACAAGCCATGACGCTTAATTGGAGAGGAAAGGGGAATATTAGTCATTTAACATGGCTAATATTCCTTATAAAAAAAAGCTTTAGTTATTATGAAGGTTACTAACTTCAAAGTTTCCAATACGATGGCAGATGAGACACTATAATATTGAAGAGTTACCTATTCTATTAAACGCGATACATAAGCTTCCGAGTAGTATTAATACAAACAAGTTACAACAGCTACTTCCTAGTATAACAAGCCGTAGGTAGGCACCTAAGCAATTATGACTCCATAAGACTAATGCGATATTCTAGTAAGCCTTCATGCACCGATGATTTCTCAATAACGTTGCATAGATAAGTGGGCGTAGGTAGGTCAAAGGTAACGAGTGATAACTTCATCTATACTTTGTATTATGTCAGCTACTTTTGTAAGGTAATCTACAGTTTAAAAAAAAAAGAATATTAGCAATGTTCAATGATTAATATTCCCCTTTCCACTCCAACTACTACTCAAGCTTGTGATAGGAGTAGGTACGACAATATTGCAACGGGTGGAGTTTGAACCGGCAACCTTTCGGTTTTCAGTCCACACCACTTATGATGGTAAAACATGAGATTTCTACTGATTTTTTGTGAAAACCTCAAACAAACGTGGATCGTGGGCGAAAGGATAGGATTCTGTAAGAATCCAGTAAATAATTAATTTACTACCTGTTCGGAAAGATTGACTCTTCCAAGAAGAAGGAAATCTTATCATCAGATAATATCGTGGTTAGTCTGCCGTCAATACTAAAAATCATTAGTCATTGCTATCAAATTACAATTACTGTTTCCTCAAACAAATCTGTAAAAGGTTTCGACCGAATAGATACGCTCATATTCCATGAATAAGCCAAAATCATGAGGTCAATTTTGTAGGTATCTAACATGAAATAAAACTTGGAACAGATTTCTCGATATCTTATCTCAGAATTGCTCGGAGCATGCAACGAGTTGAAGATTATAGAGATGAAAATCTCGGTTATTGAGCGTCAAAAAATCATCTATACCTAAATATACATAGATGTAATGAAATTACCATATAAATGAGATGAGAGTGATACAGGCTTCTTTTTATTCCGGAAAATAAATGAGTTCCCACAGGAACAAGAAAAAAGCAAAATCCACGCAAAATTTGTTGGTTTGTTGGTTCGCCCTACAATCGCGTCGCAACGGTGCAACGGATTGACGTGATTTTTGCATGGGTATAGATAAAGACCTGGGGAGTGACATAGGCTACTTTTTATCCCGGAAAATCAAAGAGTTCCCACGGGATTTTTAAAAACCTAATTCCACGCGGACGAAGTGGCAGGCATCAGCTAGTATATGACATTTTTTAAGTAAGTAATATTGCGTCATATAAAAAATAAAACATTGTTTAAGGTTTGTACGCACCTGAGCTGCGCTGCGCGTCGCTTCAGCGAGCTGCACGTCGCGGCACAGAGCGTCAAAATATCATTTCTATCATTTTGTATGGCGCATATCGCACTAGAGCGGCGCTGCACAGCGCTTCACAGCGCGTTGCCGCGCGTCGCGGCTGGGAGAATATTGTGAAGCGCAGCGAAGCGATGCGCGGTGCAGCGACGCTAGTGCGACATACCCAGCGGCGCATCGCGTCGCATCAGAATGCGTACGGCGCTCGGATAAGATACACGCGCATCGAGTTAAGTATTTAATGTATAGGCGTGATAGACCTCAAAATAAATAACGTAGTTTTAATTTTTGGCACATGACGGGCTCTTAAAAGTATATCCTCAAAATTCCCAACCCCTAGGAAGTCGGCTTCCACCCTTTCCCTCTTCAATGTCGCTCATCTTGCGACGTTGTTGTTCGTACGCGATCGGGCATAGAAGTGACGCGCAAGCGACGCGAGCTGCCGCGTACTGCAGTTGTAGTGCGGTATGACGTGAAGTGTGAAGTGACGCTTTCTGCAGTCGGACTGAAGCGACGCGCAGCGCAACTCAGGTGCGTACAGATCTTTACAGAGAAAATTTACACTGGCGATACTGGTTTTGCATCACGAATAGCTAAAACGCGACAAGAAGTTATTGAAAGCTAAAATGTTAAGGCACTTTTGGTCCTCTTGTTCACGGCAATGACTTCTATAAGTAGAAGTCATTAGTTCACCAATCAGGTTGAGACAGTTTTGGGGGACATCGCCGTCTCTAGAACATGGGATCTCTCTGGTAACGTGTATAACAAACGAACACAAAAGGTCAAAGGCGAGCGTTACAATTCAATTCTTTTGTCCCGGACAGGATAAAAAATCTGATTTCTTACAGCAACCCTCTGAAGGTTTCCAAGGATTAATTACGCGTTCCGAGTAGCCCCGCCACCGGGCCACTCGATTCTCGGTAACTTGAATCGAAAAACAAGCAAAAACGGTCGGTGGGTTCTGAGAACACACGTACCTGCGCCCGCGCAGCCATCTCACCTCTCTGCGCACACCATGCCTTTTGCTGTCCCGATTTCATTTCTTATTTATTGCTTGCGTGACGATATTTTGTTATTTTCTTTTGGCTAGTGTATCTGTATAATAGTGATCAGAAGCGTAAATTATAAAATTTGCTTTCTCTAAAAAGTTGTGCTAAAGCTTGGTTGCCAATCGCATAACCGAATCAGTCCGGCACAGTGCCACAATTCGCGACGATGCAATGCTGCGTAAGAATCGATTTTATGTTTATGCACATTTCCTATTTTTTAGATGCTGGTGCCTTATTTCTACCGTCGTTGCTTACCACCAATCTAGGGCTAACTTGTTATCGATGCGATGACTTAAAAAAACAAACAGACACACAGAAACAAACAGACACTCTTTCGCATTTATAATATGGGTACTGATGTGATTTTTCATATTATTTCAAAACTCATGGCAAGCCTACACAACTCCGTTTCGATCCGACGCACATACCTATTCCTATTGCACTTCTATGAATGTCTTTTCGTATTATTAGCTATGATTTTGTTTTATTGTCTTTGTGATGGTAGTATTTATTCCGTACCCGAAGGCTGCCTATTACTAAGCCGTCCGTCTGTCCGTAAATCTGTCTGTCTGTCAGCGGACTGTGTTTCATGAAACACAATAGATAAGAGAGTTGGTAGGTATTTCTATTGCCGCTATCTTAGTTTTTTTTGTTATAGCGCGCTATAAAAAAAATAAGATGGCAATTTCAAAATGGCCGCCATGCAAATTAAAAAAACAAAAGCATATTCAGGAGATGTAGAATACGCAAATTAGATAAGTACAAGATATAGGATTTTTATGTAGGTAAAGTATTCAAACGAATAACAATGGAAATTACCGTATTAGTACATTTGGTGCCTATAAATGCAGAGTTAGAGGCCTAGCTGAAATCCTGGAAATGGCATTTCAATCGTGCATCTAAGGTATTATACCAGAGAGTTTTCATTATCAGTAGAGTAGCAATGTGCCACGAACAGGTCTCAATCTGACTGGTGTACAATTAGCTACCTATTTCATGTTTTTGTCTGTCTATCTGTGGTCCGCGATATACTAGTAATAAGGTGGGATTACTAGTTACAGCAAGATTCTTGTGCTGAGGATTTTTTTTTAAAATTTATAATTTATTTCCACAAAAACAAAAGATTATGTTGATTTCTTCGTGCTCGTAAGAGCTTGGCGGCTTGTCTGAGCACTGCACATTCCTCTGTCGTTAGCATAACAAAGAATGCGGTTAGTTGTAGTACCTATGTAGTTAACAATAAGAATACAGTATCTATAAAATTACTACAAAAAGTTTTTATGAGCGGCTGCATCAAGAATCACGATTGCAATACTCCGTAGAGGAGATGACACCTAAGGAAGAAGATGTAGGTATAAGCCGGCGGAAATATCTACGAACCTGGCTTAGTGACGACATGCAACGCGCTCGCGATGGCACCGGTACTGGATAGACGAAAACAGGCGAGTTGCGGGGAAGCGCGAGGGGAAGCGCATTCCAGCAAGGTTCGTAAATATTTGCGCTAGGTAGTAGGTGTACATTATTGTTACTCCATGGTCTCACTCGATGCATTATGCACCCATTCGATCGCACAACTAAGCTATGAGATAAACCCATAGTAGCATTCATAGCGAGTCCATGTCGATAACACTTCTAGGAAGAACTGCCCACATTATGCAAGCGCGGCTGCCATAAAAGCGTGGCGGTATGACTAAAGCCTTGGATTCACCCGACGCGCGACGGAAACTACAGATATCACACCGAACGCGCGTGTACGTGTGTATGATTTCGAAGGCCTGAATTCCTAAATCGGTTGCGTACTAGCGACCCGTCCCGGCTTCACACGGGTAGCTTGTCAATATTTTCGAAATCTCAAACTACTAACTAGTAAATCTCAAATTTTTTTAACAAAAAACCAGCCAATGTCACTCAGGAATAATGTAGCTTTCTACTGGTGAAAGAGTTTTCAAAATAGGTTCAGTAGTTCTAGATTACTTCCTACAAACAAACTTTTACCTTTACACAGGGTGCAACCAGAACGCTAGCAAAAACTTAGCGTTACTGTTATACTAAGTACCTAAACACAATCTAATACAAATAACTATTTGCCTCATTTGGTAGTATTAGTGATTTAGTATTTTTCAGCGCCGCAATGTATAGCGTGCAAAACTCAGGTCAATGCCCCACTTACGACGCGGCATTGACTCCGAGAGGCCTACTTACGCAACGTTCGTTAACTTCTAGCGTCAGTCAGATGTTTTATTCGCAATATATTATAGTGAACTTTTACAAAATATAGGATTTTATTTTATTTTTTTCGCGTTTTTTTTTTGTGGTGTCTTATCAATAATCATCAGTACTATCACCTGTATTCGTTTTTGCTAGCGTTCTGATTACACCCAGCATCCTGTATGTATAATATTAGTATAGATAATATATTCTGCCAGTTTATAATCACAAAACATTAAAATAGCAATAGATATGATTGGCTGAATTTACGGAGCTTTCGCTGCAAAAATGCATTTCAACTAATATCGAAAGAGTCTCAATCAAATTCGATTTCGATCGCCACAATAAACCTATTGAACACATTGCTACAGCGTCATTATCGTTGCGCGTTTTGTGTGCCCAAGGCTTTAAAGCTTGGCAGTATGGAGGTGTGTTATGTGACAGTGAATACACGGTGCTTTTAGAATAACCGACCATAATGTTAGTTTGTAACAAAGCTTATAGTTTTAGGTGTGTTTTTATTTTGCTTTGAGGCACCACCGCACCGCAAACTCCTTCCTTTGAAGTTGATTTCAGTCAAGACTCGAGAAGATATTTTATTTGACGAGAAAACCTCAAAAGCTCGTAAGTACATCACAGTTTTGTCAATGATTTCGCTTATTAGAGTTGAAAATAATAGGCCAGTAAATAAAGCTGTTTTTTGGTCAACCTCGCACTAAATTTCCGATCCAATTTTATTTTATTGACCATAAAATCACAAAATGCTGACAGATCCAGGTGGAGCTTCGATCGCAATCTTGAAGGAAAGTTTTGAGCCGATATCTCGAAAACTATCCACTTTAGGGCAAAAGTTATTAAGACCATTATTGTAGAAAATAAAATTTCGCATCTTTTGTTTACTGTAAACTTTTTCGTAAAACTTACCGTTAACGATTAGTGGCCGATTTAATGAACCGGTTTTTCCAATATTTTAAAAGTTATCGGCCGAAATAGAAAAACTGGTACATTCAATCGGCCATAAATCATTAACGGTAAGTTTTACAAAAAGTTTACAGAAAACAAAAGATGCGAAATTTAATTATCTACAATAATGGTCTAAGTAACTTTTGCCCTAAAGCGGATAGTTTCCAAGATAAAAAGGAATAAGTTCTGAATAGCAATAAATTCCTAGGAAATTATTATGAAAGAGTTGCACCTATGTAGACGTAATTATAAATTTAATGCTATTAAAAACACGTCGAATTAAACAACAATACACATTCTACTCGATAAATAATAAAGGCATTCGATCATCGATGTGTGTCGAGTAACAATTGCAAAAAAAACTAATAAACCATAATTAAACTTTCAGAACCGATTTCCTTGGCACACTTAACAGAAAATCATTTGTTCTTAGAAACGAAAATTACGAGACATAGAAATAATAATGGCTAACAATAGAATGAGTCGAGAGGCTCTTAGAAGCTTAAAAATAGCTGGTAAAAAAACACTATTGTCTCTTATGGTGAAACGGAATGGTTCCCGGTAGTCGGCCCGCCTCTGTTCCCGGTAAAGTGAACAATGTGCAATTGTTCGCGGTAAGTAAGGCCTAACCAATCCGATCTAGAAGTAACGTAGGCGCTAAATGGCAACTCGATTTGAATACCATCTATAAATTACATCGATGACAATTACGGGAGATTATTTTTACAGAGGAAAGCTATAAGCTTTTAGCCCTTCGGGCATGGAACCCTAAAAGTGGTAAAAAAAGTGTAAAATATGTATATTGTAAGTGTTCCTTATTAAATAAATTAAATTAAAAAAAAAATAAGAGTGCCAGCGGGATCCTATTACTAAGCCTCTGCTCTCCGTCTGTCTATCTCTCTATCTGTCTGAATGTATCTCATGAACCATAAATAGGCAGAGTTGAAATTTTCACAATTGTCATTTTCACAATTGCAGCTAGGTATAACAACTTATGTAATAAAAATTTCAAATAATAAAAAAGTGACACTTGTACGATAGTACCTTCTTGTGCGAGTCCGACTCGCACTGGACGGGTTTTTTTATTCAAACTGACCTTGACCTACATTTTTTTAAAGCGTACCTAATTATAGTATTAATTAGTAGCTATGCACTATGCAGTACATAGTACATACATATTTAAATTAGGTGAAAGGCATCTTGGCCACTTTTGAGTTTTCAATCATTTTGATATCATTTAAATGTCTAATAAAATTCATCTCAGGAATTCGATTCTTTCGTGGAATTGCATTTTAAATTATTTGTTGTCACGGTACACGTTCCGTCGTAATACGATAATTGGTTAAAAATTCTTGGAATGTCGTTTTTGTAGCACTATTAGCGCTTTGTTACGACTGTGGTTACGACCGTCTGATGACAGACATCTGTTGTTCGCATTATTTCCACGAGACGGAATGTTGATTTTATTTGGTTAACTTTTTGGTAGCAAATTATATAATTAAATAGGTACTTTTGGGTCTAGGTATAGGGCGATGTTCCTAAGGTTATTTTTGCTGTATGCACATAACTAAGTACCTATCCATTATCGATAATTTATTGACTAAACAAAGTTAAACAAACAATTGGCTAACTGTTTCAACGTATCATTAAATGAATGTTGTAACCTTTTGTTTGTATGCAAATCTGTTGGTATTGTTTCAATCTTTATTGTAATTACGATGGCCTTTCAATGCAATACCTACATTCTTCAGCTTTTCTACCTAGTCTTATATACCTAGTATTTTGTAACTCCTTCGTGAACTACCATTTGCCTGTAATCCTACTAATATTATAAATGTGAAAGTGTGGATGTTTAGATGTTTGGATGTTTGTTACTCAATCACGCAAAAACGGCTGAACGGATTTGGATGAAATTTGGAATGGAGATAGATTATACCCTGGAGAGTGACATAGGCTACTTTTTGTCCCGGAAAATCAAAGAGTTCGCACGTGAATTTTAAAAACCTAATTCCACGCGGACGAAGTCGCAGGCATCAGCTAGTAGTAATAAACAAGCTGCAATATATTATTCCAATGCAGAAGTTCCATCGCTTCCTCGTCGCTGGCTGATATGGGCGCTCGCAGGGACATACCACACCGCTGCAGTAGCCGATCGCTCGCGAGCACATGCGGGCTCAATCGCACTGCAGTGTGTAATCACCAGATTTGACACCACTGACCAGTGGTCACACCCCGCGACCCGCTTGTAGTTGCGGCAGGCGGGTTGCGGCAAGTGACAAGTGACATATTTTGTGCATGAAAGAAGCGCGCACATGCGCCCAAAGAGAAGCAAACGAACACGATTTTTATGACATAATGTTAAGTAGGCTAAGACCGGAAAATCGAAGAGACTGATGACTTCGGGATCAATATACTTATAATAAAACTGTAACAGGTCAAATTCTGTACATTGAAGATATTTTGAAATTTTTTTTTCGAGGGCACTCTATAATCGATACTGAACCCAAAACTGTAATTTTTTTTCATTTTTGTCTGTCTGTCTGTCTGTCTGTCTGTCTGTCTATCTGTCTGTCTGTCTGTATCACGGCCGCGCATCCTAAACTACTGAATACTTATAATAAACTGTACAGGTCAATTCTGTACATTGAAGATATTTTGAAAATTTTTTTTCGAGGGCACTCTATAATCGATACTGAACCCAAAACTG